>NC_134856.1:30972754-31290381 GCF_049852395.1 Peromyscus maniculatus bairdii | reverse complement strand
CTTTGTATCATGGACCAAATTTAAAAGCAGTTATCATGATGTATCAGTTCTTAATCTACCGTATTAGACATCGACTTGGTCTTTGGAGGACAAGACAGGTTATAAACTTTGGAGAGTTAGAGGAATGGATGGACAGGAAAAAATGTAAGTATTGCAGTCTCTTCTTGTTTGGTGCTAAGATTAGAATGAAGTTTTAGCCAATGAAAAGACCTTTTATCTACTCCTAGCAATGGAAGAAAACTATATTTAAAATTTCTATTTGCATTTTAAGGTTGTATTTTCTATGTGCTTGGATTCACTCATTAGGACTTCAGTTTCTAAACAATAGAATCCCCATTTAGCTACACAAAGTGTAAAAGGATATTTAAAGGGAAAGTGTTGGAAATACAGGAGAAGAATCAGATTCCACAGAGGATATAAATCTAGGCTGCTCCAGAGACCTAAGGGTCATAAAATAAGGAAAAAGTGTCTATTATTTCCTAAAGAAGAGAAACAGACCAGCCCCATTACACACACACACACACACACACACACACACACACACACACACACACACACACATGATGTATGTGTGTATCTATATCTATCTATCTATCTATCTATCTATCTATCTATCTATCTATCTATCTCTCTATCTTCTATCTACTTATCTGTCTGTTTATCTACCTACCTGTCTATCTATCTACCAACCTGTCTGTCTATCTATCTATCATCTATCTATCTATCTATCTATCTATCTATCTATCTATCTATCTATCTATCTATCTACCTACCTATCTACCCATCCATCCATCATCCATCCATCCATCCATCCATCTACCTACCTCTCTCTCTTTCTAATACACACACACACACACACACACACACACACACACACACACATATATATATATATATATATATATATATATATATATATATATATATATATTATTGAGACAGGGTCTCATTTGTCCACACAGACTTTGAACTCTCTATGTAGCTAAGAATGACATTGAACTCCAGCTTTTCATCCCTCTATCTTCCAAGTTCTGGGATTATAAGTGTACATCACCATATCACCATCCTGTTTTTACACAGTATTGGAGAACTTAGAGTTTTATGTATGCTAGGCAAACACTATACCAACAAAATGGCACATTCAGCCCGAGATACTTTTTTTTTAAAATTCAGATTTCCAAGAGGTTTCAAATGAATGATTTAGTCTGAGCCATAAGTCAGATAGTTTGAAGTGGCCATGGAAGGTCTTGAGAGTTATGATGTGGCTCTCTGCCCTTTGGGGGAAACATGGGTCATTCCTGAAATGAATATAAAATTGTAATACTAGATGAACATTAATGCACACTGAGCAGATTAAGTTACACATTACTTCAAGATGTTGGGAATTCTCCTCATAAAACAAAGACAAATTTTGTCATTGGCTTTCTATTTTTATTTGATCAGTTGAGTGTTGTTTAAGTAGTATGTATCACTAGACCAATTTCTTGAAGAATGAAAATGAATGACACAAGTAAATTATACTTATTTGGAGTCACTTTATGCTTTTATGGGGATCAATGTGTTACATTTTGATAGTTTCAGCCAGCTGTAAAATGTTTATTTTATAGTTGGGATTTCACATTCATAAATGCTGCATAAGGTGGGGCCTGTATTTCAATGAATGTTCACTGTTTAACATGTGCCTAGTGTATCAGAACGGCAAAAAGTATTTGTTCAAATGACAATTTTCATTAAGTTTATATACCAAGAGGTATTTTTAAATGAGTTATACTTGTTCCATTTCTGTTGCTACTGATTAAAGAAAGAAGAAACCAAATAGAGAAAAAGACACTGAGACAATTCAGAACTTGGTTGTATGTAGGTCTTGAGGATTCAGCTCAGGTGATCTAGTTTAACAGCCTGATTTTCAGAAAGTTGGATGAGGCATGTGTATAACTCTCAAGGTTTCCCCCAAACAGCCAGTACAGCAAAAGGTCCAACAGATGGAAAGCTACAAATGAGAAAGGGAGAGAAAGCATGTGGAAGACAATGGCAGGGGCAGTCAGGACCTGCTTGCAGTTAGGGAGCTCCTGGAACTTAGTTTACATGCTTGAGGGAAGAAGGGCGAAAAGGGATCCCAACTACTTGCACCCCAGTTTCACAACTGTCATGAGCACACTGCCCACTAGTAAATAATTCAATAAGATATCCTTAATAGTCTTCTGTGAATAGTTTTGCATTCCATTATGCTTTGAAGGACAGATTTTCTAATTTTTATCACATTGTATATTAGCACTTTTGGTTACTGTACCAACTAGCTTTTCTCTCACCCATTTTATTTTATTATTTTACTTACTTTATTGTATTTTTCAAGGTCTGATCATTTGCTACTCTTGTAGACTTCTTTTTGACTGGACTCAGCAGTAGAAGCTCTCAGTGAGGACAGCCTATGTCTTTTGGCAGTCTGTTCCTAGCATTTTCTTTGACTTCCTTCATTCTCTTGGCCAATAATCTAGCATATTTTACAGCCTCTTCTTTTCCTATGTGTTGCCTCTTTGGACGAGTACATCAATGTTTGGGTTGCAGGGCACATGGAGAAAGAGGACACTGAATTTTTGATGCTTTGGTCCTGGGCTTCTTACTTAACCTTTTTAAAGGGGTTTCTGACAACATCCTGGGAGACACCATCTCCTTTAGAGATATTGAAAAGCTTTTGGATTCTGCTGGCTCTTTGGGGCCCTAACAACTGAGGCACAGTAGTATCAGTTTGTCCAGAAGTATCTTTCTTTGCTTTCCCCCCCTTAATAACCAAGTTGAGGACATTCAGATTGGCATCCACAATGCATCTGCAAACAGAGTTATACTTCCTCTTTTCACTTCTCCTTGGTCTTTAACAAGAATGACCCTTATTCAACAGTGGGCCCACTCCACTGTGGGGTCAAGACACCTTACTTCATGGGAAAACCATGTTTGTTGTTCCCACCGTTGATTCAGAATACAACTCTTCTACTCTTTATCCAGACCACCAGCAGCTACTTCTGTGACCATTCCTAGGAAGCATGGGAAAGAGTCTATTTTAGCACCCAGCCACTAAATTCCTAATCACATCATTTTCAAAATGTTCCCATTGTGTTACTTAGTCTTGTCTTCGTACTCCAAATTTTGTCACTATGCTATTCTTTTTTAGTTTTATAGTAGCTTATTTATTTTAGTTTTATTCCTACTCCCATGATTTCTCCTCTTGATTTATAATTACAGATTTCAAATTATTGTACCTTAAACTTTTTTTTGTTTGTTTTTTTAGTTTGGAAAGACACAGGATAGATAGATGCATATGCACCCCCAACTCCTCAAATGTGGTATTTGTTTTTTCAGACTGGTGGTTTCTAGTTGATAAGGTTATTGAGTAAGAGTCTTTAAAGTCTCTGAATTGCATGTAATTGTTTCTTGGTTTGATTCCTGGTCAGGTTGGGAAGGCACTGGAAGCTTACACACAGAGAACCATGGTGCAGTTTATGAAGATATATCACTGTGGTTAGACTGACATGAGGCAAAGACAGAATAGAGGCATTCAGTTAGACAGATGGTGCTCTGTCCAACATAGGATCTGAGCAGTAGAATAGACTTAGCTAAGGGAATAATTTAAAGAATTATGAATAGCATTCATTTACATTATGCCTAGAGTACACATAATTTGCAAGGTATTTTTTGTCATGTTTCTTATAGAATTCTCTCCTTTTTCTGTACAATGATTGCTAATTGATATTTGGCAAATAGCTGTGTACCTTTTAAAATATGTTTCAATAATTTCAAACTGTACTAATTTTCATAATTTCCATTATATTTTCACTGAAACTGGCTAACTAGCTTAGTTCATTAATTCTGCTGGTGATCTACTGAATGCTTGTATTGTACACTAAGCATTGCATAATCACAGAGATATGATATTAATAGGAAAGACATCTAAAGATGATTGAGAGAAAAATAATGAAAGTACATGAATTTTTATAAGGAAAATACATTTATTTAAAAAACAAAGCACATTCTTTGTGTCTTAGTTTTAAGTTTCTCTAGAATCAAATCCTGAGAAAAGCATTCAAGTATAACTAACTTATTTGGAAGTAAATTCCCCAAATACTGTTAATGGCATAGAGAAATGCAGCAGGGACAGGGTGCAAGTTAAAGAAAATAAATTATCATGAGAACTCATGAGAATAATGGTACCAACTTTCTTAATAGCTAGATTTTCCAGTTGCTCCTCCCTGTCACCCCAGCCAGAGGTTGAGGGTCACTCCTCAGGGGTCTTAAGTCCATGGGACTTCTGGCTTGTTGCCCAGGTGTCAGACAGATTATAGATCTGTGCTAGAAGGAATGTTAAGGTAGTGGAATGTAGATGCTGGCACTTCTGAGTCAAAATGCCCAAGAAACAGAAGGGCTTTGAGTTCTGCTCTACAATGTGATGTGAATAGGCCCAAAATACAGCAGCTTTAGTTTGTAGATTTGAAAACAGAGAAAAACACATACCTGTATCAAATATTAATTTGTATATGTTTTTGATAGCTTTAAAGATTTGGCATAGCCATTTGTATTTAGGTAGGAATTTCTTGAGGGGCTTTTTTTTTTCTCACTGTGAAGTCAATGAGCAGAGTGTAGACATTGCTCCTAATTCTATTTCTGAATGAGAAATTCAAAGTATAATAGAAATCCAAGTGGTCAGAGTGTGTATTGAAAGCTGAAAAGAAGTGAATTTAAAGGGAGTAGTAATGATTCCTGACACATCAGGAATCAGGAACCTGGGATTCCTGTCATTGCTGCTGACAGTGTGGACAAAAAGGGAATATTGATGGACTGTTTGTGGGCATGTAAATTAGCAGACCCATTATGAGAACAGTATGAAGATTCCAAAAAAAAAAAAAGCTAGTCTGGTGTTACAAACCTATAATGGATAGAGCAAGGGGTTTGCAAGCTCAAAGCCAGCCTAGGCAGTTTAGTGACCCCTGTCTCAAAATAGAAATAAAAAGAGCTGTGGTGGTGATATGTAGTAGTGGAACCCGTGCCTTTTATGCATGATGCCCTAGGTTCAGGTATGTTAAACAATTTTTCAAAAGAAAGAAAAGAAAAACAAATATTATGTGATCCAGCTGAGCCACCCTGAGTGTGTATTCAAGGGAGTAAAAGCAACACCTCAAAGAGACATTTGCATGTATCATCACACCTGCATTCATCATCACCATAGTCATAATAGTGAAGACATAGAGCCAGCTTAAGTGCCTATCAACAGATACATGGGTAACGAGAACACTTTATATATCCACACTTGCAGTATCTGCCATAATATAATGAACGTTAACGGTGGGTAGGGTGTTATTTATTTACTGATGTCATTTACTGGGCACGAGAAATAAACTATGAGGCACAACAAAACCCATTTTGAGAGTTTATTAAGGAAGGGAGAAAGATGGGTGTGAGTAGGTCTATGGGAGAGAATTTGAGGAGAAAGCAGGAAACAGGTAGAGTCTGCTTTTAAAGGTCACCTTGAGCATTCGTACAGGGGCTTAGGTAGCTGCGACAAGCATGCAAATATATTACGTGACCAAGCTGCACACAGATTACAGATTACAGAGGACATAAGGCCCTGGCGTAGTGACTAAGCATTTTGCCTGACTGCTGCCAGGTCACGTGTGGTCATCTGACTCCAGAAGCAGCTAGGAGAGTGTTGGGAATATTAACATAGGAGATCTTATGCTAAATGAAATAAGCCACACACAGAAAGACAAATGCCACATATCGTCCCTTATATATGAATATTTTAAAAATTGACATGAACATTGAATAGCAACTATTAGTAGTTGGGAAGGGACATGGGAGGTAGGATTTGAATGGTGTATGCTGTGTGCATGCATTGGATTATCACACTGAGCCCATTAATGTATATAATGAATACATTTTAATAAAAATAAAATATCCCAAGTTATAGCTTATGATGAAGGTTGGGTGTTGATATATGTAAGGTCTGTGATCACTTGTCATGAAAGAGATAGAACACCCACTCTGCCTCTTGACCTCCATGGGGAGCCAGACTGAATGTTGACACTGTGGAAATGGGTGAGAAGGAGAAGCCCTGCCTCTTGCCCCTTGCTGAAAGGCTGCCTCCAGCCTGGCTTCTAGAGCCTGGAAGACTCATCCACAGATGTGATGATGAACCTGGAGTTACAGTTGCTTCCAGCTGGGACGGACTTTCCAGGTGACTTGTCTTTGGTAAATTATTTGTAAAAGAAACTGTGCTCTTTTACCTTTTTGGCTTTTAGTCTATGAAACCATGTTTGCCAAGAGAGAAGACTGGCAAGGGTTAGAGAGGAGTGAGCTGATGAAGTACTTCAACGACTGTGGTCACTTCCCCACACAGAGCCAGATCGACGAGTACTGGGACCTGTTCCATAGACGTGAGTACGGCCGCTCCCGTTCCTCACCCATCCTCTTTCCTTTCCTCTCTCCTCCTTCTTTCCCCTCTCACTTTATTTATCATTTAGTCGTGTATATTCACTGCACATTGCATTTTATATAAGAAGGACAGTTTCAAGCACTCATAAATTGTATGTTGAGTCTATTCCCCCTTGTCCCTTACCGTCTATTGGTACCATAAAGTCCTTTCCCTCAAATGTGTTTGTATCTGGACTTAATCCATAGGAGGAAAGGCAGGTTAAAAGAAATTAAAGTTGTTTTGTAATTGGAGAGCAGAAAGATGATTTTAACTTTTACTTTAAAATACATATTTTGGTATGCCAAAAAGTTACATCCAGCTAAGTACATTAATCACTTTTTCAGTTGATATGACAAATACTTGAGAACAATGATTTAAAAGGAATGATTTGGTTCATAGCTTCAGAAGGTTCAAACACATAATGAAAAGGAAGTGAGAGGAGGAGGAAACAGGACAGATTCTACAGCAGGGTGCTGTGCACTAGGACATGCCTCAAGCAATGTATTTCTGGAAATTTCCAGAACCTTCCAGAATAGCACTGTCTGCAAGGGCCAAAGCCTTCAACAATGAGACTATTGGGGACATTTCATTTATAATGAAACTATACAGAATATATTTAATCCACAAAATTTAAAAATTGCTACTAACATTTTTCTCTTGGATAGTCAGATTTGATACTAATGAACACAGTCAGGTTTACATTCATAAACATAGTAAGCTAAAGCATTTTACACTTGGAAAATAATTTCTTACTGGGTGTATAGATCAGTGGTTCAGAGCTTGCCTAGTATATGCAAGGTCAGGAGTATAGCCCCCAGCAATGCCAGAAATGGAAAATAATTGTGTTCCAAATAGTAAACAGATGAAAGGGTAAAATTATCTAATAGTATTTAATAATATATATGAAACAACATTTTTCTTCTCTAAAAACTAGTAAGAGGAAAAATCATCACAAGTGTGAGAAATCTTAATGAATTAAATTTTTTTCAGATTTTTTTTCTTTCCTAGGCTTATTGAAGTCTAATGAACAAAAACATTTGAGATGTATAATGTGGTGTGGTATGCCACACATTGATGGCCAAAACCATGAGCCAGTATATCTGCCATTACCCATAGCTCCCTTCTGAGTACATTTGTATGTGTGTGGGAGGGGAAGGTAAAGTATATTACTTACTTAAGAAAGTCTTAAGTAAGCCATATAATAGTACTAATTTCTTTTTGTCCTTCTTATTTTTAAATTAAATATTAATCAACAAATAAATGAGATTATGCAGTATTTTTTTTTCAGCATCTTATTTGCTGCATTTAGTGCAATGTCCTCCAGTTTCATGTATGTTTTCAAAGTGACAAAATTTCCTTTAAATGGTGAGTACTATACCCTTGTTCCTGTAGACTGCATGTCTTTATTCATGCCTCTGCTGATGGACACTCAAGATGATTCCATGGCTTGAATGTCTATTTAGGACATTTCCACAGCAAGCATATAGGTAGTTCTTTGCCGTGATGATCTAATGACCTTGCTCAGAATTACAATAGTTCTGGTTGAACTTTTTTTCTTTATAGCATTTCTGTATTGTTTTCTATAGTGGCGATAGCAACCTACATTTCTACTCACAGTGTTCAAATATTCCTCCTTCCCATATCTCTACCATTTTTCTCTTGTTTTGCTGGAAAGAGCCATCAGCCTATATAGCATGCATGTGGTAGTATCTCAGTGTGGTTTTGATTTGTATTTCTCTGTCTGGTCATTAGTAATGTTGAGAATTTTTTCTTATTTTGCTGTTGGTTATTTGGAGTTTGGAGTTGTTCTTTTTTTTTTTTTTTTTTTTTTTTGACAATGTTTTGGTCCTTGTCCATTTTTAATTGAATTTTTTTGTGGGTTTTAGTTGACTAAGTTTTAGGATTTTCCCCTGTCACAGACAGTTTATCAGTATTGACCCCCATTCTGCTGGCTGCCTTTGGTTCTATTTTTCTGTTGTTCTTGTTTTTCCCATGTGTCAGCTCTTTAATTTGTTGTAGTCTTACTACTTTGTATTTTGTTGTTTGCTTTTGTGGTAATGTTCAAAACATCCTAGCCAATCACATGCAAGAGTGCTTTGTCCCCAGGTAATCTACTAGGAATTTCATGGTTTGAGATCTTGTGTAATCCATTTCTAGTGGATGTTTTATAATTAGACAACACAGGCACAACTTGATTCCTTTATCTGCAGGTATCCAGTTTCCCCAGCACTACTTGTTGGAGATCCCACCCTTCTCTCATTGTATTCTCAGCATCGTTGTTAAAGATCAGTTGCCTACAAATGTGTAGGTTTGGTCCTGACTCTGTTCTGTCTCATGAGTTTATATATGCTTTGTGGTTGTTCCACACTCCTGTGAAAACTACAGACTTATAATAATTCAAAGTCAGGGAGCAAAATGTCTCTGGTCCTGTTTTTCTTTCTTCAAATTGGTCATTAGGCATTTTTTTTATAGTCTCATGAAAATTTAAGATATTTTTTTTCTAAAATGACATTTTAAGATTCAAAGTAACTAAGGTAATTTCATCTTGTCCTGATTCCACTTTGTGATAGTGTAGACACTTCTTAGCCCTCTGTTCCTCCCCAACAGCCACATTTGTCTTGGCAACATACTTGGCATTGTCTGTGGCCATGACCATATGCCAGATGTATTA
Source organism: Peromyscus maniculatus bairdii (assembly GCF_049852395.1). Classification (NCBI taxonomy): domain Eukaryota; kingdom Metazoa; phylum Chordata; class Mammalia; order Rodentia; family Cricetidae; genus Peromyscus; species Peromyscus maniculatus. The sequence continues at coordinate 31,281,250 of NC_134856.1, read as the reverse complement.
ACCAAAATAATATTTGTACAAGCTAAACATAAGTCAAAATAACTGATAAAGGTATACATAAAAATAATTGTCATGTTGTATGTGAAATAGCTACTATGTTCTGTCAAAACAGATATTTCAAAGTTACTCTGATCCTCATCAAAGATTGATATAATTGTGGTCTGTGTGGTCTTTTGGCTTTTAAAAATGCTGAGTTCATGCTGAAGAGATGGTTCAATGGGTAAGAGCATTAACGCTCTTCCAGATAACCTGGGTTCAATTTCTGGTACCCACGTGGCAGTTTATAACTGTCTGTAACTCCAGTTCCAGGGCATCTAGCAGCCTCACACAGGTATATATGCAGACAAAACTCAATACATATAAAAAAAATGAGCTTTAGCATCAAGAGTTTCCTGGGGTGCTAGCCTACTCTTGGCTACCTGCTTAAAAACATGACCCTAATTTGACCTTTTTATGTATGATGGTCTGTAACTTTGTAACCTACACTGGAACAGTTTCAAAAAGAGTTCATTAAATGTGAGGGTAATTTGGGCAGTGTGAATGTATTTATATTAATTCTTCCAATCTCTAAATGCAAAATGACTCTGCGTTTATTTGTGCTTACTATTTCTTTCATTAATATCTTTCTGTTCTCAATGTAAAGATATTTCACTTTCTTGGTTCAACTTATTGCCAAGTGTTTTACTTTTCTGACACCATTATAAATAGAATTATTTTCTTAATTTATTTTTCTGATTTTTTCTTTGTGTAAAGAATTGCAGTTTATGTTTTTTGTATGTTAGCATTTCTTTGTACATTTGAGTGCTGTGGCTTTCTGACATGTTTAATGACAATGTATCCATAATTAAATCCAGGAAAAGCAACATTTTAGGAAGTATTTTTTGATAAAGGAAAAGTAGTCACAAAAGTTGGGTGGTATCTGAATGACAATTTTGAATCATGATTGTATTTTTAAATGTCTCTTCCTTTGCTCTTCAGGAGCATTCACCAGTTTTCTTTACCTCTGCACTTTGGCCACTCCTGTCACTACACATAGAATCATTTTCTCAGCTTTATGACTATTTGCTCACCTCTTGTCAGAGGCATCTGAATCACTTTGAATTTCAGTGTCCATGATTAGGTTAGTTGTTTGAGTTTTTAAACATGACAAAACACTGAATATAGAAGATGTAGAAAATATCATAATATATAAAATTTCCAATAAATTGCAGTTGTTAACATGTAAAATCTATCTTACTATACTCCACTGTGCATGAAACATTATTTTTATGAAAATCTATATTTTCTACATGTTATATAAACATCTGGGTTTTTTTGCTTTTCAGTGCTCCTCTTTCCAAACTATACATTTAATCACATTATTTATGCATGAATAATATTTATGCATGTCATATGAGTATTCTGAAATATATTTACTGTTGTATATTTAAGTTGTTTTGATTTTGCTTTAAAGTAGTTTGATTTTAAAAATTAAATGTAGCAAGACAATTATTTCAGAAATGAACAGGTGTTAGTATTCAAAGCCTAAGATTTCCAACTTAATAGTTCCACAGGGTGGTTTTTCCCTGATTACTTAGGGGTGTACTACAGTGGGGTGAATTTAGAGCTTGTTTCTGGTATTGAACCATTGATATTTACTTTCTCGTTCTACAACTCAGTAGCTATTTGTCTTTAGGAGGCTATTTTTATACTTATTTTTTCTTCTCCTCTACAAAAGTCAGAAGTTGTATTGTTGAGAGGCTTAAATGAAATTATTCATGTGAAATATTTAATATTTGACTATAAGTGCTCAATAAGCATTTGCTGTTATTATTTGTTAATTATAGTTATTTAAGGTTTTTAATTTTCTTTTTGCCTTGAAGATGTTTAAATCTTGAACCTTATTTAATTGTATATTGACTCATTTCATTGAGATTTTAGCCAGTTGGCTTTTACACATATCACTTCTCTTGATATCAAAAGACTTTTCTGCTTATCTGGCAGATGAGGACAAGGGCTGAAAGAAACTTCTGAATTCACTGGTAGGGATGAAGGCTTAACCGGAGTTTCTTCAATCTAAGATTAAAGTTGATGTTGATTTCAGTTTGTTTTGTGAAGATACTTCAAAATTAGTGTTATGAAAACACAATTCTATGAGTAAGAGAAAGACTTCTAGGCTCCAGACCTAGCTCGGTGGTGGAGTGTTGCCTAGCATACATGAGGCCCTGGGTCCTAACTGAGAAGTGCAAAACCCAAAATAAAATGATGCCCTGCCCTCCTCAACAGCTTTCAGTAACACCAACAGCTTTGCTTTTACCTTGTACAAACCAGCTTCAGTGAGTTTTGTAATAAGGTAATTTTTTTTTTTATAAATTATGAGTCTGTTAAAATTCTTATTTTTAATAAATAAATAAAATTTAAATAAAAAGAAAACATAATTAAGGAACACGTTTTTATTTCAATCCCCGAGGTTAGGGAATTTTATGCGCATTTGAGGGTGTGTATGCATGTGTCTATGAGATGTATTCGGGGCCAGAGAAGTGTATGTCTTCTTGAGCCATCACCTCTCACTGAACTTGAAGTTCGCTGTCTTTTGGTTAGGTTGGCTGACAAGGAAGTCCTTGTGCTTCTCTTCTCCTGCCCCCTCAGAGCTGGCAGTATGGGCGCACACAGTCACATCTTGCTTTTTGTGTGATGTCAGCTCAGGTCTTCATGCTTGTCTGAAAATTATTCTTACAAGATGGGCAAACTTTCTCTTCTAGAAAACAGCGTGATGATTTTGCATCTAATTATTTTTCTCTGTCCTCTAAAAATTCTTTTGATACACACAATGCTTTTATTTAAAGTGAAGTAAGTACTGGTGGTAATGATGGAAAGAAAACAAAATCGTGGAGAGGTAATAGACTTTTTTGTCACTGACTCCACTTTCAAGAGATTCTGATTGTGTTAAGTTTAGATTGTCAGTCATCTTCATTCATACTGACTCCTTTGAGTGTGGATGAAAGCTCAATATATGAAACTACACTGCTTTTGATCCAATAGAGTATTTAATCTAATTCACAAGCAGTTAATTCAGCTGATTAACTTCTAGTGTGTAATATCAAGTAGGTCAGATTCCTGAAAGTCTTTGCATCTTTAGGTATTTTTAACTTTGTTTCATTCCTTATTCTTATTACTATGGTAACAAAGGAATTGTAACTGAGGACATGGTTTTAATCTGAGAAATTTTCTCTGGAGAATGAAATGTGCTTGGGCACAATGAAGTATTGTGCATATTGAAAGGTGTAGATCATGCAAACATGGAACCCTTAACTCACTTAAATCCCAACAAATGGAAAGAATGACATCAGACTGTGAAAGAAAAACACTGCTGCATGGTACTGTGTTCTCTGTCCTCCCAACAGCCTGGTTTCCAGGGGTTTGAACTTGGAAGGCTTTCCAGTGTCTTTCCACCAGGTGAGGAGAACTTTTAGTTCATTTGCTAGACCTAAATTTTATTCATAAAGTTGATCAGAATACTCAATAGTAACATCAAGACTATAGTCAGGGGAGAGGACTAGACAAACATTTAAATCAGAAATATGAAAGGTACTTACATATTCTTTATCCCAAAGATAAAGTGCTTGAAGAGACTGTGCCCCAAGGTAGGATGTGAGCTATTTTCATATTCCCTGGTTAGACAGAGGTGGATTGTGTCTGCCTCATGGCTTCCTGCTCTTCATCCAAAGCCACTACACCTGCATTTTCTGCTACTTTTTCAAAATAGAGTTTTATATTGTAAGAGGGAAACATGATGGTTTAATTTCTCCACTATCTACACGAACAGGTACTCTAACAAAGAAAATTTAATAATGTAGAAAGAGAATTGAGAAGATTACTAGTCTGCAGAGCCACCTCTCAGCCCCTTGACATGATTTTTAAAAGTAGATTCTGGAATATATGAAATGTGAGACTAGCAAATACTGACGGTGAAAGAATGTAGAAGAACTGAAGGCTAACTTGGGACAAAACTATTATTAAGATAACTTTAGACAGAAATACATAGTCTGTGTGGCTGGCTTCTTTACTAACAGTGAATGTGGGGGGCACTTGTGCTTTAGCACGTGTCTCCACTTTGTGCAGTTTGTCAGTATTTTACTAACAGACAGCATTCCAGTGTGTGGCTATGCCATATCTTATTTACTTAGCCCTTGGGTTAATAGCTTTCTGGGCTGCTTCCCCCTTTCTGCTATTAGGTACTGTGAACATCTTTTGGGGGGCTTTTATTTACATTTTTCTAATAATGAGTAATAGCACACATCTTTTCATATTCTCAGTAGATACTTCTATTGAAAATATTAAAATTTCATATATATTGTTTCAATGAAGAACTTTGTTTTCTTGTATTATTTGTGTTTTTCTATTCTGATAAAATATCTCCTCTGTCAGATACATCATTTTCTTATGATGTTAGCTACTTGGATCTATCTATCTGTCTGTCTGTCTATCTAGTATTGTGACTTTCAACTTCCTTTTTACATTTATTTTATTTGTTGATAATGTCATATGAGTACATCATTTACATAATTTTCATCCTTTCCTACCCCTTCCCACTCATCCCATGTCTCTCCACTTCCTCTTAGTCATAACTTCTATTTTTATTTAAAAGGTTTTTTTTTTATTTTACCAACCATAGTTCCCCCTCTCTTCCCTCTCTCCCCTCACTCCCTCCAATGTCCCCCCACCTCACCCCACCCTCTCCTCAGAGAGGATAAGGCCTCTCATCGGGAGTCAACAAAGTCTGGCATATCAAGTTGAGGCATCTTCTTTAAATATTATTACACATACTCATCTGTTCATACACACATATGTATATATAAATGTACATAATACACATGTGTGAATTCACACACATACATACACACACACACATATATATATATATATATATATATATATATACAGTCCATTTAGTGTTGCTTTGAAGAAAAAAGTCTTAAAATTTTCATTAATTTTAATCATTTCACTCCTCTATAATAGTTATTTGAATGCTTAATAAATTTTGCCCACCACAAATAACAGATATTTTCCCTAGAAGTATAGTTGTTCACACTGAGTGTTTGGTCTGCAAACCATTTTCTTTCAACCTGTCGGCATGTTTGAATATACAGAGCATAGATTTGGGTTTGGTGATTTTTACCCTTCCTTCCTCCCTGTGTTGTTCCATGCCTGCTGCCTTTTGCCCTGTGCATAAATAGTTCAGTGAATAATTACAGTTACACCATAAACTTTAAAATGTTATTTAAAAACACTTCAGTAGTTCAGTAGAGATTGCAATGTGCAGCTTAATTTATAACAACAGTTACATTTATATTAAAAGATACCTGTTAAAACATAGAGACTTTGTTCCATGTCATGTCTTTATAATACCATTATGATCACATGGACTACATGTGTGAAAATATATACCTAGCAAACTTTTACAGTTATGTTCTTTTGCAATAATGCATTTTGTAGTAGTTGAGAGAAAGAATGTGCAAACATGTTTCAAGGAGCTTATATTTATTATAACTTGCTGCTTCATTTCTCCTCCTTCCTCTGGATATGAACTACCATCTGGTGTCTTCCTTGGCAGGGCTGCTACCGCCAGGTTCTTTGAATCTTTATAAGCCTGGAGATGCCTTTGTTATTTTCATCTTCGAAGAGTAATTTTGCTGCATATAGAATTATTGGATACAAATTTTAGTTTTCAATAAGTATTCTGGGTACATCATTAGCACCTTCCAATTATCTTATTTTGTTCTCTGTATACAAGAAAATGATATGCTTTTCCTTCTGTTTTCATGACTGAGTTTCACCTCTATCCATCAGCAGTTCGGTCACTGTAAAAGTGTGGTATATGTCTTCATATACTTTGAGTTCAAATTTAAGGTTCATTTGATCTTTCTTTTTTATCTTACTATGCTTGGTAAGTTTTCCACAGAAAGGTTTTTTTTTTTTTTTTTTTGGTCCCTTCTTTCCTCTGCCCATCTGCAGCTCTTATTGACCACCTCCTGGTCCATTTAAGCATGTTACAAAGGTATAAGCTCCCTCTTTATTTTTAAAATCATTTTTTCTCTTTAAATTAGCGCATGTTTGTCTATCTTCAGACTATTTCTTTGGTCTGTCTTTAAAATTGCAGATGATGTTGTGTGATCATCACTCATGTTGTGATCTTGTCATGTGCCTATTGTGTCTTCATCTACAATGTGTCTGGATGATTTCCCTCTGTTTATTTATCTTGATAATCACTTTTTGATTGTCACCATATTTTCTATATGTTTTACATTAATAATCTGAATGTCTGTCTTAGTAGCTTCTTTCAAGTCTATACTAAACCTAATATCTAAATATAAACTGTTAACTACCAGTTAATATTACTCACAGCCTGTTTCCTAGTGAGCTATGTGTTCCTATTTCTCTGCATGTCTCAGTTTATGCTGTTGTTAATATTGAATACTTGACATTTTAGATACAGTGTTATCATGGGTATGAATTCTTGCTCATTTCTAAGGCTTTATTTGTTTAGACTTGATAGGTGGAAACGGATCCAAGGGACTCCTATGCTTACTGGTTGTTCACTCGTCTGATTATTATTTAAAGGTGTGTGTGTGTGTGTGTGTGTGTGTGTGTGTGTGTGTGTGTGTGTGTGAGAGAGAGAGAGAGAGAGAGAGAGAGAGAGAGAGAGAGAGAGAGAGAGAGAGAGAGAGAGAGAGATAGTTAGATATGGGGGGACATAAAGAGGCCAAAGAAGGATAACAGATCCCCAGCAGCTGTAGTTACAGCTAATTGTGTGCTAACTGGCATGGGTGCTGGGAACTGAACTCTGATCCTCTGAAAGAGCAGCAAGCTTTCTTAACAAAGTAACCATGTCTCCAGCCTCTGATTTTGTTATTTTAGTTCTTCTTTTTGTGGTTTGTTCCTTTATTTTGTTTTGAGTGACTTTTCAAAGAGTCACTATCACTCACAACCAATGGTTAGGCAGAATAGTCACTCAGATACTTTGCATTCACAAGGTTTCTGTGTTCTGCTTACAGACCTATGTGAGGAGTGGGGCTCAGATGCCTGTCAGCCCCGTGTTTGGCTTTTCTGGTACTCTTGAGTAGTTCTGAGTCGTTTGATTTCTCTGACAGCTTTGGATGACTTTCTATAGGTTTTTCATTTCCAGAGTTTTCCTATTCATGACAGATTTCTGGTTGATCTTAGCTCAGGCTGCTCTTCAGGATAACAGAGCTGTAACTTTTCTGTGTGTTTCTTACACTGCTTGTTATTTGTAGTATCAATGCCAATGACTGCCAGTTCTCACCTCTTCAAATCAATTTGGTTTCATATGATAGCTGGCTAGGAAAGAAAATCATTCTTGTTTTAGCACTTTAGTATCTGTCCAGGTATTTGTACATGTGTCAGAAACCAGAAATTTAGCAGATATACTTTTCTTTAAAAAGATAGAATTGGGAGAGTGGAGGTAGGCAAATGAGTAGAACACTTAGCACATAAATGAAGTAGCAAAGATGATTTAGACAGGTGGCAGCAGTTAGGAAAATCTGCCTCCTCTCCTAATAACTAAGCAGTGAGAATATTCCTTCTGCCACACTCATGTCACCAGTAAGCGGAGTTGCGTGAACTGTCTGATGTGAGATTTTGAGGGATTTGGTATATTTACAACATATAACACCGGGTCACTGGGGAAGAGTTTGATGTTACCTCATCCACTGATGGATCTAACCCAAAGTCCTGTGGGTCTTTGTGTATCAGGATGCCAATTCTCTGCTGTTAGGCACCTCTAGGGCTTTCCACCATGAGAGAACATAACAGTGAAAAGAAATGCCTGTGAATATGTTAAGTGAATGCTTCTCTTAGTTGTTTATGTACTGTGTGTTTGTGTATGTGTGCATGCATGTCTGTATGTTTATATATGTATGCATTTGCATGTAGTTTGAATGTGTTTTTGTATGTGACTGTGTTTCTGTGAGTGTACATATATAGGGGCCCAAAAGTTGAAGTTGGATGTCTTGCCCTAACACTCTGTACCTTATATGTTGAGACTGTCTTGCTGAACAGAGCTCACCATTTCAGCTAGACGAGCTGCCCCAGGTCTCCAGGATCTGCCCGTCTCCATCCTCCCCATGCTGCAGCTGCAGATGTGTGTGTGCAGTTGCATCTGGATTTATGCAGAAGCTGAGATCTGAACTTTGGTCCTCATGCTTGTGAAATAAACAGTGTACCATTTTCCAAGTACTGCAGAATTTATTTTTTGATGAAATTGTTATTTATGAATATGTTCTAGAAATTTCCTTTCAGCAATAGAGGGATAGTCACCTGTAACTGGACAAATGCCATACCCTCCCTAAGTTTTATTCATAAATGTGCTGAGTGTGAAGATGATATAGGTATTATTATGGCTTCAGTTTGGAGATTAGAGAAATTATAGAGTAGCTAGAGCTGGAGTTAATCTTTGCAAGAGAGTTACAAAGTGGAAAACAAACACAAAGGTCTGACAATAGGGAAGGACACTGCGACTTAGAATTCTCTTGGCAGCTGGTACCTTCCGAGGAGAATGTGTGTGTGTTTGCTGGGTGAGCAGGTGGAGAGGGCACAATGTTACTGAAATTTCTGGTAAAAAAAAATCCTGGTCATTTACTGGGACAAAATTGATGGTACTTGCTTTTCCCTCCAGGGAGGACGGTAGTTTGGAATTACTTATTCAACCTAATATCATCTGTCTACTGAAAAAATAAATGCTTCCAAATGTATAATCCAAATAAAATTTCAGTTATCAATCAGTCATGTTCCAGTAGGAGCTATTTAAACATTTTCCCTTAAAGCTGTGCAACCCTAGAGAAACGAGACACCAGACCCCTGGGAGTAAAGAAGAGCCCTAAATATGTCTGACATCACTTTGCTTTAGCTCTAACTATTGCAGCCATGTCTAGGAATCATCAAGGACAAGGATGATTCTACCACTTTCCTGTCCTACCTGGCAGTCATGTGAATTGCTGCTACAATTAATATGTTATCCTAATTAGCCACTCTGTATTTTGTAAAGCTTCGAGTCTTTCATTATTTGGGTTGAAATATTGGAACCATTATTACACAGCTGCACAGAGAATCTGATTAAATTTTGTTTAATCAATTGTTCTTCTTAAACTTGTCTGTTTCCTCTAAGTAGAAAGTGACCATCTGTAAGAAACAGCAGGGACACCAAGGGTAGAGAATGTTGTAATATCAATAACGATACAATCAATTCTATACAGCCAGTTCAGGGCAAGGGAATCCACTAACATGTCTCTGTTTTCGATGCTCAAGTGTCTGAAATACCCAGATCATAAACCCTCTGGTGAGAATAGCTTTGCAATACAAGGTTCTGACATAATATAAAATATTTCATCACAATCTCTTAAAATTTTTATATAGCATAATTAACTCAATATTTTACATTAAAAATCCCTTATCTTGATTAGAATCTAACAATGAAGTGAAAACTTTCAAAGTCTTTAAAACAGTGTTTAACTTTTTTTTTTTTTTTGGTTTTTATTTGTTTTACATTGCAACCACAGTTTCCCCTCTCTCCTCTTCTCCCATTCCCTCCCACCACATCCCCTCTGCCACTACCCACAGAATCCACTCCTCCTCTGTTTCTGTTCAGAAAGGGACAGGCTTCCCATGGGTGTCAACAAAGCATGGCATATCAAGTTGAGGTAAGACTAAGTAAGCATCTCCCCTTGAATTAAGGCTTGGTAAGGTGATCCAGTGTGAGGAATCGGTTCCCAAAAGCCCTGCCAAAGCATCAGGGACAGGCCCCATTTCCACTGCTAGGAGTCCTACAAGTAGATCAAACTATACAACTGTCACACATAGGTAGAGTGTCTGGGACGGTCCCAATGTGGGCTCCTTAGCTGTTGGTCCAGTGTTTGTGAGCTCCTATGGGCCCAGGTCAGTTGTCTCTGTGGGTTGCCTTGTAATGACATTGACCTCCCCCCCTGACTCACAGAATCCTATTTCCTTCTCTTTAACAGGATTCCTGAAGCTTGGCCCAGTGCTTGGCTGTGGATCCCTGCATCTGCTTGCATCATTTACTGGATGAAGGCTCTCTGATGACAGTTAGGGTATTCACTAACCTGATTACTGGAGATGGCCAGTTCAGACTATCTATCCCCTATTGCTTGGAGTCTTAGCTGGGGTCATCCTTATAGATTCCTGGGAGTTTACCTTGAACCAGGATTCTGCTTGACCCCAAAATGCCACCCCTAATCAAGGCAACTCTTTCATTACTCTCTCCCTCTTTCTAACCCCCCAAACCAATCCCTCATGTTCCCATCCCTTCCAGCCCCAAGTCTACCCAGGAGATCTCTTTTATTTCAACTTCCCAGAGTAATCCATACTTCCCTCTTTGGGTCTTCCTTGTAACCTAACCTCGCTAGGGCTGTGGATTGTAGCATGGTTATCCTTTACTTTATAGCTAATATTCATGTATGAGTGAGTATAGAGCATGTTTGTCTCTTTGAGTCTGGATTACCTACTCAGAATTATTTTTTTCTAGTTTCATTAATTTGCCTTCAAATTTCCTGGTATCCTTGTTTTTAACATTGCATAAATGTACCACATTTTCTTTATCCATTCCTCAGTTGACAGACATCTAGGTTGTTTCCAGGTTCTGGCTACTATGAATAAAGCTGCTATGAGCATAGTTGAGCAAGTGGCCTTGTGGTAGGATTGAGAATCCTTTGGATATATGCTCAAGAGTGGTATAGCTGGATCTTGAGATTCATTGATTCCCAATTTTCTGAGAAACCACCATATTGATTCCCAAAGTAACTGTACAAGTTTGCACTCCTGCTATCAATGGAGGAGAGTTCCCTTTTGTTCCACATCCTCTCCAGCATAGGCTGTCATTAGTGTTCATGATCTTAGCCATTCTGACAGGTGCAAGATGGAATCTCAGAGTTGTTTTGATTTGCATTTCCCTGATGGCTAAGGATATTGAACAATTCTTTAAGTGTATTCCAGCCATTTGAGATTCTTCTGTTGAGAATTGTCTGTTTAGATCTGTATGCCATTTTTTACTTGGATCATTTGGGTTTTTGATGTCTAGTTTCTTGAATTCCTTATATATTTTGGAGATCAGCCCTTTGTCAGATGTGGGGTTGGTAAAAATCTCTCATTCTGTAGGCTGCCATTTTGTCTTATTGACAGTATTCTTTGCCTCACAAAAGCTTCTCAATTTTAAGAGGTCCCATTTATTAATTGTTTATCTCAGTATCTGTGCTCCTGGTGTTATATTGAGGAAGTGGTCTCCTGTGCCAATAAATTTAAGGCTACACTCCACTTTCTCTTCTATCAGGTTCAGTGTATGTTGATATTTGTTGAGGTCTTTGATCCACTTGGACTTGAATTTTGTGCATGGTGATAGATCCATTTGGATTCTTCTACATACTGACATCCAGTTATGCCAGCACCATTTGTTGAAGATGCTTTCTTTTTTCCATTGTATAATTTTGGCTTCTTTATCAAATATCAGGTGTTCATAGATGTATGGATTTATGTCTGGGCCTTTGATTCAATTACATTGATCCACCTGTCTGTTTTTATGCCAATACCATGAGGTTTTTATTACTATAGCTCTGTAGTAGAGCTTGAAATCAAGGATGGTGACACCTCTGAAAGTTCCTTTAATGTATAGGATTGTTTTAGCTATCCTGGGATTTTTGTTTTTTCATTTGAAGTTGAGTATTGTTCTTTACTCCTCAAATTGTTCCACACAATAGAAAGAGAAGGAACATTGCCAAATTCTTTTTAAGAGGCTATAGTCAACCTGATACCCAAACCAAAGACTCAGCAAAACAAGAGAATTACAAAAAAAAAAAATCACTCATGAACATTGATGCACAAATACTCAATAAAATACTTGCGAACTGAATCCAAGGACACATCAAAAAGATCATCCACCATGATCAAATAGAATTCATCCCAGAGATGCAGGCATGGTTCAATATACAAAAATCTTTCAATGTAATACACCATATAAACAAACTGAAAGAAAACGACCCAACATGATTATCTTGTTAGATGCTGAATAGCCCTTTGAAAAAAATCCAATACCCCTTTATGATAAAGGTCTTGGAGAGACGAAGGACACAAAAAACATGCTTAAACATAATAAAAGCAATATATAGCAAGCTGATAGTCAACATCAAATTAAATGTAAAGAAACTCAAAGAAATTATACTAAAATCAGGAACTAGACAAGGCTATCCACTCTCTCCATATCTATTCAATATAGTACTTGAAGTTCAAGGCAGAACAATAAGACAACAAAAGGAGTTCAAGTAGATATAAATTGGAAAGAAATAGTCAAAGTATCACTATTTGCAAATAATAGTATACATAAGCAACCCCAAAAATTCCAGCAGGGAACTCCTACAGCTGATAAACACCTTTAGTCAAGTGGCTGCATGCAAGATTAACTGAAAAAGTCAGTAGCCCTCCTATGTACAAATGATAAACAGGCTGAGAAAGAAGTCAGGAAAACAGCACCCTTCACAATAGCCACAAATAATATAAAACATCTTGGGGTAACTAACCAAGCAAGTAAAGGACCTGTATGACAAGAACTTTAAGTCTTTGAAGAAAGAAATTGGAGAATATATTAGAATATTATATATAATATTAGAATATCAGACAGGAAGACCTCCCATTCTCATGGATTGGTAGGATTAACATAGCAAAATAGCTATCTTACCAAAAGCAATATACAGATTCAATGCAATCCCTATCAAAATTCCAATATAATTCTTTGTAGACCTGAAAGAACAGTATTTAGCTTTTTAAAGTCACAACAAATTTATATTTCTCATGCAGTCCACATCACTTTTAGCAATGAACATTTTTCTGATGCAGGCTTTTAAAGGGATTTATGCTTTGCTCGCTAGAGCATCATGAACCTCCTAGGATGTAAAGTGGATCATGTGCTATATGCATTATTAGTGGTACTGAAATGAATGCAATGCATTGCATTTGTGAAACCTATTGGAATTGGCCAGCTCAGTGCCATACTGGCCAACTGTTAATGACAAAGGCTTATTTCCTCCAAGTTTACCTCTAGAGCTGTAGTAGGGCCATAGGAGTATCATGTAGCATATTGATTTTCAAAATTTATAACTGTTTGCTCATTGAAATTAACATGGAGATGCTGTTACAATATAAATTTCACATGTCATTCTGGCTTCTGTAGAAATATTTATAGGGGAAGCTTCTATGGGGCATAGAGTTTTGGGCATTGACATAAATCGCTCATGCTTCTATCCTAAAAATGTTGAGTTTTTCTTCTTTAGAAATATTCTTGTCAATGATTACCCATCTACAAATTGTGAAGTACTTTTAGTATGAGCATAGAACATTGTTTTAGCTGACAGTCTTCAATGATTGGATATAGAAGAATCAATTTTCATATTCATCTGTCTTCTATTGAGGTTAGCACAGATATACACATAAATATGCTTATTTGTGTAGGATATGCATTACATAATTCTAAAACCTTTCCATATTAAAGACATATCTTAGAACATCTTCCATTTTTGTGTGTATAATTTACATTATTAATTTGAAAAAGCATACAATTAGGTATATACAAACCACTTATTGGATATATTCTTTAGTATTGTGATTTACATGTAAAAATGTAAAAATAAACATTTAACAAGCAGATCCTAATGAAGACATCACATATTAATTACTCTTAAAATTAGTTTTAAAGTGATACCAAAAATATTTGACTGTAAGGAAGTTAAGACCTCTAGATTTTTTTAAAGAAAGAAAGAAATTTGAATCTATTAAAAGATGCCCCCTATACTATTACTTTCACTCACTGAAATTCTAGGAGAAAAAGTGCTGGAACCTTCTCTGCCAGGTACAATGAACTTCTTGCCTTTTAAAATTCTGTATAAATGCAAGAATTATTCTTTCCAGTTTCATTAAAAATGTAGGAATTGATTTATTTTGAGATAAAATCTTTCTACTTATTACATGATCTCTGTGACTTTCCTTTAAATTTTAATAAGTTTTCTTAATCTTTTCTCCCTAAAGATTTTCTAATACTTTGCAGATTGATCTCTAATTACCTTAATGTTTTGTTGCTGTAGAAATATGAAAGAGGACCTGGTCTCCTCTAGTGTTCCTCTGACTGGGCGCTGGGTAGGCAACAGATGGAATCTGAAGTTTCCTCTCTTTGTGTAACATACACAGAAAACTGTTTTCATCAGGCTCTCCAGTTCATTCTGTCACATGGACAATGCAGTCCAGGTACTTAAGCCCAAGTCTACTCCTCTGACATCAGCTCCCACTTTCTGTCTTGCTTCCTGTATTCAAGTCAGGCTAACAACTTTACTTTTTAAAATAACAAATTCTTTGCACTTTTGTGAGAGTTTGACTCACATTTTGACTTCAATACCAATTGCTCACAGGAATCTTTCTTGACTTTCATTACTGAAACAGCCCATCATATACCCCTGCTCTTCTTCCTTGCTCCATCTTTTAAATAGTTGTTGTCTTTCATTCTGATAGATGACAAGTGTAGCATGAATCTTAAAGAGTCTTTATTAATAAAATAAACCCAGAGCCAAGTATTGGGGTGAACACTGGAAGATCAGAGAGACAGAATAAGCCATAGCTAACTTCACCTGGCCAACTTCTCAGCTGATCTTGTTTCCTCAGACTGGAAGTCTCTGTGTCCTCATATCCGAATGGCTATCAGCTGAACTGTGCTGCTCAAAACCTAAAAGCTTAACCAGCCAAATGTTTCTTGTTTCTGGTCTTCACGCCTTATATACCTTTTTGTTTTCTACCATCACTCCCTGGGATTTAAGGCTCGCTTTCTGGGATTAAAGGCATGAGTCACCATGCCTGGCTGTTTCCAATGTGGCCTTGAACTCACAGAGATCCAGAGGGATTTCTACCTCTGAAATGCTAGGATTAAAGATGTGAGTGCCCTCATTTTCTAGCCTTTATATCTAGTGGCTGTTCTGTCTCTGACCCCAGATAAGTTTATTAGGGTGCACAATATTTTGGGCAACACAATACCACCACAGACAAGTTTATTTGTTTAATGTCAGCCCTGTCCACTAGCTTGTTAATTACCATTCTGCAGAGGCCAGTCTTGTTCTCTGCTATAAATAGTTCATTAGAGAAGAATCTTATATGGAGAATGGAGAAGAGAGAATGTGTCACCAATGATAAGAGAATGAAGAGCACGTGACAGTTTTAATATAAGAAGCATGACAATAAACGTCTCTTTACTTTCCTCTAAAATTCGTGGTGCAAGAAAAAATGTAAAAGTAGCCTATGCCTCTGTGCAGTGAGAGTCAAAACTGGATAGTCTGGTCATCTTTTTTTCTTGTCTTGAGACATGCCTGTTAGAAGCTTGAAGCACTTGTACAGTATTTGTCCAGGTGATACCTTCTTTCCAGGTGTTTTGTTTGGTTATTGCAGGGAGTGATTTTAAGCAAGAAGATATTCAGGTATTTAGATCCAGTTAGAAAAACAGACAAATAAGCCTGTAAATTATTCAATGAATTTGTATCTACTTGTCATATTATTCTCTCTCTCTCTGTCTCTCCCTCTCTCTCTGCCTCTCCTTCCCTGCCTCCCTCCCTCCCTACACACACACACACACACACACACACACACACACACTCACACTCATTTGCAGTTATGCAGTTATATACTTTAACATCATAATCTATAATTTATTTTAAAGTCTAAGAATCTGCAGGTTGAGAATATTGGTACCAGTTTTCCAACTCTTGTCTGCTTCATTTCATGTTACATATTTAACTCTCACATTTCTATTTTGGGGAGTGGTACAGTCATATTTTGGGGAATGTATGTGCAAAGATATTTTAGAAATACTTTTTTAATATAAGCTCTCACACTTGATTCATGCAGTTAATATAACTTGACACTATTGGAACTGATGTGAAACTATTGTACTCAAGAGCAGCAATGATGAAATAAGCTATAGTCTTTGTAGCAACAAGATGAATATTTGTCATATGATAAGATTTTACAGAGAATTATTTTCTCTTTGTTTATATGTAATAACATGAGTAATGTCATCTCTTCAGAAGTAGCATAGGTTTTCCTCTCAAGGATCTGTACAATATGTCAGTTACATGTATAACAACTGGTGGGGAGAGATGGTAATAGGCGAAACATTTGAGGAGAAGAAACCTTTCTCTATTTCTCTAAACTACATATAAATCAACCTGAAACTAGGTAAAGTGATGTGATATTTATTACATTCTATAGCCTTGACAAAAATACCATCACTAAGACAACTTGTAGAGAAAAGCATTAATTTGGGGATTCATGATTCCACAGGGTTGGGGTTCATGGTCATCATGGTGGGGAGCATGGCAGGAGGCAGGGAGGCATGGCAGTCTCTGAGAGCTTGCATCTTGAGACAACCATTAGGCAAAGAGATGAGGGAAGATTAGGAATAGTGTGCATTTTGACCTCAGAATCTACCCCCAGTGACATACCTCCTACCACAAGGACACACGTCATAATTATTTCCAAACAGTTTCACTGACTGGGGATGAAACATGCAGACATAAATGTGGTGGTATTGTGTTCCCCAAAATATTGTGTACTCTAATAAATTTATCTGGGGTCAGAGAACAGACAGCCACTAAATACAAAGGCTACAAAATGATGGCACTCACACCTTTAATCCTAGCATTCCAGAGATAGAGATGCCTCTGGATCTCTGTGAGTTCAAGGCCACATTGGAAATAGCCAAGCTTGGTGACACACACCTTTAATCCCAGAAAGCCAGCCTTTAATCCCAGGGAGTGGTGGTAGAAAGCAGAAAGATATATAAGGCGTGAGGACCAGAAACTAGAAGCATTTGGCTGGTTAAGCATTTGGCTGGTTAAGCTTTCAGGCTTTGGAGCAACACAGTTCAGCTGAGATTCATTCCGGATGAGGACTTAGAGGCTTCCAGTCTGAGGAAACAGGACCAGCTGAGGAACTGGCAAGGTGAGATAGCTGTGGCTTGTTCTGTCTCTCTGATCTTCCATTATTCACCCCAATAACTGGCCTTGGGTTTGATTTTATTAATAAGGACTTTTAAGATTCATGCTACACATGAACCTATGGGGACCATTCCCATTCACACCACCACAGCCACTGTCCTCGTTTCCTTCTCTCCCTCCTTCTGCCCCCATCTTTTTCCTTTCTCATTTTTTACTGAACAAATATTAATGAGCCTTCTTTAAATGTGTTAATTCCCACAGGTACATAGGCATACACTAATGAATGAATGATATAAATGTTCACAACTTACTTCAAAAGGAAAGAAGACATTTACTAGATGCAACACTGAAGTAAATCTATGATTTTACTTTCATCAAAATATTGGAGGGCATTGGGAGAGGGGAGCAAAACAGAAACCTAGTACAGTGGAAACTCCCCGGAATCTATGAGGGCGACCCTAGTGAGGATCCCTAGTAATGGAGGATACAGAGTCTGAACTAGCCATCTTCTGTAACCAGGTAAGACTTCCAGTGGTGGGACTGGAACACCAACCCAGCAACAAAACCCTTGACCTACAATCTGTCCTGTCTGCAGGATGTACTGGGGCAATGGTGGCACAGAACTTTGGGAGAGGCCCAAGCCATGAGAGGGAGCCCATGCCTGACACTGTCTAAATGACCAGGAGCTGGAGGCTGTATAGCTCAGAGACCTAGGGCAAGAGCCAACATAACTAGCCAAAACAAAACAAAACAAAACAAAAACTCAATGAAATATCTCTGATGATGTTCTGCTATACTTAGAGATTGATGCCTAGTATAGTCATCATCAGAAAGGTTGCTTTCAGCAGCTAATGGGAGTAGATGCAGACCGCCAGCCAAACAGTAGGCAGAGAGAGAACCCAGCTTGGAGGTCCTTTCCATCGGAGCTTTGGAACCCCACAGAAGAGAGGAGGAAGAATTGTGGGAACCAGTGAGGTAGAGGATACTAGGGAGCATGCCCTGAATCAACTCAGTGGTGTTCATGTGGGCTCACAGAGGCCGAAGTGGCAATCACTAAGCCTGCATGGCCCTGCATTAGATCCTCTGCATATACATTGTGGTTATTTAGCTTGGTGTTTTCAGGGGACTCCTGACAGTGGGAGTGGGGGTGTCTCTGATCTTTTGCCTGCTCTTGGGACTCTTTTTCTCCTACTGGGTTCCCTTGCCCAGCCTTAATGTGAAGGTTTGTGCCTGGTCTTATTATTTATTTATTTATTTATTTATTTATTTATTTATTTATTTATTTATTTATTTATTTATTTGCTGTGTTTGGTTGATGTCCTTGGGAGGCCTGCTCTTTTCTTGGTGGGAGAGAGGGAAGGTATGTGGGGTAAATGGGAGGAGTGGAGGGAGGGGAAGCTGTGGTCATGATGTCCTGTATGAAGGAAGAATAAATAAACATTTAAAAATGGATGTTTAAGTGAATAAAAGAAACTTACAAATAATTTCTTAAATATAAGCTGACAGCTGACAGTTTTTTAATTTTATAATTTAATTTAATTTTACTTATCAGCCACGGATTCTCTTGTTCTCCTCACTCCTGCACCCCCTCCCCCCAGCCCACTCCACATTCCCATCTCCTCCAGGGCAAAGATTCCCCTGGGGATTGAGTTCAACCTGGTAGATTCAGTCCAGGCAGGTCCAGTCCCCTCCTCCCAGGCTGTGCCAAGTGGCCCTGTATAAGCCCCAGGTTCCAAACAGCCAGCTCATGTACTGAGGACAGGTCCTGGTCCCACTGCCTGGATGCCTTCCAAACATATCAAGCTAATCAACTGTCTCACTTATCCAATGGGTCTGATCCAGTTGGGGGCCCCTCAGCTATTGGTTCATAGTTCATGTGTTTCCATTCGTTTGGCTATTTGTTCCTGTGCTTTTTCCAATCTTGGTCTCAACAATTCTCGCTCATACAAACCCTCCTCTTTCTCGCCAATTGGACTCCTGGAGCTCCACCTGGGGCCTGGCCGTGGATCTCTGCATCTGGTTCCCTCAGTCATTGCATGGGGTTTTTAGCACGATAGTTAGGGTATTTGGCCATCCTATCACCAGAGTAGGTCAGTTTGGGCTGTCTCTCGACCATTGCCAGTAGTCTATTGTGGAGGTATCTTTGTGGATTTCTGTGGACCTCTCTAGCACTTGGCTTCTTCCTATTCTCATGTGGTCTTCGTTTATCATGGTCTCTTGTTCCTTGTTCTCCCTCTCTGTTCTTGATCCAGATAGATAAGCCCTTATCCAAATTAACCAAAAGACACACAGAGCATCCAAATTAACAAAATCAGAAATGAAAAGGAGACATAACACCAGACAATGAGGAAATCCAGAGAATCATCAGGCCATATCTCAAAAACCTCTGCTCCACAAAATTGGAAAATCTAAAAGAAATGGATAATTTTCTGGATAGGTACCACATACCTAAGTTAAATCAAGACCAGATAAACTATTTAAATAGTCCAATAACCCCTAAGGAAATAGAAATCAGTTATTAAACGTCTCCCAACAAAAAAAGCCCAGGACCAGATGGTTTCAGCACAGAATTCTACCAGATCTTCAAAGAAGAGTTAATACCAATACTCGTTAAATTGTTCCACACAATAGAAACAGAAGGAACATTACCAAACTCTTTCTATGAGGCTACAATTACCCTGATTTCTAAACCAAACAAGAATACAACAAAGAAAGAGAATTACAGACTGATCTCCCTCATGAACATTAATGCAAAAATACTCAATAAAATACTGGCAAACAGACTCCAAGAACACATCAAAACAATTATCCACCATGATCAAGTAGGCTTCATCCCAGGGATGCAAGGGTGGTTCAACATATGAAAGTCTGTTAATGTAATATACCACATATAAACAGACTCAAAGAAAAAAAACCACATGATCATCTCACTAGATGCAGAAAAGGCATTTGACAAAATCCAACACCACTTCATGATAAAGGTCTTGGAGCAATCAGGAATACAGGGAACATACTTAAATATAATAAAGGCAATTTACAGCAAGCCAACATCCAACATCAAATTAAATGGAGAGAAACTCAAAGTGATTCCACTAAAATCAGGAAGAAGGCAAGGCTGTCCACTCTCCCCATACTTATTCAATATAGTACTTGAAGTTCTAGCCAGAGCAATAAGACAACATAAGGAGATTAAGGGGATACAAATGGGAAAGGAAGAAGTCAAGCTTTCCCTATTTGCAGATGACATGATAGTATATTTGAGTGACCCCAAAGATTCAACCAAGGAACTGATACAGCTTATAAACACCTTCAGCAACATAGCAGGATACAAGATCAACTCAAAAAAATCAGTAGCCCTCCCATATACAATTGACAAACAGGCTGAAAAGGAAATCAGAGATACATCACCCTTTACAATAGCCACAAATGACATAAAATACCTTGGGGTAACACTAATCAAGCAAGTGAAGGACCTATATGACAAGAACTTTAAGCTGCCAGTTTTTAAAACTTATTATAGTAACAGGATTAGGCCCCACAGGAGAGACTACATACCGGTTACCATTCTGTCTTATTTTAATAATCAAATAATAACCCTTTTTAGTATTAAAACATTTTCTTACTAAATAGCTCATTCCTGCTAACTCATGTCAGACACACCTGCTATTGATTACTGACTATACAACATACCTCATTAACAAAAATGGTCATCAAACACTATGTTTTTTGGCCGCATTGGCTTTGCCTGGCAGCAGGGTCAGTTCCTCTCTTACCCTGTATGTGAATCCTAATCTGGTTTAATGTCTTCCTCCAACTCTCCTTTTAGTTGGCTGAATCATGAAGTTGGTCCTGTCACTGCAGAGTAGTGTTTGAATATGTCTGTGCACACATACTTGGTGTATAGAGACGATGTAGCTTCAAACCTTGAGAACTTTCATTAGTTGTTTTTTGATGGGATTTGGGGGCCCGCCACCCAGCTCCCAAATGAATCACACTTGGAGGCTTATTCTTGATTATAAATGCCCAGCCTTAGCTGGGCTTGTTTCTTGCCAGCTTTTCTTAAGTTAAATTATCTCATCTGCATTTTGCCTCTGGGCTTTTTCCTTCCTGTACTTCTGTATATCTTACTTTTACTCTTATTCTATGGCTGGTGGTGTAGCTGGGTGGTTGGTCCCTAGCATCCTCCTCTCCTTGTTCTCTTGCTCTTTCTTCTTTTCCTTCCAGATTTCTCTTGCTATCTATTCTCTCTGCTTGCCAGCCCCACCTATCCTTTCTCCTGACTCACTATTGGCCATTCAGCTCTTTATTAGATCATCAGGTATTTTAGACAGATAAAGTAACACAGCTTCACAGAGTTAAACACACGCAACATAAAAGAATGCAACACATCTTTGCACATTAAACAAATATTCCACAGTATAAACAAATGTAACACACCTTAAAATAATATTCTACAGCATGTCTAAATAAAAAGAAAAGTTTTTAACTTTAACATAGTCAAACTATATACTACAAAACAGTTATCAAGTAAGAATTACATTTACAATATCCTGTCCATTTGTAGTTATCATATTCAGAGAAAATAATACATTATCTTAGTGAATCTAAAATTTTACACCTAATTTACTTTCTATCATAACTAAGGAAAACTGAAACTATTTTTATCTAGTTTTTATCTCCAACAAAGACCCAGAAGGACGTTATATTATCTAGCAACAGGGACATTTGGCTGCCTGAACTGTCACCTGAAGTTCTTCTGCAATGTTGAGGCATCCATCTTCAGTCTACGGGCCCAGAATATCTGGAAAACTTTTCAGTGAAGCAGGAAATTTGAAGAACTGTCCCACCTACATTGGCAAAGTTCTTCAGTCACTTTCCTCCATATCCTGCAGAATGTCTGGCAGTTTCTTCTGTGAAGCAGGAACCTGAAGGACTATCCTGCCTTGTTTTGGCAGAGCTCGGCAGTCACTTTCCTGTAGGTACTGCATGTCCAGTTTCTACAACATATTGTCAAGCAGTCCAGGCAAGAGCAGTTTCTTGCCCAAATGGTTAGCCTTGCCACATTGAAAGCAAAACTCCAAAAGGAGTTTTTCTGATGCACATTATCCCTGGAGTAAATTGGTGCTGCTAGGAGCAGATGTGTCTCATTGTCATGAAAAGCCCTAAGTTAACAAAATTTTAAATGCAATGATCTGTAGGTCTTTGCTGTGATTGAAAAACCATTTGTATATCTAAAATATATTTCTATATGTTCTTGAAAACATATCTAACATATCTACAAATTTAATTGTTATAGATGACTACTAACCTATGTTTCTAGATTATCCATAATAGTTAAGAATAGCTTTCAAAAACTAGAATTTTACCTTATATTTTCAATGAAGTGCATAGGTAGAATACCTTAAGCAAGAGTAGAAAGATATATATAACATGTAACAAAAATAACCTTGAATTTGTATCAATATACAAAAATCCTTTTTAAAAAGTAGAAATATATATATATATATATATATATATAATGTTATAACAAAAATGACCTTAAATTTCATCAATATACAAAAGTCTATACCAATACAAAATATTTGAGATTAATAGTTGCTTTTTAGTTTAAAGTAGATTTAATAATGTACTCTTTTATCTTATCATTCCTGTATTCCCCTAATGTATAACAAAGATTCATGATGCATCAATTAACCAAAGAGTATCCACCCCACCTTTTGGGACTGTGGATGTACTTTTCTCCAGACTGTTTCCTGTTGTCTGTGGATAAAGCATCATCAGAGTCCCCGAGAGAAAATTTTGAGATAATGACCAAGTCCTGGGAAGACCAGCTATAACCTTTGCTGATAGATATCACCTGTCAAGTTTCATGAGATCTCCCTAATCCATATTAACCTTGATCAAACCTGATCCATATTAACCTGGAATGAATTCACAGCTTCTTGTTTCCTGTGGAAGCAAAAGCAAAACCTCTTTCCCAAAGTAACACTTTTTTTTTTTTAAGTTAAGGCATCCCTAAAGTATCTAGGTTGATTTAATTTAGCAGTCCAGTTCACAATCCTACATTTCTTACCAGCTGTTGTTTGCTAGTCAGTATTCAAAAAACTCAAAATCAACACAGGACTATACAGGACCCAGACTCTCTGTGTGTTTCCCATCTCTATGTGGCTTATTATTTTTTGTTATTTTACTTCTCTCTTTAAAGACTTTATTATTTTAAAATATTTTTTCTATAACTGTCCATACACTTTTTCATCCTTTCTTTTATTAAGAGATTTTCTATTCATTTTACATAACCACAGATTCCCCTGTCCTCGCTCATCCTGCCCCCCAGCACTCCCCCAACCCATCCCCCATTCCCATGTCCTTCAAGGCAAGGTCTCCCATGGGGAGTCAGCAGAACATGGTACATTCAATTGAGGTAGGTCCAAGCCCCTTGTCCCTGCACCAAGGCTCTGCAAAGTATCTCACCTTAGGCACTAGGCTCCAAAAAGCCAGCTCATGTACTAGAGACAGGTCCCGATCCCACTGCCTGGGGGCCCCCCAAACAGTTCAAGCCAAATAACTGCCTCACATATCCAGAGGCCCTAGTCCTTTCTTCCTTAAGCCTATACACAGAGTGAAACACTCTAGAATCTTTTTGTAGGTTTTTTTTCCATCTGGACCTCTTTTACTGTGACTGCATGAGCAAACTTCAGACTACTAAGCAACACCTGGATAAAGCATGATCCTAATCAGTCTTATCAATAAAAACCAGGAGTCACATATCAGGGTAGTAACATGAAAGATTAAAGAAGCAGAGGGGCATTTACCAGGGGCTTTTTTCTTCTCCAGATCCTCAGACAGAAAGTGCTGGGATCTTGTCTCTGCCCTACCTTATCCCTTTCTTTCTCTGCCTCCTGAGTGCTGTGATTATAGGCATGAACCCCCCAAGTGCTAGGATTAAAGGAGTGAGCCTCCGAAGTGCTCGGATTAAAGGCATAAATCACCACCGTCTGGTCTCTATAGTTAACTAGTGGCTAGTTCTGCCCTCTAATCTCCAGGCAAGTTTTATTTGTCAGAACATAAAATATCACACAACATTCCCCCCTTTTTTTTTGTCTAAATAAAAAGCAAAGATTTTAACTAACATAAGAAAACTATATACAATAAACAATGACTATATACAAATATATACAGGCAATAATTATATTAACAATGTCTAGTTCGTTAGCATTTGACAAATTCAGAGAAAATACTCCATTATTTATCCTGTCTTGATGAGTCCAAAGTGTTGTACCTAATTCACTTTCTATCCTAACTTGCATTACCAACCCCAAACTATCTCCCCCCCCCCCCCCCCCCCCGCTTATAAGAGTTTATTAGAAATACAGGGATAGAGAGTGCACAGGCCTGTAGGAGAGACACATGCGTGGAGAAGAGAGGAGAGAAGAGAGAACTGGGAATATGGCGCTATGCTTTAAAAACTGGCTGGGGGCGTGGCCAGGACACGTCACTACACGCATGTGCGTAGATCACATGGTCACGTAGTGCGCTTACGTAGCCATGTAACGTCACGGATTCTGGTCACGCGAGATGCCTTGGCCGGAACTTGCTAGGCGGAGGTGTCCGGCCTGACCGGAATTGGCTAGGCGGAAGTGTCCGCCTGGTAAATGCGACCGTTGGGGGGGGGGGAGGCGTTTTTTTAAAAAAAGAAAAAATTGTGGTTGACTGGTTACGGGGGCGACGTTTCTCTCAAAGACTGCTTCCAGCTGAATAGTGGGCGTTGGTTGGCTCTTGGGGGGGTGGTGAGGGGTATCTTATGAAGTCCAGGAATGATGGTGGAGGTCCTGGAATGACGTTCTGCCGTCTCCTGGTTCTGCGGCTGTCCATCTATGCTGCTGCTGGGGACCTCCTGTGCCGTGGCTGGGGACCTCCCGTTTAACAAGATACTGTTGACATAGAGAGAGCTTAGAGAGAAAGAATCATTATTATTTCATTTTGGAGTTGGCATTTGTCTGAGGTAGATTTGGCCTGCCCAGATAGAGACATGTAACATTTACCTGAGGTAGATCTGGTCTTAGTACTCTGCTTAATTTCTATCTGAGACAAGCCTCATTAGAGGTAGTTCATTTAAGGCACCTGTTTTCCTTAGACAAGCCTTGCTGGAGGTAGTTTATTTAAGGCACCTGTTTCCCTTATTAGGTTAACACTTAGGAAACACAGGTGATCAGTTGCTGAGTATTGAACAATGATAAATGGTTGTATTACATTATTCCTTACCGCCTGGATATTTTTGATGGTCCTTTTTGCCTCCGGCTCTGTGTGGCCCTGGTTGGGAAAGGGAGGGGTGATACCTTATTCCTCTGGAATTGGCGACAAGGCAGTGGATCCTGATGTCCTCTGGAGCTTGAGAATGAGAGGCCCTGTTTGTTTCACTGTATCTGAAGAGAGATTTTTCTGGGATGGAGGTGAGATAAAAGGTTTTAGGTGAGACAGGTGGACCCAGTGAGGAAAGCCCTCGAGTTTAGCAGCTGTGGGGGTTACAAGAATTACTTTGAAGGGTCCCTGCCACTTAGGGGAAAGAGGTAAAGGGCGCTGGCCTGGAGGAAAGAGAAGAACCTGATCCCCAATGTGTATTGGAGATGGGCAAGGATTGTCACACTGCTGAGGCAGTGAACAGTCTGCATAGCTCCATAGAATAGACCTTAGGTGACATAAAAGAGGAGTTAACAGTCTATCTGGAACAGTTGGAGGCTTGGAAAAAAGACCTGGTGTTAGAACTGGTCTGAGGAGATATTTAACTTTTCCTGATGGTGGGCATATGGGTAAGATTGAGCTGTAGCCCTGGGGAGGTGGGAAGCCTCCAGCATGGCCATTATATGGCCTGAGTTAGACACGGATCCTCCTTTTGCTGTGAGAAGTCCACGCTCCCTCCAAATAGCAGCGTGGGACAGGAGGATATGAAAAGCATATTTGGAGTCTGTAGAGTTAGTGGCTAGGAGAAGAAGTAAGAGAGCTGCTGGCGTGTCTGGGAGGAGGCAAATGTGTGGAGTGAAAAGAAATGGATGCTCCTACCTTAGCTAGGAGATCCTTCCCCATTAAAGGTACAGGGCAACTTAGCACCACTAAGAATGTATGTGTGAGAGGGATGCCTCTGAAAATACAATTAAATGGCGGTGTCTGCTGAGGTAGATAAGGCTGTCCCCTGTACCTGACAATAAAGGAGAGGTGGCATCCCAAAACTCCCAGGACTGAGTCAATGGCTCTGGTGTCCAGAAGGAAAGAAACGGATCGCTTCCCTGCTGCGTTCTGGGTTCCCTGTCATGTCTGTAGCCAAGCCTAGGTCTGTTGGAGGTCTTAGCTTGATGTACCCATGCATCTTGGTGCCTGGGGGCAGTCAGCTGACTCTGTCTTTCTAGGCGGCACTTTTAACAAGGCTGTTGATGGCCTGGCAGGGCATTCGGTAGCCCGTGGCCTTTTCCTCATTTAAAACAGGGACCCAACAGCTTTTGGAAGTCAGCGAGTGCCAGCACTTGGCAATTTTGTTTTTGGGCTTTTATCTCTTCCCTGGCACACCTTAAATGCCATAGGTGACTCTTTTGCCTGCGGGGTCAGGAGCCTTGCTCTCCAGATGCTTAAGTTTTAGTCAGGTAGGTCTGGGGAACAAGAGACAGATTTTCGTCCTTATCCTGAATTATTTACTGGTTTTAGGGCAGCCTTACGGAGGCCTGTCAGGAGACAGGTAATAAACCTATCTCTGGCTAGTCAGCCACTCTGGGTGTTGGAGTCCCAGTGTGGCTCCCGGTCAGGAACCGCCTCGGCTCCTGGGGGGTGTGAAAGGTTAGTTTGATGAATTTCGTCTGCATGAGTCCTAGCCTGCTCCCATACCCGCCTGCGCTCCTCTGGGAGTAAATTATTAGAAAGTATCATATATATATATATGAAAGGTGAGACTATAAAATTGAGTTATATATTGAAATTGTTTAATAAAGGAAGCAGAATTAGACGTATAAGAACCCAGCTTACTTTCTATCTGAGAGAGTTCTGCTAGAGAGAATGGAACATGAACTTTAATCAGTCCATCCACACCCGCCACCTCTCGCAAAGGGAGAACAGTGGAAGGTTCTGGATGGCTGGAATCAGCCGATTTAGCAGCTCGAGAGTGGGTGGTAGGGGGAATGAAGTTTGGAGCCAGGGCAGGGCCTTTGGAAGCAGCCGCTGCAGAGGAAGAAACAGCTTTAGAAGAGGAAGAGTCTGGAGCGGAAGGAACGGTTGTTCTAGGAGTTGGAGCCGGAGGTCATATAGGTAGAGGTTCATTAGTAGGGTCTAAAGTTAGAGATTCCGGAGTCAGAGAATCCTCCAGTTCAGGCATAGCTAACATCATATGAGCAGGAGAGAAGGAAACGAGAAGAGACAGTTTAGCATTGAGAAAGAAGAAATCAACTCTTTCCATTTGCCTGAATGCCGACAGTGATTGGATAGCTCCCGTGAAATATCAGGATCTAAGGAGCTGCTCGGCGGCTCTTTGTTATTTTTTCAACAAGACAGCCTAACGAAGAGGAAGGACTAACAGGGTTGGAAGCCTTGTTTCCCATGTCTGCAGCGGAGGCAGAAAAATAAAAAATAAAAAATAAACGTGATCCGGAGCCAAGGCCCCAGGAGTCCCCAAGGCCAAGGGCGGATACCGGGCGCAGGCTGCTCCTTGGCTCATCAGCCACAGAAGCAGGGGCCCCCTCCACAGTGAGGAAAGGATTCCCCGGGAATCCAGACAGCGTTTGCCCCTTCGTCAAGGCTCCCAGGACGCACCAACGGTCGTGGCCCTAACTCGAGAAATATCTCAGGCTGCAGACGTGGGAGATGGCTAGAAAAGTTAGGCCTGCGATAGGGGCCGACCGTAGCCAATGAAGAACGTGGTCGGGGGGTTCCCCGGTCTCAAGAACACGTGTGAGGCGCCGGACAATCAACGGTCATTCTCACAGATTCAGGAAACCGTTTACGCTGGCTGATAAATGGGGGACTCACCAATCAAAGAAAGCGGTGTTGGATGCAATTTGGATGCAGTTCAGGCGAATGGAGAGCGGTCTGTTGCGTACGGAGCAGATTCCCCGGTTCGCGGGTTTCCAGGCGCAGAGCACCCGGGAGCGCCCGCTCGGTTTTGGCACCAAAATGTTAGTTATTTAGCTGCGTTGTGTTCTTACCCTGCAAGGAAACGTCACGAAACACGACAGAATCCGCTTATAAGAGTTTATTAGAAATACAGGGATAGAGAGTGCACAGGCCTGTAGGAGAGACACGTGCGTGGAGAAGAGAGGAGAGAAGAGAGACCAAACTATCTTTTTATGTCTCTCAATCTTATACACTTTATACTGCTTTAGTGAGTTTCTTTTCTGAGTCTGGTAACAAGGAAAACTATATAACTATTTAGTCTTCAACTCCATTGAGACCTGAGAAGGATATAATTACCTGAGTAAACAGGAAGTGCAGAGCAAACAATTTCCAAACTTAAGAAATTACAAAATCAGCTGGCTGTCTGGACATTCACCCAGGGTTCCTTTGTAATGTTGGAGCACCCATCTTTGGCCTGCAGAATATCTGACAGACATTTATGTGAAGCAGGATTTTTAAAGGACTGTCTCACCTTGTCTTGACAAAGTTTGGCAGTCACTTTCTTTTCTGACCTGCTTGTCCCATTTGGACAGCAACTGTCATCAGTTGAGGCAAGGCCATTTTCTTGACCAATGTTTGTCTTGCTACCAATAAAGTAAACTCCATATTGAGTTTCTTCAATGCCCATCATCTTCTCTGAAGTAGATGGTGCTGCCAGGAACGACATGTCTCATTTTTAAAAAAAAAAAGAAAAGAAAAAAAGAAACTTATGTTATTAAAGCATCTTAATGCCATTTTCTGTAGGTCTCTGAAGTGTTTGAAGACCACCTGTCCATCTAAAATATGTTTGACTTAGAAAACATACCTAATATGACTGCAGTTTGATTGTAATAGTTGCCTAACTACTAATCTGCATTTCTTTATTAACCTAAATAGCTTGTAATAATAACTTTTGCCAGGTGGTGTTGGCACACGCCTTTAATCCCAGCACTTGGGAGGCAGAAGAAGTTGGGTCTCTGTGAGTTTGAGGCCAGCCCGGGCTACAGAATGAGTTCCAGGACAGGCTCCAGTGCTACACAGAGAAACTCTTGTCTTGAAAAACCAAAAGCAAACAAACAAACAAAAAACCAAAAAAACAACAAAAAACTTTCAAGGACTAGAAATTTACATTATATTGTTAAATGAGCTGTATGGGTGAATACCTTGACCAAGAGTAGAAATGTATGTACAGTATTTTCTAACAAAAATAACCTTAAATTTGTATCAATATACAAAAATCCTTATCAATGTAAAATATTTAAGACTAGTAGTTGCTTTTTTGGTTTAAAAGTATAGATTCAGTAATCTACCTTTTAATCCTATGATTTCTATAACATATATGCAGTATAACAAAAATTACCTCAAATTTGTATCAATATAGAAAGTCCAAGCCCTTGTAAAATACTGGACCAATAGTTGCCACAAGGGACTTTTACTTAGCATCCCATTTTTGATTAGCACTGCCAGCTGAGCAGCAGCACCTCTTAAAGGAGCCATGTCCTTTTTCTCTTATTTTTTATTTCAGCTTTCTCGGGACCTACATGGAAATTTGGCACATGTCGGTATGCCAAAATGTTGGCTGTTTTTGCTCTTTTGGCTCTTTTGATCTTTGCTCTTTTTCCACTGTGGGGTGTTTACCCACCACCCCCACAGCTTCCCAGAGTTTTCTTGAGTGCGATCAGCAGGAAATATTAGATAGAAGGATTTATAGTGGAGCATCTTGCGGAGATAAACAGGTAGAAAATAAAGGATAGCCTCGAGAAGGCCTGGAACCTATTCCAACGGGCCCCGACTATCTCTGGCCCAGGGTTTTTATAGAGACGCCAAGGGGTGGAGCAAAAGACCTCTTCCCCCAGCACAGCCAAGTGCAGACCATCTCAGACACTTGCACTCAGGCCCATGGTCCTGATCATCCTCTATTCGGACCTGCTGGGTAAAGCCACGAGGAACCCGAGAACGGGCTCCCACACTCCACACCCCCATTTCTCCTTCTATTTATTCTCCCTGCCTGCCAGCCCCACCTATCCTTTCTCCTGCCTTGCTATTGGCCATTCAGCCCTTTATTAGACCATCAGGTATTTTATACAGGCACAGTAGCACAGCTTCACAGAGTTAAACAAATGCAGCACATCATTAAACAAATGTTCTATAGCATAAACAAATGTAACACATCTTAAAATAATATTCTAACTGCAGCGAACAACTCAGCGCAAGAGCAATCCCACATCCTTTGGAGGTTAGCAAGCAAAACTAGTACTGTGTGACATCTGAGGCCATCCTCAATACCATCAAAGGGACACAGCTCACATCTACTGCACGCCAAGTGTTTCATATCTCATACTTTGATAAGAAGGAATCATGGATGTGCTACACCAGCATCTCTACAGCAAGGGAACAGCTTTTTTCCTGCTGTAATTGTGTTTGTCTAAAGAGGAAAGAAGACTGAGCATCTAGCTCTCTCTGTCACTAGTGGACACAACAGTTTCAGAATTTTTCTTCCCCCATTGATTTTAGAGGAAAGTAAGAGGGTTTTGTTGTTGTTGTTGTTTATTTGTTTGTTTGTTTGTTTTGCCACCGGAATTCCTCAGGCTTCTTTCTAATTAATCTGGTTAAATCATTCTTTCTCCCATGACCCAGTTCTTCAGAGCTTTCTGAAGTGACAAGATAACCTTTTTTTACTCACCTTTCCCAAATTTCACACAATTATATATTTTTTATACTTGATAAAATAATGACATGTACATAATATTTTCTTGTCTTTTGGGAGATAAGTAACTTTACAAAACCTTTTTATGCTTTAACTCAAAGGACTCATTAGTGATGACTGATAGAATGTCAAGCCTGGAAGACTTGGGGTTCTAGGTGCCACCTCATCTCAGAACGTTGAGTATTCCATTGAAAAGCATGGTAATCTTTGTTAACTTGACTAGAGGTTTGTTGATTTCATTAATCTTAAAAAAAAAACACAACTCATTTTATTGATTCTTTGCATTGTCTTATTTATTTCTATTTCACTAATTTCATCCCTCATTTGGATGTTCTTTTTTTTTCCTGCCTATCCTACTTTGTTCCTGTTGTTTCTTCTAACTTTTAAAGACTCTCAGGTACATTATTAATTTGAGATCACTCTTTTTTTTTTTGAATAGGTACATCGTGCTGTAAATTTTTATATTAGCATCACTTTCATTGTGTCCCAAGGGTTTTGATACAATGTATTTTCACTTTCATTTAATTCTAGGAAGTTTTAAGTTTCGTTCTCGATTTCCTCCTTGACCAGGTTATGATTCTGTAGTGTGTACTTTAATTTCCATGAACTTGTGTCCTTTCTGTGGTTTCTATTGCTGTTGATATCCAGCTTTATTCTGTTGTGTTCAGATAGAGCACAATTTCAGTTTTCATCTATTTTTTAAGATTTGCTTGGTGGCTTAATATGTGGTCAGTTTTAGAGAAGATTCCCCAGGCTTTTGAGCACAATGTCCATTCATTAGTGTTTGGGTAGAATATCTGTTCAGTTCACTTGATTTGTGATGGCATTTAAGTCCAGAGTTTCTCTGTTTACTTATTTTCTGGATTATCTGTCTCTTGATGAGAGTGGGGTATTAAAGTCACCCACTATCTCTGTGTTGAGATCAAGCTGTGATTTTTAGATCTAGCTGCATAACCTTGAGCAAGCTCTCTTTTAAATTTTACTCCTCTATAAATCATAATGACACAAACTGAAATTGTTGAATATCTTAGATCAGGCTGCTGTGACAAAATATCATACCCTGGTAAGAGGAAACAGTTCTTCCTCCTCTGCCTTTTTCTTGTTTGTTGTCTTCCTCTTCTTTGGCTTTAACACACACACACACACACACACACACACACACACACACACACACACACGAGAGAGAGAGAGAGAGAGAGAGAGAGAGAGAGAGAGAGAGAGAGAGAGAGAGAGAGGAGAGAGAGAGAACATTTTGCTCTTTCTTAGAAGGATATCGCCGGGCGGTGGTGGCGCATGCCTTTAATCCCAGCACTCGGGATACAGAGACAGGCAGATCTCTGTGAGTTCGAGGCCAGCCTGGGCTACCGAGTGAGTTCCAGGAAAAGGCGAATAGCTACACAGAGAATCCCTGTCTCGAAAAGCAAAACAAAACAAAACAAAACAAAAAAAAAAAAGAAGAAGGATATATGTTCATCAATGATCCATTTTTATAACCTCATCAAAGCTAATTAAAATTCAAATGTCTCAGGTACCCAAACCCTCTTAATTGTCTTTGTGTGCCAATGTATGAGTATAAATAATGAGAGGCACAAGCATTTAATTTGTGGTAACAGGGTACATATTATGTACAAAACAGCACATCTATAGTACTTAAGTGTTAATCACTTTCCATTCTTTTTAAAATGTTTTGAGATTGTAATATAATTGCAACATTTCTCCTATTTCCTCCCTACAGACTCTCCCATATATCCCTCCCTCCTTGCTCTCTTTCAAATTCATGGCCTCTTTGTATTAATTAATTGTTTATTAATCCTTAAATATGACCTACTCAGTCTCTATAATGTTACTAGTGTTTTCACGTTTTCATTTGATATTGGATAACCAATTGGTGAACTCTTCCCTGGAGAAGACCATTTCTCCCACTCTCAGCAACACTTAGTCGCCTGTAGTTCCTTGTGTGGGGTTGAGGCCATCTGGGCTTTCCCTGTCCATTTTGGCATGTGTATTAGTGTCATCCTTGTTCAGCTCAAGTTTGGCTATCATATATGTTTATCACATAATAAACATTAAAAGAAATAATATTAGGAATTAAACAGCTATCAGTTACTCCTAAAATATAAGTACCACTTAATTGCATCCTTGAGAATATCTTGCTTTGTTGTGGTTCATAGCCTTTATAGCTGGGAAAGACTATTGATTATGTTTGTCCTTTGGAAGCTTGCACAATACCTTTGGATTATACAAGAACTAGATCAGTTCAAACTTGATTCCCCCAGGTCTGTGTCTAAAGTGTGTTGTGTCTTCAGCAATAAGGTATTACTCCCAAGTTCTGGGATACAACCAAGAGCAACAGCAATAGCCTATACTGCTTTTGGAATCTCTTATATTCCACAAACCAACAGCTGGGGGGATGTTTCCTATGCCTGGTACTATTTTTATTTTATAGACACAAGTATTCGTATGTAGTACATATGTATTTTTAAATGAACATAAAATAATACGATTCCTTATGGCTTTAAAAAACATCCTTAATGTTATTTATCATTCCTCCCTCCATTCCCCTTTCCTGTTAAAATCCTCTATCAGTCTCACTCATTGACTTATTAGTAGCACATGTGTCTACTAATCCCCTTCTTGAGCTCCTTCTTCACCCTTTTTTGGTCCCTTCTAGTTTCCTGGTTTCTGTGCTTACTGTATATACACTCACATCTAAAGGTTCATATCTAACTGCATTCTAAAAACTTATCCTTATACTTATCACCTACAGTCAAAGAAGCTTCTCTTGCAGCAGATGGAGACTATTACAGAAATCCTGGTCAAAATACAGAAAAAAAGCTGACAGTAATGTTCCTAACCCCAACCGATACATGTGCAACACAGTCCTATACCTCGGGCACAGAGGAGCGATTGTTAGAGCCAGATGACCACTTTTCACCTGTGAGATAATGTCTTCTGTATATGTCAGGAAGCTACATCCATGAAATCTTAACAATATGTTAAGACCTGTATAATGATAATACCAGTTGAAATGCTAACACAGATTAGAGAAATATTACAAAGCTCATCCCCCTAGATGAAGAGCCATACAAAATTAATGGCTGCTGAGAGATAGAGAATCTGTCTTCTCCATGGATGATCCTTCAGTAAGTTATCCAATTTCAGTTGCTTAAGCCTAAACACAAAGATATATGAACAACACCAAATGGACTCACCAAGTTTTATGTATATATACATATGAATACATATGTATATATTATGGAATATATATATATATATGTATATATATATATATATATATATATATTAGTGTGCATGCATGTGTGGATGTGTGTATATGTACCAATAAAAAATAAAGAAGATGAGGTCATGAATTTGAGGGGTTGGTGACATGAGGGAAGGATTTGGAATGGAGGAGGTAGAAATGATGTAAATACAGTTAGTACTCATATATGAAATTCCCCAAAAAAATCTTTAAAAAGATTTCAGAGAGAAAAATACCATAAATTCATATAGATATGTAGCACATAAAACAAACAAATATAATAAAAAAAGTAAAATGATATGGGAGTAAATTCTCATCTTTTACACCCTACTGAAATCTTTTTCTTCATTGTTGCTTGATTGAAATACATTGTTGCAATGTGTTTGGGTTTCTAAGAGTTTACACTTAGCATATCTTAATTTTTGTCTTAATATTATTTCTATTTAATATTGATAAGTCCTCTGGAGGCCTCCTTTTGACAACCTATGTTCCCTTTGGCTGTGAAATCCATGTACCTTAACTGATAGTGATTATGTGTCAACCTAGTTCTCAGAGTCATGATGCTAATATTCATTTTAATATCCCAAAAGGCTCTTAGTATTCATCAAATATTTGATTAACATGGTCTAATAAAGCTTATAGTATGCAGAAACATGGGGATTAACACCACTATGATTTTTAGTTCTATCTCTCTCATTAACTCTGTGAGTTGCTTCTCTAAAATAATTAAAACCTATAATTGAATACACTAGAATAACTTTAGAAAATTAGTTTAATTATTTCAGTACTTCCATTTGGAAATACTACATTATTTATTACAACTGCATGCATAAATGTACCCCTTCTGTCTCTCATTTTATTTTATACTTATTCTTTGAGAGTGGATATTTGTTTTGTATGCTTGTGTTGTTCTTACAGGAGTTACTAATGGCTCTAAACTGTGTTGACAAGAATAATATAAAGATGGTTTAGTCACTATAAATAAGATGAACATAGTAATTGTAGAATTCTCATTCACTTTCAAAAATTGACTCACTATACTAACAACCATTCAGTTCTCTCTTCTCAATGAATGTTTGTCTATATTTTAAATTATTTTATAATCTTCATCAGCAAAATATAAGATGTGGATTCCTATTTTTAAAAACTTTTCTCTTTGGATGAAAAATACTAACTTACTTCCTCCTCTAATTATGAGCTGTAGGGTTCACTGGTGAGTTAGAGTATGTTTGGGACACACACAGCTCATTATCTGCATTAACTCTGAGCTGGGCATGGCATCTGGGGCAAGGCTGAGCTATTTATAGAGCAGAAAATAACTAGAGATCTTTTATGGACTGAGAAATGGAAACCTAAACAAGATATGTTAAATATATATTATATCTCCCTTGTTTATATTCACACAGCTACTCAAGCAATCATGATGTAGAAAGCTGGGGTTGTCTTTATTAAATCTATTTCAGTTTGGCTTTATGAGATAAAAGTTATTCAGAACACCAAATGACTGTAGTGACTTCATATTTTTTGAAGCACATATTTATGAGAAACAGCAAGGGCCTCAGTGGAAATTGCACAATTAATATTGTAGGAGGTCTAGGGTTCACCCAGTCAGCAGTAATATGAGTCAGTTGGGTCATAAGTCACAAGAATACTTGGATTTCATAATTGGAAGCCTTACCTCCAACTTAGCAGAATGACTCTGTGGACAGTACAGAATCCAATGAAAATACTCAAACCGTTTAAAAGAGAAATAAGTTAAATCTAATATAAAAGGTCAAGGGCCCTCCATTTGTGAATTCTCTCAAGTTAGGCTAAATAAATATCTGTAATAAGGGGTTTAAAAAATACCACTGCCACAATCCACAGAGCCAGGTTTCTTAACTCAGCATCTGAAATAAAATCTGCATGACTAGCTGTTGAAATGGTATTCTATTTTGCTGAATCTCCGCTTTCTAAGGCATTTCTCACCTTCCTTTGGTGTTTCCTGTCCCTGGTCTTATACTGCTGCCACAGCCACCAGAGACTGTACTTCCACTTTCAAAGGAGTTATCTTAGAAAGTAGACAACTTGATTCACTTTCTCACTAGTGGGAGCTCATGGTTCCCTGGAAACTAGTTGGTTGGCTTGTCAGTAGCATACAATGTGTGACCTACGTGTTACATGGCTGTAAAGTCTCGGCAATGGGGAACTATGTCCAACATTCTGCTAAGCCTCCTACAACCTAGG
The DNA here is from genome assembly GCF_049852395.1 of Peromyscus maniculatus bairdii. Lineage (NCBI taxonomy): Eukaryota > Metazoa > Chordata > Mammalia > Rodentia > Cricetidae > Peromyscus > Peromyscus maniculatus. Next base: position 31,244,901 of record NC_134856.1, on the reverse strand, counting down.
ACCTAGCATATACCTGGCATGAAAAGCTAGGCAATAAATGCTGATTGGATAAATGAGTGAAAATCAAGAGCGTTATGTATGCCTTGAGAGATACTGTGGTCAGACCATGGTATTTTGTAACAAAATGTATTTTTCATCAACTCTTTTTTGTTTGTTTGTTTGTTTGTTTGTTTGTTTTTGAGACAGGGTTTCTCTGTGTAGCTTTGTGCCTTTCCTGGAACTCACTTTGGAGACCAGGCTGGCCTTGAACCCACAGAGATGCGCCTGCCTCTGCCTCCCAAGTGCTGGGATTAAAGGCGTGCGCCACCACCGCCCGGCTCATCAACTCTTTTTGAATACACATTTGTATTTGGGTACTACATTAGCCCCTCAAGACAGAAAAAGAGGACAGACATTGTTTCTCTACTGTAGACTATGAGATCTAGAACAAGGAAGGGTATCATGTTGTGAGAGCATAGAGAAGTGTCACCAGATCCAAACTGGAGATCTCATAAAATGTACTTCTGAATCAAAGTAGTCTATTAAATTGATATGTGAAGAAAGAATGGGATTTACCTTAGAGTGGGCTAGAGAAAGAAAGTTTAATTGACATGCCAGAATGAAGTAGAGGAAGACAGCAAGGATTACCCTCTTTGTGGTACCGTGGGTCATGTCTGCTGGCTGGGCTTTTCCCATAACCTATGACAGGATATTTCAGATATGGACCCAAAGCTTTAAATTAAAATTGTACTTTGATTTTAAACAAAGTATGGCTTTAGCAATTTGTTTTCATGGAATAGACTATATAGAGGAACAAATAATGTTTTTTATACAGATGAAATTTGACAGATACTATGATATGTAATTGATGGGGTTTACTCTCATCCATGATGAGGACATGTACTACCTAGCATAATGTGATGAGGAAGAGAGGACACTTCTGTGGCACTATTCCAAAAGACCACAACTGTGGTTTCACAATGAAGAAAAACACAAGTAAATACTCAGGGACATTCTATAAAATCATTGACCAACAACCCTTAACATTGTCAGTCATGGAAACCAAGTAACGACTGAGAAGCTGTTAAAAACTAGACAATGTAGAAAAAGACACAATGGTTTGTTTTAAAATGATTTATTACAGGACATGTACTACCATGTACATATAGTACATGTACAAACATGTAAACAACGTTTGATCCTAGAACAACAACAACAGCAAATCAATGGAAACACTGGCAAATTTTGAATGAAATCTAGAATGTAGGCATTGGTAAAACCCTGATGTTGGTGTCTTAGTTTAACAAACAAATTGTGCTGCTGGAAGAGTCAAGCGAAAGACTGGACTAAGTGGGGTGTGTGCAGCATCTGCACTACCTGTATGGATTTTATATGATCTGAGGTAATTCTAAAATCAAAATGGTTGTTTTCACAGCCCAGAAATAATCCATGGGAATACCTAGGAGACTTTCAGTAATAATTTTAATATTTCTAACCTAAATATATAAATTCCATATTATACCAAAAGTCCTTTATATTTTATTTGTGTGATTTTTTTTGCCTGCATGCACTTTGGATCCCCTGGAACTGTAGTTACAGATGGTCGTGAGCCCATGTAGGTGCTATGAATTGAAGGCAGGACCTCTGCAAGAGCAACAAGTGCTCTTAACCTCTGAGCCATCTCTCTGGCACCATAAAGTCCTTTATATTTTTAAGAAAAAGATAGATAACTGGCTAGAATAATAGGTCAATGATACTGTAAGAAATTTATCAGAAAAGAGAATTCAGACAACTAATGAATGTTCACCTACACTAGGTGTCAAGGTTATGGGACTAGAGATGTGACTTAGTGGTTGAGTGCACACTGCTCTCACAGAGGTGCTGAGTTCAGTTTCCAGCACTTATGTCAGGTAGCTTAAAACCACCTGTAACTTCAGACCCAGAAGATCTGAGAATGTCTTTTGGCCTGTATGTACACCTGTATGCACATGGCATGGACACAGACACAGACATAGACACACACACACACACACACACACACACACACACACACACCACCACCACCACCACCAACAACAACAACAACAACAATAGTAACATTATATGTCTTTCACTTTTTTTTCGGTTTTTCAAGACAGGGTTTCTCTGTGTAGTCTTGGCTGTTCTGGAATTCACTCTGTAGACCAAGCTGGTCTCTAACTCACAGATTCACCTGCCTCTAACTCTGAGTGCTGGGATTAAAGGCATGCATCAACACTGCCCAACTACTTATTATCTTCTTAAAAATTAAAAATAATGGCAATATGTGGCTCTGGTGGGCATTCTAAGAATGTGTAATTATCATTGATTTCTGATAGAAGTTTTGTTATATTCTTACTGGAAATCATGTTGGCGATATGTTATAATATGATGCACATTTTCCTTGTGAGCAGACTCCTGAAAAATGATTCATAAAATGAGAAGTTAATATGAAATAAGGATAGCTATTGCAGCATTTTCAGAGTAGAAAAAATATTGAAGCACAAGTTATAAATATAAGACTGATGAAGAAGTGAGATATTATCAATACCACGGATTCAAAAGAAATCATATGAACAAATTAGAACTAAGGTTGGAGATTTCCAGATATTACTAAAAAGGAAAGGGAGTTACAATGATGAACATGTTTGGATTTTTTATATTGAAGGATCTCTTCTCTCTCTCTCTCTCTCTCTCTCTCTCTCTCTCTCTCTCTCTCTCTCTCTCTCTGTGTGTGTGTGTGTGTATGTGTGTTTAGGCAGATAGATCTTGCATATTATAGTGACAGTCTCAAGAGGATGTAATTAGCACATATATTTTACTTTTCTCTACTGGTGATCAGACTTTATCAGATCTTTCTTCTTTGTCTTGGAATTGTATTATTATCTTATATCTCTTGGTTTTTCCAGTTCTTTTTCAGATAATAAAATAATCCAGAACAATCTAATACCAACCAATTAGTCAATTGAAATCTCTGCCTTAGCTTTAGTGAGACCCTGGGTGCTGTAGCAGCAGCCAAGATGAGGGTAAGAAAGGGAGCATTCAGAAGGCATGCAGAGGCTGAACAGATGTTTATTTTCTTTATTTTCCCTTCCTCATTGTCTTGTTGCTTTTGATTTTTCAAGTGTTACCACAGAGAAGGCAGAAGAGAGGTAGTCAGCCAATGGTGGGTGTGATCGGGAGCTTCTTCTTGGTTCTTCTATTCTGTGTCATGACATATATCTAATTGCTGTAGCAGTTTCTTCGGGGGAAGCTGTCCATAGAGTCTTCAACAGCATGCCTAGTCTCAGAACCTTGGTACTATGACTCTTTGGATTCCAAATTTGCATGATATAAGGATGCTCTTTTTCTCAGGATTTTAAGGATAATTTTACTTAACCTCTTTACGAAACATAAATCTTGGGTCATTTCTTTCAGTCAAGAACTTCCAAAAGGGATCCTTTCAATATCACCTTAGCCTGCTTACAGTTAATATCACTTTGCCATTTTGTCCACCCTTCTGTCCTTATTCTGATATCAGAGGCATTTCTGCAGCTTTTATTTTTAGCATGTAGTCTTCTAAAGTCCTGCAGTGATGTCTCACTGTCTCCAAGAATTCTATTTCACATTGTGAGCCTAGCCTTTTACGACTGAGCCATCTTTCCAGTGCTCCAAGAATTCTTTTGTGCATGAAGTAGGTGAAGTGCTGCTTGGGCTGATCAGTTTCCTTTGGTGAAAAAGCACAAATAACATGGCAGGATCTCCTTGTGAAAGGCTCCCTCACCTCCTCAAGGGTTTTCATGCTGTGCTTTCTTCTCTTGTTGTTGGATTACTGAGAGGGTGATAATGTCTTCCTTATTGGGAAGTGAAAGAGCTGATTCCTCTGCTGCATCTAAATTAGCCATCATGCTGTAGGACAGAATGGGGACATGTGGGGGTGGGTGGGTAAGGGTCATAGGCCCAACTGTAATTGTTCCTCCCCAAGAAAGTCATATGAAGGTTGTGTCCAGGACTCTTTTTTAAACTCTTCAGAATATTTTGGTACTTTCATTAATTAGATCCTACTTAGACCTTTCATCTTTCAAAGTACAGGGATAACCTTATTTATCATGCTGTTATGAACACATGCACACATGATAGTATGAATATAGAAAAAAGTAACAGCTAGGTACTTATATTGGTTTTTGGTTAGTGAAAAATGATGGGGGGATAACAAGAGAAAAGAGAAAGTGAAGAAATGCAACCATATATAATATTAGTGGAGTGTTCTGTTCCCTTTTGAATGTGTGGTAATGTATAGATTGAGAGAGGAAGGAGATGTCAACAGCAAAATGTTTATAGTGATTTTTTTTCAGGATAGTGGGATGGCTTACATTGCTTCTTGGCATGATTCTTTATGACAGGATTTCAGAAAGAATTTCAAGTGTATTTTTATATGATTCAGTAAAAACTATAGAGCCATACATTTTATTAATTAAATTTGTCCTTTGGCCATTTCATACATGTATATAATGCATTCCAATTGCCCTCGTTCCCACTCTTATCCGTCTTTCTCCTCTGTCTGTCTCCTCTCCTCTTCCCTACTAATGTCTTCCTTAAATTCATTTCTTTTTGTAATCTACTGAGTTTCATCAGGGTTATCTCTGTGACTGTAGGTTTGGAACCATACCTGAGAATCTGGGAGCTCACCAGTGGGTATACAGTATCAATCTATCAGTAGCAAAAACTCAACAGGACCAATGCAAGTAACTATACTTGCTGTGAGTTCATGGTTACAGTGTCCTGCTTGGATGATATTTTATAGCTCTTCTTGTGACTCATATTTTTTCTATCCTTTCTCCCACAGTGCTCCCTAAATCTTAGAGTGAGTAGTTTAAATGTCTTGTTTAGGGATGAGCTCTCAGCTGTCTTAATCTTAGACTTTTGGGGAGCCATGAATATCTGCATTCAGTACTTTTCACTGCACAGAGAGGTTTCTCTGATTATTGTTAACATTTGTCTGTTGTTGTAAATGGGGATATTTAGAGGTTAATTTGATGCTGTGTCTGTATAGCTAAATATCAGTAGTTCCTTTTTGGCCTATGACCTCCCCATGCATGGATTTTGACCAGGTTTATAGTACTACAGTATTGGAGCTTGGGTTCCCTCCTGTGTAGCAGACCTCAAATCCAAACTGGATGATGATTGGGTACCCTTACATCTAACAGTAATGCCACTATTACAAATATGGACATATCTTACCTGTCAGTTTGGCATTATAATTCTTGAGGTTTAGAGTCCACAGAGTCCATAGCATCCTGAACAGCACATTCTGGCAATTTGAAAGCTAGCAATTTCAAATGATTCCTGATCAGTTCCAACTTGATTTATGAATATTCTGCAACCTAGCTGTGTGGTATTTCAAGTGATAGATTCTTATCATTTAGTTCTAGAAGGCAATAGAGTAGAAGTCAAGATGCTGTGTTATTTGGGGCCCCTTGAATCTCTTTGATCAATACCTTTGGTGGAGGTGTCCTACACCTGGCACTGAGATTTTGCTTCATGTCCTTCTGTTTCTAGGAGCAGCAACATCCATGCAGGGCATCCACCTTCAAATTCTTTTAAATACACTTTTCAGGTTTATGGAATTGGAGACTTTTTCATACTCCCTTGGTTTAGATGATCAACCTCCCCAACTCCCTCGTTTCCTCCAGCCTCCTATTCCCTCTTCGTTTAACCTTCTCCACAGCTAGTGTTTCTTTTCTCTTTTTACCTGTGTTCTACTACACCCCCTCCTTACCACATTCCCCACATTCCAATGATCTCTTTCTACTTTTCTGGCTCTGAAGTTACTCAAAGTTGAACATACAAAACTAGAGTCAATGCCAGAATCTGCAATTCGAGAGACACCACATTGTGCCTACCTTGTGGTGCCAGGGTGACTTTACTCAGTATAATTCTTACTATTTCTGCAGATATACATGCAAATTTCATTCTCTCTACAATTTGATAAAATTACATGGTATATATACACAACATTTTCTTACCCATTCATCAATTAATGGACTCTGAGGTTTATTCTACTTCCTTGCTATTGTGATTAGAGCAGAAATGAATGTGGCCATTCAAGGTCTCTGGAGTAGGATATATTTCTTTGAGTATATGTTTAGGAGAGGAATATCTGGATCATGTGGTAATTTAACAAATGATTTTTGAACCTTCAGACTTATTTACAAAATGGCTGCAGTAGTTTACATATCCACAATAGTGGAGCATCCCTTTCCCTGCGTCTCTGTCAGCATTTTGTTGTCATTTGTACTCTTGTTAATGACCATTCTGAATAGGGTGATATATATATATATATTTGTTTTTCGAGACAGGGTTTCTCTGTGTAGTTTTGGTGCCTGTCCTGGATCTTGCTCTGTAGATCAGGCTGACCTTGAAGTCACAGAGGTCCACCTGGCTCTGCCTCCCAAGTGCTAGGATTAAAGGCATGCGCCACCACCGCCTGGCTAAAAATCTTTTTTTTTTTTTTTGTCTTTTTTTGAGACAGGGTTTTTCTGTGTAGCTTTGGTGGCGTTCCTGGAACACACTCTGTAGCCTAGGCTGGCCTCAAACTCACAAAGATCTGTCTGCCTCTGCCTGAGATGTAGTCTTAAGGTAGTTTTAATCTCCATTTCTTTGATGGCTAAGAATGTTGAACGCCTTTTGAAGTATTTAATAGCCATTTACAGTACTTCCCTTGAGAACCCTGTTTAGTTCCATAGTCCGTTGTTTGTTTTCTTGTTTAGTTTTTTTTATAATTCCTTGTATATTGTAAGTGCTAATCTTCAGTCAGATTAATGGATGGAAGAGAATCTCCACAAAAGCAGTAGTTTTACCCAGATGTAAAGCCTATGAACCACACCAATGATATCTCCAAGGATATGATAGTGACAATTGCATCTTGGAGACAGGTAATCAAGGCCATGTAATTAGAGTTAAGGCCCACGTAACAGGAGGAAATGGAGGCTGTGTACTGTAAACTTGGCTTCACCCATGGCTGGTGAGGTTGTGGACCCTAGAAGACAGCCTAGACTGCCACTTCTAAACCAGTAACTGGTTTCTAAAAACTTATTCACTTACGCACAGAGAAATTAAGTTCTCAACTCTCACCACAGCATATGAAAACTAATACAGAAATCCACCACTGGTAAAAATGTAGAGAACTAGCCATGGGGTGCCAAGCCCCAACCTTTACAGCACACCCTACTACCTAAGATTCAGGCAACATGGTAGAAAAGGGGGCTGAATGATTGTAAGAGCCAGAGGACCAGGATGTTGGCTGTGAGATCCGACAGAGTGTCTTTTATATCCAACAGAGAAGATGCACACATGAAATCTCAAGAATGTGCTCACTTAAACAAGACCTACATAATGATAACAACAGTTAACATGTCGGTGACGGGGAAGTTGCATAAGAGCCCAGCCCTAGAAGAAGACAATTAATGGCTGCTGATAGATGGAGAATCAGTTTTCTTCAGGGATGAGCCCCTTAATAGAATGTTCAGTCTCAAGTGCTCAGTCTTATACACACGTGAGCAACACTAGGTGGACTCAGCAGGTTGTGTGTGTGTGTGTGTGTGTGTGTGTGTGTGTGTGTGTGTGTGCAACAATAATAATTAAGGAAGAGGTCCATGGAGTTGAGAGAAAGTGGAGAGGGCTTGAGAGGAGTTGGAAGGGAGAGGGTAGGGTAGAAATGTAAATGCTGTACAGATGTTGGAAATTCTTAGATTAAATTAAAGCAACAACAAAAACACAAGCCAGAGAAAGCCACAAGGTGGGGGTGGGGGAAAACGTGATATAAACTCACATTAGAGTATTAAAGAATAAAATGCCATGTTTTATAAAAAATGGATTTAATAGGTAAGTAATCTTCATCTTCAATTTATATGAGCTAAATGTACAATGACATGGTACTCATGTTTTCTGTCATGTGTGAAACCTCTAATAAATGACATGAAAATCAAAGGGGCTATTAGGAAAGATAAAGAAGTTTAGGAGTATGTGGAGATGATAGAGGAAAGGGTAGCCATAGGTCAATTTGATCAAAGTGTGTTATGAGTATGTATGAATATGTTGCAAATATGGTATGTGTATGTGTGACTATGTTGCAATAAAACCCATTATTTTACACAGCTAAGATATGCTGGCAGAAAGGCCAAAATGTTATAAAACATGGTATAATAAGTACTTACATATAAATAAATATAATAAATGGTAGAAAATGATTTTCTCCATTTCAGTTTCACAGGTTTCCATTTGTCAGTTTTTGTTCTTATTTCTTGGAACCATCAAAGTCCCATTCAGAAAGTCTTTACTTATTTCCATATGTTGAAGTACACTCCTTATTTTTCTTTGAGCAGTTTCAGAAAATCTGGTCCTATGATGAGATCCTTGACTCATTTAGAGTTGAGTTTTGTGCAGGATTAGAGATAATAATTAAGTTTTTCTTAATTATTATTGTTAGCCCCATTCTTTTTTTAAACAAGTTTTTGAAGGTTTTTTTATTTTATGTATATGAGTGCTCTACCTTTATGCCAGAAGAAGGCATCAGATCCCACTATAGATGGTTGTGAGCCACCATGTGGTTGCTGGGAATCTAACACCTGACCTCTGGAAGAGTAGCTAATGCTCTTAACTGCTGAGCCATCTCTACAGCCCAGTTAACCCCATTCTTAATGGAGTGTTTTGACAATGGAGCTTTATTCTGTGCCATTATGTGTTAGAAGTATGTAACTTGCTTTTAATTTATAATTAAATGACTTGGGGTTTTTAAAGTGTTGAAATATTTTGGAGTAATAGGGACTTTTGTTGGGCTATATTTTGCATTATGAGATTCACATGAGATTGGGGGGAGGGTGGAAGGATATGGCTTCAAGTATTATTCATATATTAGATTGACAAGGGGTAGAGTTGTAATGGTTGGCTTTAATTGTCAATATGACATAAACTAGAATCCTCTGCAATGGAAGTTTCAATGATGGATCATCTAAGTTATGTTAACCCCTGGGCACCTCTGTAGGGTAGTAACTTGATGGTATTAATTGAGGTGTGAAGATGCACCCACTGTGGGTGGTACATACTTCTAACATAAACACACAGGTTAAACATTTCCATGCCAATGCCTAAGAATAAGAATTTAACAAATTAACAATCAAACTTAGCAAAACTAGGTCATTATCTCTAATCTTGCACAGAACTAAGCAAGGAATTCTGAATGGCATAAGAGGGAGAAAGCAAGCTGAGCAGTAATCCAGTGTTCTCTGCCCTTGGCTGTATGTGATGTGATAATTTCTAGGAAACCATTGCTATGACCTCCCTGATTGGTGGACTATACACTAGAACAGTGATCTGAAAGAATCCTCTTCCCTGTAGGTTGCATTTCTCAGAATGCCAATGGAAAAGGAAGCCAAGACAACTGGTATTCCTTCAAAAATACCTAAGATTGTGGATTCTTATACTTTACAACAGAACATTTTTTTTTTTTTGGTGTTTTTGAGACAGGGTTTCACTGTATAGTTTTGGTGCCTGTCCTGGATCTCGCTCTGTAGACCAGGCTGGCCTCGAACTCTGGCTCTGTCTCCCGAGTGCTGGGATTAAAGGCACGTGCCACCACTGCCCAGCCCATAACATTTTTTTGCATTAACATGTGGTCTACTGTGGTGATATTGTGTTCCCCAAAATATTGTGCACTCTAGTAAACTTATCTGGTGTCAGAGAACAGAACAGCCACAATATTATAAATATAGAGGTTAGGCAGTGGTAGCACACGCCTTTAATCCTAGCATTCCAGAGGCAGAGATCCATCTGGATCTCTGTGAGTTCAGGGCCACACTGGAAACAGCCAGGTGTGGTAACAAGAGCCTTTAACCCCAGGAAGTGATGGCAGAAAGCAGAAAGGAATATAAGGCATGAGGACCAGGAACAAGTACTGGTTAAGCTTTTAGGCTTTCAAGCAGCAGTTCAGCTGAGATCTATTTGAATGAGGACTCAGAGGCTTCCAGTTTGAGGAAACAGGATGAGCTGAGGAACTGGCGAGGTGAGGTGGCTGTGACTTGTTCTGCTTCTCTGATCTTCCAGTGTTGACCCCAGTGCCTGGCTCCAGGTTTGTTTTATTAACAAGACCCTCTAACAATTCATGCCACGGTCTACCATTTTATCAAAAATTTTTCCCTAAAAGCTTTATAGATTTAATTTAATTTCTCTTTCTCATTTCCTATTTGGTAGAAAAATTCTGTAGTCACCTTTACTTTGATTTCCCTTTGTCTTGAACTTCTTTAGTTTAGATGATTAAGAGACTGCCTTTGGGAGGTAAAAACGCCTGTTCAGGCATGCATTTTTGCATTAATTTTCCTAGCTTTCCTAAGAGCTTTGGGGAATGGATTAAGCTATTCTATATGTCAGAAAATATACTTTCATTACTCACTTAACGTTAGTTCTTTTTAGGAGATGTCCTTTGTATATTAATTTTATGGCTCTTTTGCTTATTTGCTTGGCATTTTCTCATTTGTTTTCTAAATAAATTCTAATTTTCTGTAATGCCAGTTTTTCTATCCATTCCTCCAGGAGCATATAAAATGTCTGTTTTGCAATTGTATTTCTTTCATTTTCTTTTCCTCAGTTTGCAAGTTTTTCTTTTTCTTCTCAGCCTGTTATGCCACCATTTTATTACTCATTTTTGAGCTTAAAATTCAATTTGTAAATTTTATTGTGAGCATTAAGTTGATATACTTACAATTTTACTTGTCTTAAATTATTTTGGTGAAAACATCTTTATCTACACATACACACACAAACACAATTTAAAAATTGTCCATTGATGTGAGAAGCAAACCCAAGGCTGTTAATCGGACATAGATTTTTCAGATGAAATATTGTCTAGATTGTGGCTATGAAGATATACCTTACCAAATCTTGACATTTTTGACTGATGGACATAAATCTATATAATTGTGACCTGTCAGCCTCAGGTGAACTGGCAGTGAGCTAAAGTTATAGGAAGACCAAGTAGGCATACTTTCTTATAGAGAAATTTCTTCCTTATTAGTAGAACTGTTGTGTTGAGAATTGCTTCTGGATAATGTGTCTTCTTTTGGCTGTCAGCCTTATGTCCCAGTCATCCTTCCTAGGACTTTTGATGTTCCTCTCACTTGTTGGTGCCCTTACCTCATGTGCAGTCTCTCTGAGCCACTGATGTTGGAGCAGCAAACAGAAGTCTAGGTGAGCCACTCCATATCAGTCTCTGCTGCCTTTGACTCCAGTGTTACTCACCAGAGTTAAGTAGTTTGATTCTGGCTTACTGCTCCTCGTTTATGGTTATTCTGGGCTTTTACAGCAGGAGAATTTGAGAATTGCCTTTTATTTCTTATCTTAAATGTGATTTGAATTACTTTTGTATAATTTACTGAAACTTTTTTTGCATTGATGGACCTTTAAATTGTTGGTAAGATTTTTCTGCATTTTAATTGTGTTTCTTCAATATATATAGCTTATTTAGTAAGAATATAGAGCAGGGCTGGGGAGATAACTTAGTGGATAAAAGCCCTTTGAGTTTAAAATGTGAGGACTGGATTTTGGATACCCAGAACCCACATAAAAGCTAGGCAGGTATGGTGACTACTTGTTATCCCAGCACATGGACTGGAAATCCTCAGGACAAGCTAGCTGGCTAGGTAGACTAGTTGGAATTTGAAAGCACTGGTTTCAGTCAAGAGGCCCTTCATCAAAAATAAAATCAAGAGTGATTGAGGTAAACACGTGTTTTCAACTTTGGGCCTGCAAATGTGTGTGTATATGTATGCATACGCGTTCATGTGCTCCCTTCCCATGTGTGTACCCTTATATACAAATGTGCTTGCATACAGGTGATCATGTACACACACACACACACACACACACACACACACACACACACACACATACACACACAAAAAAAACATAAAAGAAATAAAACAAAAGGAAAATGGAACCATGAATAGGTAAGTCATACCTATTACTCATTATACCAGGACCTTTTTTTTTTCTATTACCTACATAGCTGCAATAAATCTTGCATTTTCTGATTGCAACACTTCACCCTCCTGATTAGGTTTTGCTGTAATCATGTAAGTTGATTCTATTCATCAAACACTGAATATTCATCATGTTTTAGACATTGAGGATACCAAGAAAAATTTTCAAAATGCTTTCTTCAGGACAGCTAGAGTCTAAATGGCTGAAATGGTTCTTAACACAGGGAAATTAGATTACTTACTCATCCACTGGGGAAAATCTTTCTACAGATTCTTAAGGAAGACACTTAGAGGACCTGATTGGAAGCAAGGAAAGGTCTGATGGAAACACCGAAGCTTTCCTGTTGGCTCAGTCAGGGAGAGCTGGGGAAAGTCACTGAAGGAGAATTAACAGAGCAGCAATACTGAAACTTGATTCCATGCTAAATAATCAGAACAGAGTCTGGTCTTCCCAGGGTGGAGAAGCATGCCTTCTGCATCTCTCAAGACTCTGAGAAGCACTATTTATAAGGGAGGGAGTCCAGAGAGAGCACTGGGACTTTGTTTAGGATTTTAGTCCAGTTGGGGCTTGTGTATCTTGGCTATATTCTTCTACTCATCTTACAGAGAAGTAGTAGCAAAAAAGGAACCGATATTGATTTGATTTGAATTTTCTCTCTGACCTTTGCTGGGCTCCATTCTTTCTCCCTAAATATCCATGTGCCATCTGCTAAAAAACCTGTCCCGGAATTTTCTTTTTGCGATTGATGTCAATGTTTCTATGGTTTCTGGAATTAAAACTTAAAACAAAAGAAATAGGCACCTTTTGCTTGCTTTGGTCTTTTGGTGCTTTTGCAAGTTTGTATGGCTTCAAAGAGTTCTGCTTGTCTGCTCTTATTGTGGGGAATATGTCCAAGACCACCAGTTGACACCTAAACATTTAGAGTTCCAAACCCTATTAACATCATGATTTTGTTCATTTGAGAATAGAAAATAATTTCCTAATTAAAAAGAAAACCTCAAATCAGGATTCAGGAACTTGTAAATATGGCCTTTTTTCTTCCTTTCATAAAAAATTCTTTTTTCTCTGTGAGAATTTTATGTATGCCTACAACGAAATATGATCGTATTGACCTCTTGTTTCTGCCCTCAAACTTCTGCCATAATCCCCGCAACTTGTTTTCTTTTATAGTAACTCACTAAGTCCAGTTCATGGAGACCATGCTGTGTGGGTGTGGTGGCCATCCACTGAAACATGTGGAATCCTACCAGCGGCCACACCCTCAAGGAAGAGTGGTCCTTCCTCTTTGTGCTGGATAGTTTTATGTCTACTTGACACAAACTAGAGTCATTTTGGAAAGGGAATCTCAAATGAGAAAATGCCCACCAGATTGGCTTGTGGGAAAGCCTGTGGTGAATTTTCTTGGTGGTTGATTGATGTAAAAGGGCCCAGTTCACTGTATGGAGGGCCACCCCAGGGCTGCTGGTTCTGGTTTTATTAGAAAATGCACAGGGGGGATGGGCAGGGAAAGGGGAAGGAGGGAGAACAGGGACTGGTATGTAAAATGAAAAAAAAAAAACTTTTTCAAAAAATAAATCAATTAAAATAAAAGAAAGAAAACATACCAAGCAAGTCATGAGGGGCGAGCCAGTAAGTAGCATTCCTCATGGCTTCTGCTTCAGTTCCTGCTTCCGGGTTCCGTTCCTTAGTTTCTGCCTGACTTCTTGGATGATGAACTACTACTGTAAGAAAAAATTACCACTTTCCTCCCCAAGTTCCTGATGGTCACAGCGTTTCATCACAGCAATGGAAACTGTCACTAAGACATTCCCCTAGCAGCTACCCACTGCCAACAGCTCCTCAGTAAGGGTGGCCCTGGAAGAGTACCTCCTCCAATATATGCTGGTAATTCACATCACCCTTCCCATTCTCTGTCTTTTATACTCTGTCTTCTCTTCCTTGTTCTCTAAGCTTTGACAGGATCAGGTGGAGTAATAAAGATGTCCTGTTTAAGGATGAGCACTCACAGACTTTTGTTCTCAGCATTTTGACTAGAGACCAGTTTTATCCTTGGGCCTATGATCTCCTAGCCATGGGTTTTTGACCAGAATTACAGTACCAGGCAAGAAATTCACTAACATTAAATCCAATCAGAAAGCAATTAGTTGCCCCACGATAATCTTGCCACTGTTGCACCCGTGGCTGCACTTTTCTGGTAGGTTGATAAGGTAGCAAGGAGGGTCAAGTGCTGACTATGACCATTGTCCCCTTTTCTCTCTAGCAGCCTGCATACCGCCTTACAGCACTCCGAAAGCAGCCAGCAGAAAGTCAGTTTCCCAGTAAATTTAAGGCTAATTTCTCTATGTTTTGCAGACAATATTTATGTTCTCTCCAGCAAATCGGGTCTCATTATGTAGTTAGGATGCATGACCAAGGGCAATGTCAATAGCCTGCATTGTTCTGGAGACCTCTGGATCCTCATTGTCCAAACACTCACAGGGAGGTCTCCCATGTCTTGTACTGGGATTTTTGTTTAATAACCCATGTCTTCTGGGAGTGGCATTATCCACCCATGTAGGGTGCCTCTTTCTGAACTCTTTTTTAAAGTTATATTTTGAAATTAGTTTGCTGACTAGTTGGTTTCCATGGGGATTTTTCATACATTCTTAGTTTTTTTTTTGTTTTTTTTTTAACTAAAAGAGCTGACGATTTTATTTTCACATTTCACAATATCAGTGAAAGCTGCACTTTTTTTTTGCCCCACTTCTCTCTTCGGAAGGGGAAGCCTTCCTGTCATGCAGCTAGAAAATACTCAGGCTCAGCACCATCATCTCCTGGTGAAACAGAACAAGAAGTACAAAAGTGATAAAGAGCCTTTCTGCTCTTATCTGTCTGGCCGAGTCATGCCAGGCCGAGTGGGCACCATCATAGGTCGAGCAGGAGGTCTCATCATTGGAGGCCCAGGCATCATGGGCATGTGGCCTCCCATGGGTGGCCTCATTCCAGGAGCAGGTCCCACGGGCATCATCCCAGGAGGAGGAGGGCCCATCATCGAGGAGGGCCCATCATCGGCATCATGGGAGGACCTCCCATGTGGGGTGCAGGCATCATGCCAGGCCGAGGAGGACCCGGGAGACTGGGGGGAGGTGGAATCATGGCCCCTGCAGGAGGAGGAGCAGAGAATGGAGCTGGAGGTATCTTTCCTTGTTGAAATGCAGCCGTTGTTTTGTCAATCAGGCTCTGGGCCTGCTCTTCCATCCATTTCTGGTAGTAGTCTTTCACATTCTCTTTGTGTTTCCGACCACTGCAGTGTGTCTTTCTCACAGATGGAGAATCATGGGTCAGGTACGTATCACAGTAGTCACAATAAAACTTCGGCATGTTGCTCTGCAGGCTGTTGGCTGCCCGGTTCCGCGCCGCCGGGAAATGACGCACACCACATTCTTAGTTTTTATTAACTGCACAACTGTCTTTCCTCTCCCCTATCTTGCAGCTCCTGTTTCTGCTAAAAAATTAGGCACTGGAAGAGGTAAACAACAGAGAGAATAGAATACTGATACCAATATATATTGCCATTTTCCTATATTCTAAAGTTATCCCTATAGATAAAATCAAACAAACATACCAAATTAATTTGATTTATAATAAGCATATGCAAACAATTTGTCATTATTTTCTAAACAGTATACCAACTATTTAGATGGTATTTACTTCATATTTGTTATTAAAAGTAGCTTAGAGATGATTTAAAATATACAGTAGAATTTGTGTAGGTTATATGCAAATACTTCACCATATTATACAAGGGACTTGAACATCTGTAGATTTTGGTGTCTGAAGCAAGCAGGAGACCTGGAGTCAGTTCCTCACAGTATCAAAGGGAAACAATGCCAGTACAATTATACTGTAATAAAAGATACAGGGATGTGTCCACTTTCTCAAAACACTGTATTGCACTGAACTCATCTGTACTAACTGCTTTTGTTGTTGCTTTGACAAAATACCCCATAAGAAGCAATGTAAGAAAGGAAACACATATTTTTTTATACTTTGAGGGCAGTTTGTCATGGTGATGAAGCCGTAGTGGTAGGAACAGGAGGCAGCTGGCCACTTTATAGCCTTAGCAGCCATAGTTAGAAAGCAGAGGTGATGACTGCTGGTGCCCAGCTCGCTCTGTTTTTAATTCAGTCTAGTACTTCAACCCATGGAACGGTGCCATCCACATGCAGTGTGACTCCTCCCCATTGTGTTGTCTTTCTAGAAGCATCATCACAGACGCACCAGAGGAGTCCATGGCCATTAAATATCACATCATCCTTTCTATGGTGATTGGTGTGATATAATATGTGAGGTGAGATGAAGTGAGGTAAAAAATGTACTGCTTATGACAAAGTGTTAGGTATCTGCTAACCTTCTGATGTTATTAGGAGAGCCATCTGCTTCAGGACATCCTGTACCATTGGCTGGTAGAGTGTATCAATAGGTAAAAGTCAAGAACAGAAATGTTGGTATTTGAAGATCCTTGATTTAGAAGGGTATAGAAGTTTGAATGTAATTGGCCCCATAAGCACATACATAGGAAGTAGCATGATTAGGAGGTGTGGCTTGGCTGGAGTAGGTGTGGCCTTGTTGGAGGAAGTATGTCAATATGAGGGTGGGCTTGGTCTCCTTTGATCAGGCTCAGTATGACACTCAGTTCACTTCCTGTTGACTGAGGTTCAAGATGTAGAACTCTCAGCTCCTCTAATACTATGTCTGCCTGCATGCTGCCATGTCCCACCTTGATGATAACAGACTAAACCTCTGAAACTGTAAGCCACCTCAACTGAATGAGTTGCCATGGTCATGGTGTCTCTTCATAGCAATAGAAACCCTAACTACGACACCTAGATTGAAGAATTGCATCTTTAATGTCCAGGATGTTCAGTTCACTTATAGAATGTGTCAGAGGAAGGAATAACGATCTTAATGTAATGGACAGCAGAGATTTTCTCAGTAGTAGAAGGATGCATTAAGAATTGATCAGATCAAAGTAAATGATGGTTTATGCCAGAGTTAGGATGGGAAGATTCTTGACACAATAAAAAGGTATAAAGAAAATGGATTTTTAAATTATTAAAACTCATAAGAAGGATATATAGTTATACATTTATTCATATATAATATGTCAATATTATTAAATTATCACAAATATAATAATAAAAGAAGAAGAGGCTATTGATTTGAGAGTGAGGAAGGGAAAATGGGAAGGGCTAGAGGGAGGAAGTGATGTAATTATATTTTAATTATAATGAATTAAAATGAATGCATTATTTTTTTTTTTAGCATAGTTTTATCCTTTGGTTTTCTCATTCCAAATATAACCACATTGCATTCTCTCACCCATATGATAATAGTCCATCTTAGAAAACATATTACAAATACATCTGGTTTCAAGCCACTTCCTTCCTTCAAAAACAAACTCCATTCCCATTGAGTGCTTGGCCTCCTCCAAGATGACCCACTGCCCGGGTTTGTCTGGGGAAGAGCAGTGTCTATCCCAGGATGCATAATTTCCAGTTCTAACCCAGAGAAAGTTTTAGGCAAGTGAGGAAAGTTGGTCATACTACCAGGCACAGTTTATATTTTCCTGCATGCACATGTATAAATGATTTGTTGTTTTCTTTTTTCCTTTTATTTTAAATAGACTTTTTTTCTCATATAATATATCCTGATTACAGTTTCCCTTTCCTCTACTCACCCCGCCCAGTACCTTCTCACCTCCTCTCCCATCTGGATCCACCCCCTTTCTGTCTTTCATTAGAAAAAAAAACCAGACTTCTAAGGGATAATAATAAATGAAGTGAAATAAAATATAAGGTAAAACAAAAACTAACACATCAGACTAGGACAGGTCAAACATACAGAAGGAAAAGAGCCCGAGAAAAGGCAGGAGAAACAGAGATACAGAGACCCACTCCTTTGAATACTTCCTCCAAGAAGGCCACACCTCCTAATCCCTCTCAAGTAGTGCCACTCCTTAATGACCAAACATTCAAATATATGAGCCTATGGGGGCCATTCTTATTCAAACCACCACATTCCATTCTCTGGCTCCCATAGGCTTGAAGCTGTATTATAATGCAAAAATGCATCCAGTCCAACTTCAAAAGTCCCTATAATCTATTACAGTCTCAACATTGTTTAAAAGTCCAAAGTTCAAGATCTCCTTGGAGACTCATGGCAATCTGTTAACTATAATCCCTATAAAAATGAAAATGAAAAGCAGGTCACTTACTTCCAACATACAATGGCAGTGAATATAAGCATAGTGAGGAAATACTAGACCAAAGCAAGACTTAAAAAAAACCAGTGAGTCAAACTCCAAACTCTGCGTCTCCACATTGGACATCAAAGGGCTCTTCAGATCCCCAACTCCTTTCAGCTTTGTTGACTGCAACACAATTCTTGCTCTTGAGCTGGTTCCACTCCCTGTTAGCAGTTCTCTTTGAGAGGTATCTCATGACTCGGGCATATTTAACATCTTGGGTTCTCCAAGGCAATCCAGGCTTCACCTTCACAGCTTCACATAGTGGCCTTTCTAGCTTCCATTCAGGGACACCTTGACACATGCCTAGCCCTATCAGCTTTCCTGAGCCACAGAGGGAGACTCCACAACCCCTTTCTTGTACCCTTTAATCTAAAGCCACATAGCTGAAACTGCCAGATTCTGTTGCTTGCTGAGCCTGGAACATCTTCACCAGCTTTCTGTTTTCAATGGCTTCCTTCACTGCCTCAGCTTGGCTATCCTGGAACTTGCTCTGTAGATCAGGCTGGCCTCAACTCAGAGATCCACTTGCCTCTGCCTCCCCAGTGCTGAGATTAAAGGCCTGTGCCACCTCCTCTGGCTCTAAGCTGTTCTTTAACTCCTTTTCACAAATTGGAAGCTTAGCTGGGTGGGTTCTTGCCCTGAGGTCAGCACTCCCTTTATTCCATTTAGCACCAGGCTTTTCTTTAATCTATCTCCTTGAGCACTGGACTTCACTCCATTACACTTACTGGGTACCCATTTTCTTCTCAAACTGTACATTTTATATTTTTCCTCTTTCAGCTTGTTCCTTTGCATTATAGATCTGCATAGGACTGACCAATAGTAACTACATGACTCAGTGAATACTAGGCTGTTTTGAAAATCCCCTCTGCCAAAGCCATTAATGCAAAACTCTTCAATTTAGCCTCAGGCAGACTTTCTAGGCAAGGGCAAAAAGAAACCATGTTCTTTACCAAAATATCATAAGAATGATTTCTAGGACACATAATAATATTCTTTCATTCTGAAATTTTTTGATCTGGGCCTCCACATTTCAAATTGCCCTCACCACCACTATCCTCCATGTTCCTACTAGGATGACCCATTAACCCCCACTTAAAGTGTTCAATTGCTTTCCTAGTCCAAAAAATCCCAGAGTCCACATTACTCCAAACAAAAGCATGGTCAGGATTGTCACAACAATACCTCAATCCCTAGTACCAACTTCTCTCTTAGTCATTTTTCTATTGCTGTGAATAGACACCATGACAACAGCAACTCTTATAAAGAAAAATATTTATTTAGGGCTGGCTTACAGATTCAGGGGTTTAGTCCATTATTGTCATGGCAGGAATCATGGCTGTATGCAGGCAGAGATGGTGCTGGGAAGGAGCTGAGAGTTCTACATCTGTATCTGCAGGCAGTAGGAGACAAAAATACTGGGCCTGGCTTGAGCATTTAACTCCAGAGTCCACCCCTAGTGACACACCTCCTCTAACAAGACCATACCTACCTGCAAAAGGCCACACCTCCTAATCCCCCTCAAGTATTGCCACTCCCTAATGACCAAACATTAAAATATAGGAGCCTATGGAGGACATTCCTATGGAAACCACCACACAGGGTTGGGATAACTATGTGCTTTTTTGTTATTGATAGGACCTTACACACCCAAGTATTTTTCACTTCTGGGGTGAAGTGGTATAAATGATTTAAAAAATAAGATGGCTGCTTCTGTACTTCTGATTATGTTGTTAGAATATTGGCAGATAATAAATGGTTTTGAGGTTATGTGTGTTCTTTAATATGTATACTTTCCATGGCTTTATCATATTCCCTAAAGTATTGCCATGTACTTCTAGAATGAAGATCCTTTATGCTCCCTATTTATGTGGAAGTGTGAGCTTTTATTTGGTACATTCCAGAAGATCCCAGTTTCCTCAGAACTTAAGGGTTGTTTAAGGTTGGTGAATTATCCTTTTTTCTTAGTCAATTTCTTCAACTCTGCTGGAAATTTGATACCAGCATCTTCATTAGAAGATCACATAATCTTTATGTTTTCAGTTCAAATCTATTCCCAGGTATGTGTAATAACCATATTTGAACTATATATAATTGACTTGGTGTCCTTTGCATTCAGGAATCCACTGCTGAAATGCTCATATAGGTTTGCAGCTCTATATTACACACTTCCATCTGTCAGAACAGATCATCTGCTCATGTCTCCTGTCTGTGAATTTATACTTTTTTCATTTTAAATAAGCACTTATCACAATAGCTATAGCTTTTACATTTTAAGATTCCATGGCAAAGCTACTGCAAATTTATTTTGGGATCATATAGTTAAGGCACTGTGGAAATCACCATGGAAGTTCTCCAACAAAAGCACAAATATATCTACCTTATGATGCAGCCTTGTAACTCCTGAATGTTGAACTGAGAGACTCCAAGTCAACATAGCAGTAACTGCTGGCAGTGTGTTTACAGAGTTATTTACTATAGCTCAGTTATGGAGTTATCCTGGGCAACTGTTAATAGAAGAGTAAGTAAAAAATGTGGTATACACACATATTAGAAGTGCACAAAATTATGTCATTTGCAAAAAAAATGGATGCAGCTAGAGAGTATCATAGTAAATAAATTCATACTCAGAAAGACAAAATATCATTTTTCTCATTTGTCGATACCAGATTTTACACACACACACACACACACACACACACACACACACACACACACACGTCATAAAAATAGAAACAAACGATTTGGGAAAGGAAGGGAGATTTATGGTAGGCTGTGACAGAAGATGGGAGGAACTATGGGCCATATTAATGTATATTATATGTTTGTGTGGAAATGTCCTTAAGAAACATACAACAATGTACAATGACTATATGACAGTTTTTAGAGAGAGGCCAAAAAGTGTTTTGGAAAAAAAAAATACTGAACCAAATCGGTTTTATATGAATTACAAGCTTACAATTGGTTCCCTACCTCCCCCAGGAATGTTAGAAGGTTTGCTCAGTTTTGGCCATTGCCTTGGGTCAGCTGGGAAATAGCTACAATCTCAGGATGAATTATGCAAGGTTATTGAATGACGAAGGGTGAGACAGAAGAATCTTTAAGTCTTGAAGCAATTTCTGAGGCATTTTTTTTTTTTACTCTCCTGGCTCTAATACTGAGATAAAAATGACATGTCTCCGTAAATAGAAATGACTCCTCATGACTTTGATCTGTTTCTACTTCCTGCCTTCCTTACTATAGATAATGGAGAGCAGACATCTTGGATTTATTCTGGAGCCATCACTTTAATTATCATCATATTATGTAACAAAAAGTTAGAATTTTTATCATGCCATCTTAAATTTTTATTTCTTGACTGTGGAGTATACATCTGGAAAAATATAGGTAGCAATTTTTGCTTTGCTGAGGTAAACTGTGAATCTCCTGCCTCTGAAGAGTAATCAGCTAGATTTGAAATATTGCTGTGTCACTCTGGTTTTACAATCTATTTGATTAGCCAATAAATATAGACTCACTATCTTTCCACATTAGTTACCACCTTTGCATTCATTTTTCGTAAGGCAAATTACTTTTTTCTAATATTTTGATGGAAAATATTGTTTCCTTGAGGTAATTAAAGAGACAAAATAAAAATGAGGTGACTATATTTTGTTTGTTTTTGGAAAAAGTAGCAGATATACAAATGTATGTATTTTGACTTCTAGAGCAATGTATGGTACTCAGATGAGCATTTTGGCCAAACACTCAACTGTGTTCTAGTCATTCACCATTTTGAGCTGCAGGGCATCCTGGAAGTACCTCCCTACTGCAGTTTCCTCCAGGGCGTTGGCCCTAGCATGGTCTCCTCGATTTCTATGCAAACCTTGATGAATCTCGGTGCCTGCTACCCCAGAGTTGCTGAGGTCTCTTACCCCAAAAGGCAGCTTTCTTATTGTCCTGCCAGTCAGCTCAAGCTTGGCTATTTTCCATGGTAAATGTGACCTACAGGAGAAATGAAATTCTGGCCACACTGTAGGAGAGGTGATGGTGACTCCCATGTTGACTCCCAGATATGGTCCTAGCACTTCCCCCTTCACAGGCAGTTCCAATGCCCCCTGCAGCACTTGCCCACCCTCTATGCTGTCCCTTCCTCCCTCTCTCCTCTCTTCCCCTTCTTTCTGCCATCTCTCCCTTCTCGATGATCTTACCTTCTCTCCTTTTTTTTATTTCATTGATCTCAACCAGATAACTCAGAATAATCTTCTAGTTTACATTTTCCCACTTAACAGATCTGTACAGTCTCCTTTTGTCCAGTAATGTAGTATGTTATGATATTTGAAGGATCATTGTCTTCCATACAGACCTTGCAGGGTTTGTAATGCCTAGTGTAGCTAGAGTTTTCCGGCCTTGCCCACAGTCAGGACAAATCTCTGTCACCCGCCAGTCCCATAGCCACTCAGACCCAACCAAGTAAACACAGAGACTTATATTGCTTACAAACTGTATGGCCGTGGCAGGCTTCTTGTTAACTGTTCTTATATCTTAAAGTAACGCATTTCTACAAATCTATACCTTGCCACGTGGCTCGTGGCTTACCAGCATCTCCACATGCTGCTTGTCCTGGCAGTGGCTGGCAGCGTCTCCTTCTGCCTTCCTGTTCTTTTATTTCTCCTCTGTTAGTCCCGCCTATACTTCCTGCCTAGCCACGACCAATCAGGTTTTATTTATTGACCAATCAGAGCAACTTGACATACAGACCATCCCCCACTACAGCCAAGTGCAGACCATCTCAGACACCTGCACTCAGGCCCATGGTCCTAATCATCCTCTATGCAAACCTGCTGGGTAATGCCACAAGGAACCCAAGAAGGGCTCCCACAGGACATACATTAACATCCCACAGCAGCCTAGTGTCTACCTTACAGCAAGTGTGTGGCTGTTATTCTGAGGACCCAGAACCTACCAGTTCTCCTTTGTCATCTCCCCTCCCCTGCTTCTTGGCCTCTTCATGCTTCTCAGTCTGACTCGCCATCTACAGAGCACTTGCTGGACCATTTTTCAAAAGTATTCTCTGTATGAGAGCCTGTATAAGATTAATTGTTAAATGGTCTTATTAATAAAAAAAAAACTCAGAGCCGGATATTGGGGTAAAAACTGAGAGAACAGAAAAGCAGAAAGAAGCCAGCCATGTTCTTACTGCTTGGAGATCCTCAGCCAAAGGACCTACTTCCTATATACCCACGCCTATGTGCCTTTCTGTTCTGCATCTCTCTTCCCTTCTCTTCCCAGCTACATCACTTCCTGTCCGTCTGTACAGACCTCTAGACCTCTACAGTTAGTGCTAGGATTAAAGGCATGTGTCACCATGCCTGGCTCTGTTTCCCAGTATGGCTTTAAACTCACAGAGATCCAGATGGATCTCTGCCTCCCAAATGCCAGGATTAAAGGCATGTGCTACTATTGCCTGACTTCTATGTTTAATATAGTGGCTAGCTTTTTCCTCTGATCCTCAGATAAGCTTTATTAGGGTGCATGATATATTGAGGGATACAATATATTACCACAAGCCTGCAGATGGGAACTTCTTATGAGCAGGACTTCACGAATATGTTAATTTCACACAGTAAAGTGTCTTCTCTTTTCCTGCTATGATGAATCAACCATACTCTGGAATCATGTAAGTTATGAGTTATCTGTAGCCCATTTTTGGAACAAATCAGTAAAGCTGATTTTCTACCAACTTAGAATAGACCTACATTTTGGTGTCAAAGATTTTGATCAGTCATGACAAGCAAAATGATGTTTGAAGAGGTTATTTCTCAAGCTTTCCTTGAAATCTCTAGCCAAGGTGCTTTTATCATCCCCAATTACCTTTTCTAACCACTGTGCCTTGAGGCTTCATCCTTTAGCAGAAAGCTTATCCAGCCATTCTGTGTTCATTTTGTACCTTAGAGTAGCATTGATGTCTTCCCAGGTGCTTAACATCTGAAACAATCTTACTCTGTTATTCTGTTGCACTTTGGTAATTGAACTTTCTCTCTCTCTCTCTCTCTCTCTCTCTCTCTCTCTCTCTCTCTCTCTCTCTCTCTCTCTCTCTCACACACACACACACACACACACACACACACACACACACACACATTCCCTTTTTCCTCTCCCCCTTTCTGTCTCTCTCTCTCCCTTCTGCTCCTTCTCCCAGTCTTTCTCCTCCTCCTCTTCCTCTTCCATACTGGCTGGTTTTGTGTTAGCTTGACACAGTCATCAGAGAGGAGGGAGCATCAATTGAGAAATGCTTCCATAAGATCCAGCTATAGGGCATTTTCTCAATTAGTGATTGATGGGGAGGGCCCAGCCCATTTTGGATGGAACCATCCCTGGGTTCGTGGTTCTAGATTTTATAAGAGAGCAGGCTGAGAAAGCCATGGGAAGCAAAGCAGTAAGCAGCACCCTTCTGTGGCCTCTAACATCAGTTCCTGCCTCCAGGTTCTAGCCCTGTTTGAGTTCCTGTCCTGACTTCTTCCAGTGAACTATGATCTGTAAGTATAAGCCTAATAAACTCTTTCTTTCCTAATTTGCTTTTTTGTCATGGAGTTTTGTTGCAGCAATAGAAATGGTAGTTAAGACACCCTCCCTTTCCTCTCTCCTACTTTCCACTTGGGAACAGATGTTTTAAAAGTCCTTTGTTATACTTTGTTAATGTCATAAACTTTTGACTAAAATTGCCTCCATTTTAAATCCTGGCTAAGACATTTAGTGTCCTGGGCCTGTCTGACTTAACTTCTCTGAATCCCAATATTCTCCCCTACAACCTGAGTTTGTGTAAAGTTTAAATGAATTGAGTGCTTAGGTTCATGTTTACTTCATATATGATCTCTGCATTAGGTATTCTTTTCCAATAATTGTCTTTGTGTCCCTGTAGCCCACAAGCCATTAAAAAGCAATGACAGTACCCATATCTACAGCAGCAGAGATTGGTTGTTCTAGATCAAGTATTTAACAGTTATGCACTTGGATTTTAAGATATTTTCTCATATTTCTATATTCTTTCTGTGAATGGCACCATCATTTCTTTCTCCTCTGATAGTTGTTAGATAGGAACCATCTGTTCCTTCTGACATCATTTTTAGTTCCACCTCTAGAAAACAAAACTCTTATAATAGACCATGTATGGATTCTTTGTTTTGACTGTGTTCCAATTATATTGGTTTTATAATGTGATGCCCAAGACACATGTGGTGGTTTCAATGAGAATGATCCCCATAGACTCATGTGTTTGAATACTTGGACCACGGTTGGTGGAACTGTTTGTGAAGATTAGGAGGCGTGGCCTTGTGGAAGGAGGTGTGTCACTGGGGGCTGTTTGTGAGGTTTCAAAAGTTTGGCACCATTTCTAGAGCACCTTCTCTTTGCTTTGCAGATTGAGATAGAAGATTTCAGTTGGTCATCCTGTCAGGCCTCTGCTCTCCATTAGGGACTCTGACTCTTTGAAACTGTAAACCCAATTAAATGCTTTCTTTTTTACATTGCCTAGGTCATGGTGTTTTGTCACAGCAATAGAAAAGTAACTAGTAAAGCTCACATATCAGTTGACAATCCTTCTGAACTTAGCACCTTCCCATGTTTACAATGTGCTTTAGAATAACATCTATGTCTTGATTCTTAGCTGACAAGTTGTTCAGTGGCTGCTTTGCCCACTCATGTTTACCATTTTCCTCCAGTCCTTGACATGCCTTCTACCCTTCAAGCATGCCAAACTTCTTCTCTCATAAGGTCTACCTTTTGTTTGTGAGCGGAGTGCTAAAGACTTCCCCTTTTTTGGTTCTGGACTGAGGTTTTGTAACTTTTTTATGTTCCAAAAATGATGACATCACCCAAATGCCCAAGGACTCTGCTGGTGTCTTTGAAACCGTGAAAATTGAAGTCTTAGTTTTTGTTTTTGTTCCTTAATCAGGGTTCTCATTTTTTTTTTTTTTTGAGCATTGAAAGTACAAGCTCATTAGCTACTTGAGGGTATTCAAATTACTAAAGGCAATAAAAGATCAGTGCTTTAAATGACATTCATACCCATACAGTTGCATTGAGGCTGATTCCTGGCTTGCTGCTGGTTACTTTTCTTTGTATTTCCTTATTTGTTACAGAGACTTGTTGCAATTGTTGTAAATGTTTATATCTACTTATTAGAGTGATTGCTTTGCATTTATGTCTCAGTGGTGGGCATACTGTAACTCACACAAAATGCTAGCTGTTAGAAGCTACTGCTGGGCCCAAGTTAATTAAAAATACAGAGGAGGCTGAGTCTGACTGTGGGTGTAGTATCGATCTGTGTTTGGACAGAAGTTTTTATTTGTTGAAGTGAAAGTGCAGAAAGAAAAATCCCCTAAAAAGTAAAATGAAAACAAAACAAAACAAAGAAAGAAACAAAAACCGAAGCAGAGCAAAACACAATAAAACAACTATAAGGAAGGCATTGTATCTGGAAGAGGCCCCAGGCTTAAACCATGGTAGCTAGTTTTTACATCACAAAGTAGATGATTTGTGTTTGATTATGAGCCTCTTTTTCAAAAATTTATATACTAAGCTCTGGGTAGAAAATCATTTTCCTGGCATTTCCGAATTTTTCTTCCCTGTGGTCATTCCTTGTACTTTCACTTGATCTTCCTCTCTTCTGTGCGAGGTAGTGGAGCAGCAGCCACAGGATTAGAATTCACTTATACTCTGTCCTTCACGCTTGCTAAATGGTTCAAGGTCCATAGCAAGGTGAATTTTCATCTGCCTATGTACACATCAGAGACTATAGAGATCTCCCAAAGGTAAACACATAGTTTGCTGGAAGTTGTCAACATCACTTTCCTTCTCTTATGGTAGAAAGAGGGACAAGTCATAAGGCTGCTCAGCACAAAAACACAAAGCCATTCATTTTTAATGACATATTTAGAAAATATAAGCTCTAAGACAAGCTAAATAAACTTAAATTGAACTAATTTGAATATCTGAGTATATTAGTATATATTCAATGACCACATTTTAATTTAACTTCATTGACACTCATTTTTTCTTTACTAAGAAATTTTTTATTCATTTTACATACCAAGCACAGATTCCCCCTCTTACCTCCTTCTGCCCCTCCAGCCTTCCAACCTCAATATACCCCCCCCATTCCTTCCTACAAGAAGGTAAGGCCTCCTATGGGGAGTCAGCAGAGTCTGGTACATTCAGTAGAGGCAGGTCCAAGCCCCTTCCCCTGCCTCAAGGTTGTTAGAGGTGTCCCAGTTTGGTAGTGGGCTCCAAAAAGCCAGCTCAAGCACCAAGGATGGATCCTGATGTTACTGCCAAGGGGCCCCTTAAGCAGATCAAGCTACATAACTGTCTCGCTTATGCAGAGGGCTTACTCTAGTCTTGTGGAAACTCCACAGCTGTTGGTCTAAAGTTCATGAGTTCCCACTAGTTTGGTTTGGTTGTCTCTGTAGGTTTCCCCATCATGATCTTGATGCCCCTTTCTCATAGAATACCTCTTCTCTCTCTTTGACTGGACTCCTGGAGCTCAGCCTGGTGTTTGGCTGTGGATCCCTGCATCTGCTTCCATCAGTTACTAGAGATGACAGTTAGGGTATTCACCAACCTGATTACTGGGGTAAGCCAATTCAAGCACCCTCTCTACTACTGATAGTAGTCTAATCTGGGGGCATCCTTGTGGATTCATGGGAACTCTCCTAGCACCTGATTTCTCCCTACCCCCATGATGTTTCCCTCTATCATGATGTCTCTCATTGCTCTCCCACTCCATCTCTGTTCCAGCTCAACCATCTCTGGAGCTTTGGGTTGTAGTCTACTTATCCTTTGCTTTACATCTAGTATCTACTTATGAGTGAGTACATACCATGTTTGTCCCTCTGAGTCTGGGTTACCTCACTCAGGATGATGTTTTCTAGTTCCATCCATTTGCCTGCAGATTTCATAATATCATTACTGGTATTAGCTCTTCTTTGAAATTCTGGTAGAATTCTGCACTGAAACCATCAGGTCCTGAGCTTTTTTGTTGTTATTGTTAGGAGACTTTTAATGACTGTTTCTATTTCTTTAGGGGTTATAGATCTATTTAAATTGTTTATCTGGTCTTGATTTAGTTTTGGTATGTGGTATTTATTCAGAAAATTGTCCATTTCCTTTAGATTTTTCAATTTGATGGAGTACAGGTTTTTGAAGTATGACCTAATGATTTCCTGGATTTCTTCATTTTCTGTTCTTATATCTCCCTTTTCATTTCTGATTTTGTTAATTTGGATGTTCTCTCTTTGCCTTTTGGTTAGTTTGGATAAGGGCTTGTCTATCTTTTTGATTTTCTCAAAGAACCAACTCTGTTTCATTGATTCTTTGTATTCTCTTTGTTTCTATTTTATTGATTTCAGTTCTCAATTTGATTATTTCCTGGAGTCTGTTCTTTCTGGATAAGTTTGCTTCTTTGTGTTCTAGAACTTTTAGGTGTGCTGTTAAGTCACTAGTATGAGATTTCTTTATCTTCTTTATGTGGGCATTTAGTGCTATGAATTTTCCTCTTAGAACTGCTTTAGTAGCATTCCATATGTTTGGGTATATTGTACATTCATTTTCATTGAATTCTAGGAAGTCTTTAATTTCTTACTTTATTTCTTCCTTGAACCATTGGTGATTAGGTTGAGCATTATTTAGTTTCCATGTGATTGTTGGCTTTCTGTAATTTTTGTTGTTGTTGAAATCTAACTTTAAACCATAGTGGTCCAATAAAATACAGGAGGTTATTCCAATATTTTTTTGTATTTTGTTGAGATTTGCTTTGTGACCAAATATGCAATTGATTTTAGAGAAGGTTCCATGGGGTGTTGAGAAGAAATTATATTCTTTTTTGTTAGGGTGGAATGTTCTGTAGATATCTATTAAGTCCATTTGAGTAGATCCCTTATTTCTCTGTTAAATTTCTGTCTGGAAGATCTGTCCATTGGTGAGAATGGGGTATTGAAGTCTCCTACTATTAATGAGTGGGGTTTGTTGTGTGATTTAAGCTTTAGTAATGTTTCTTTTATGTATGTAGGTGCCCCTGTATTTGGGGCATAAATGTTCAGAATTGAGACTTCATCTTGATGGATTTTTCCTTTGATGACTGTGTAATATGCTTCCTGATATCTTTTGATTGATTTTAGTTTGAAGTATATTTTGTTAGATATTAGGATAGCTACACCAGCTTGCTTCTTAAGTCCATTTGTTTAGAAAGTCTTTTACTCTGTGGTAGTGTCTGTCTTTGAAGTTGAGGTGTGTTTCTTATATGCAGCAGAAGGTTGGATCTTGATTTCATATCCATTCTGTTAGTCTGTGTCTTTTTATAAGTGAATCGAGTCCATTTATATTGAGGGATATTAATGACCTGTGATTGTTAATTTTTATTATCTTATGTAGTGTGAGTGTATTTCACTTCTTTGGGATTTGCTGCTATGGGGTTATCTGTTGCCTGTGTTTTTGTGGGTGAATCTGACTTCCTTAGGTTGGAGTTTTCCTTCTAGTGCTTTCTATAGGGCTGGATTTGTGGATAAGTATTGTTTAAATCTGGTTTTGTCTTGGAATGTCTTGTTCACTCTGTCTATGGTGATTGAAAGTTTTGCTGGGCATAGTAGTCTGGGCTGGCATCTGTGGTCTCCTAGTGTTTGCATACATCTGTCCAGGGCCTTCTACCTTTCAGAGTCTCCATTGAGAAGTTTGGTGTTATTCTGATGGTTCTGCCTTTATAAGTCACTTGACCATTTTCTGTTGTTGCTCTTAATATTCTTTCTTTATTCTGTATGTTTAGTGGTTTAATTATTATGTGGCGAGGGAACTTTTTTTCTTGGGGGCGGTCTAGTATATTTGGTGTTTTATAAGCTTCTTGTATCTTTATAGGTATTTCCTTCTTTAAGTTGGGGAAGTTTCCTTCCATGATTTTGTTGAATATATTTTCTGTGCCTTTGAGTTGGTATTCTTCTCCTTCTTCTTTCCCTATTATTCTTAGATTTGGCCTTTTCATGGTGTCCCAGATTTCCTGGATGTTTTGTATTATGACTTTTTTTGCCTTTGGTGTTTTCTTTGACTGACAAATCTATTTCCTCTATTGTATTCTCTATGCCAGAGATTCTCTCTTCCATCTCTTGTATTCTGTTGGTTATGCTTGCATCTGTAGTTCCTGATTGTTTACTCAGATTTTCTATTTCCAGGATTCCCTCAGTTTGTGTCTTTATCATTGCTTCTATTTCAATTTTCAGGTCTTGGACTGTTTCCTTCACATGTTTAATTGCTTTTTCTTGGTCTTCTTGGCGTTCTTTAATGGATTTATTGATTTCTTCCAATTTTTTGTTTGTCTTTTCCTCAATTTTTTAAGGACATTTTTCATTTCCTCTTTAAAGACCTCTTTCATCTTCATAAAGTTATTTTTAAGGTTGCTTTCTTCTGCTTCTTCTACATTGTGATGTTCGGGTCTTGCTGTTGTAGAACCACTAGGTTCTGGTGATGCCATATTGCTCTTTATGTTGTTGTATGTATTTTTGCACTGGCATATACCTATCTCTTCCTCCAATAGATGCAAGAAGTGCCTGTATCTGAGCGAGCTGCTTTTGGTCCAATCTGTGATTGCTGTGTCTGTGTCTCAGAGGGCCACTCTTGGTCCAGTCTTAGCTCTTGGTCCAATTAGAGCTGGTGGGTTCTGTGTCTTGGGGAGCTGCTCTTGTACCAATCTAAGCGGGCTGATTCTGTGTCTCAGGGAGCTGCTCATGGTTCTATCAGGGCTCATGGTCCATTCAGAGCTGGTGGATTTTGTGTCTTAGGAAGTGGCTGTGGTTGCAGGGAGATGGGTAGGTTTTGGGTAGGGCATAGGTCTTGAAGATAGCAATGTCCAATGGGGGGGTTTTGGTGGGGGAGTCTTCCCTGATGGCCAGCAACTGTGCCAGCAATGGGTGGGGGTTCCTGGGGACTGGTTGTGTCCTAGGGCCTAGGGCCTAGGGGCCATAAATATATATGTTTTAAAAAGAGTGCTTGCAGTTCTTCCAGGTAACCTGTTCTCAACACCAATATGGGTCATCTCACAACTTTTGAAACTCTAGCTTTAGGAGATCCAGTGCTTTCTTCTGGCCTCCCCGAGCACCTGGGCACACATGTCATTTACACACACACACACACACACACACACACACACACACACACACACACAGATTATTTTTTAATGATAATTAACCCCATAATGAAATATCACCTCATCCACTTCATTTGCATCAGAGAATATGGAGTAGCCTTGGGAAGGATGAACCTGAGTGTGGTGATTTAAATAAATATGGCCTCCATAGGTCTATAGGGAGTGGCACCATTAGGAAGTATAGCCTCCTTCAAATAGATGTGGCCTTGTTGGAAGAAGTGTGTCACCGGGGACAGGCTTGGCGGCCTCACATGCTCAAGTCATGCCCAGTGTGGCATTCTTTTCCAGCTGCCTCTGGATCCAAATGTAGAACTCTAAGCTACCTCTTCAGCACCATGTCTTCCTGCATGCCACCATGCTTCTTGCCATGATGATAATGGACTAATCTGCTGAACTGTAATCCAGCCCCAATTCAATGTTTTCCGTTATAAGAGTTACTATTGTCATGGTGTCTCTTCACAGCAATAAAACCCTAACAAAGACTCTGAGCTAATATATCTTCTTAGTGTCTGTCACCCTTGTGTTTCCTTATGGAATATGGTCCAATGGGTGGGATCACCAGCAGTTCATTCATAATAGGCAACCATTCATTATCACAGGACACTATGATATATATTTTAAGGATAATGGCATCTTTCCTATGAATAATTACAAGAAGGTGACATTGCAGTAATGAATAGTGTTATTCTGGTTATGGAACAGAGGTGCTTTCTAGGTGTGCTACCTGGAAGAAGAAATAAGAGTTCTAAAAGACTGTGTTAGACTACTAAAATGTATTGTAATGTAGCAAGAAGCTTGATGACTTTAAAAGCTGGTCATATATTTATTGAAATGCAAATAAAAAATAAAAAGATAAAGACTAGCTGAGGACAAATTATGAATTGATTCCAGAATATTTTACAAGTTTGACTGATTTGGCTCATGGCATGTTTCTAAATTTTTTCCTTAAGTTCTATTTTTTCTTTTCTTTTTCTTTCTTCCATCTTTCCTTCCTTCCTTCCTTCCTTCCTTCCTTCCTTCCTTCCTTCCTTCCTTCCTTCCTTCTCCTTCCCTCCCTCCCTCCCTCCCTCCCTCCCTCCCTCCCTCCCTCCCTTCCTTCCTTCCTTCTTCCTTTCTTGATATAGAGTCCCATGTAGCCTATTTGGGTTCCAAACTTAGTATGTATATGATGATGTTTTTGAACATGATTCTCTTGCCAGTACCTCCCAACTGCTTGGATTTTTGAACATGCATTGCCTATTCTGACTAGAATTTTTATCTTAAAGATTTTACTTTATTGTGAAGCAGAGTACTATTCTTATGGACAATAAACCATATTTTAAGTACAAGGTATGAGATATTTTAAAAAAATATTCCTAAGCATATCCCATTAAATTTATATAGTGATAAAAGATTTTTGTTGTCATTATTTTGAAATTTAATAAAGAATGACACTTGGTTAATGCTTAGCACATATATAGATCCATCATGTGTCCCTGTAAATACTTTACTTATATATATTTATTTGTATAGATGGTAATTAAAATTTAGAGTATTTTAAAATAATAGCTGATTTTCTTCAGGACTTTCAGTTTTATATTTTAACTTTTTATTAATCATGCAACATATTTCAACTGTTTATTATTATTTCACTTTATTTATTAATTTTCCATACCTACATATAGTATTCATTGAACTAGTATCAGTAAAATATTGAATTGGGAATATCTACTCTAACATTGGATTTTTAAAACATAAATGTGGATGTTTATACTTAACCAAGAAAAAAAATTTGATCATCTTTAGCTTGTATTTTTAATTTGAGACAATTCCTTCTTAATATATTTGCTATATTTTATAGGATTCAAGTAGAATGAAGAGGATCCTGTTATATGTTTATGTGTATACATATATATTTATATACATATACATTTAATTACTGATGTATCCTTAGCTCCTAAAGCATGACATCAAAGCAGGTCAATTTCTTAAACAACAGTATTTCATTCAGTACCTTGGTGGTTGTAATTAACGTTTCTGTTTAGTTCTAATTATAGTTTTTGTATCACAGCCATTATGCTAATGGTGTTATTCAGTATTATGTGAGATTGCATTCATTATCACTGGTGAATTAAACCTTTATTAAAGAAAAATTCCCGCAGGCCTCATTCTGGAGTTAAGTAATTATTCATTTGGTTTTATCCTAGCAATTAGCTTATATACTGTAGCACTCATTATTGAGTTTCTATACCTCACTGAATGAGATTAACCCACCATGGTAAATAAATGCCTAACAGTTCCCAAGCTCACAATGTGTTGCTTTTTAAGCATATTATTATGTAACAAAATAAGGAATCAGAATGCTTTGAAGCAGCATGCTGGCTTCCAACAAATAACGTGCTTGCTGGGAAGACCATGCTGGACATTTTGTATTTAATTCAGAATCTGAAAAAACAATTACAGTTGAAGTTCTCCAATGCTGAATTCACCTTTGTGGGTGTATGTTTTACTTTGTTTAATTCAGTACCATTACTTGCCTGCTAGTTGAGTTATACTGCTATGCCCATTTGGTTGATAGCAGGCTATTTCAATAGCACTGCTTCTAAATAGAATATCCAATTGAATCTCCATTCCAAATGTATGAGCATAGATGGGTTCATGGGCCATTCATTATAAGTCATTAAAATTTATTGGTTTATAGCTTTAGTAGCTGTATTTGAGACTATTGCTTGCTTTTACAGTTATTCATGTCAATAGAATGTCTACATTCTCACTATCCTATACACAAGGTCACTTACGTTTTCAGGGTTCCATGTTTGTTATCTACTGATGTTGCCTTTTGAGATAAAGAAACTGTAATTGTCTTAGTCAGGGTTTCTATTGCTGTGAAGAGACGCCATAACCACAGCAACTCCTATAAAAGACAACATTTAATTGTGGATGGCTTACTGTTTCAGAGGTTCAGTCCATTTCTTCATGGTGGGAAGTAAGGCAGCATTCAGGCAGACATGGTGCTAAAGAGTTCTGCATCTTGATCCACAAGCAGCAGAGTGACTATGAGTCACACTAGGCATAGCTTGAGTATATGAGATCTCCAACCCACCCCGACAGTGACACACTTCCTCCAAAAAGGCCATACCTACTCCAAGACCAACCTCCAAATAGTGCCACTCCCTATAATCCAAGCATCCAAACACATGAGTCTATAGGGACCATTCCTTTTCAAACTACTACAATAATCAACTTTTCTCTTAGGTATTGCCTGAATCAACTTATTCTGCCTCCTTTATTATTTTTTTTCTAGAGTTAACTTAGATTTTACTTAAAGTGCAAAATGGAGACTTTGGGGTCATATCTATTCCATCCAAGTAGAATGTTGTTACCTTCTTAATATAGCCTAAAGTCTGTGAGTATGACCTCAAACACATCATGGAGATTATCATATTAACCAGTTTTAATTATTAATACCTAGAAAGATGGTAGTGCTAATGTTATATAATATGTTCATGTTCTTGACAAGAAATTTATATGAAAATATACTTAGAATATTCAAAATTATTTGTAGCTATTGTGAAGGGTGTTGTTTTCCCAATTTCTTTCTCGGCCTATTTATTTACCATTTGTATATAAACTGATATTTTTTTTTTAGTTAATCTTTTATCTAGCCACTTTGCTAAAGGAGTTCCCTGGAAGAATTTTGGGGTTGCTTACGTATAGTATAATATCATCTGCAAATAGAAATACTTTGACTTCTTTATTTCCAACTTGTATCCCCTCTATCTCCTTTAGTGTCTTATTGCTCTAGCTAGAACTTCAAGTACTATATTGAATCTATCTATCTATCTATCTATCTATCTATCTATCTATCTATCTATCTATCTATCTATCTATCATCTATCTATCTATCTATGAGAGACAGAGAGAGTGCATTGTCTTGTTCCTGATTTTAGTGGAACTGTTTTGAGTTTCTTCCATTTAATTTGATGTTGGCTATTGGCTTGCTGTATATTGCTATTATAATGTCTAGGTATGTTTCTTATATCCCTGATCTCTCCAAGACTTTATCATGAAGGGGTGTTGTCTTTTGTCAAGGCTTTTTAGCATCTAATGAGATGATCCTTTGTTTTTTTTCACTCAGTTTGGTTTATATGGTGGATTACATTGACAGATTTCGTATGTTGATCCACCCCTGTATCTCTGGGATGAAGCCCACACTTGATCATGGTGGATGCTCTTTTTGATATGTTCTTGGACTCAGTTTTTGACTACTTTATTGAGTATTTGTGCATCAATGTTCATGAAAGAAACTGGTGTATAATTCTCTTTTTTTGTTGAGTCTTTTGTTGGGTACCAGTGTCACTGTGGCCTCCAAAATGAATTTGGCAATGTTCCTTCTTTTTCTTTTTTGTGGAATAATTTGAGGAGTATTGGTGTTAGCTCTTCCTTGAAGATCTGGTAGAATTCTGTGCTGGAACCATTTAGCCCTAGTGTCTCTCTCTCTCTCTCATCTATCTATTGGTTGGGAGACTTTTAATGAAAGCTTTTATTTCCTTGGGGGGTATAGGTCTATTTTAATTGTTTATCTTATCTTAATTTAACTTTGGTAAGTGGTATCTATTGAGTAAATTTGTCCATTTCTATTAGATTTTTCAATTTTGTGGAGTACAAGTTTTTGAAGTATGACCTAGTGATTCCCTGGATTTCCTAGGAATCTGTTGTTATGTCCCTCTTTTCTTTTCTTATTTTGTTAATTTGAATATTCTCTCTCTGCCTTTTAGTTCTTCTGTATAATAATTTATCTACTTTTTTTTTATTTTCTCAAAGAACCAACTCTTTTTTTCATAGATTCTTTGTATTATTCTCTTTGTTTCTATTTCATTGATTTCAGTCCTGAGTTTCTTTCCTGCCTTTTACTCCTCTTGGGTGTGTCTGCTTCTTATTGTTCTAGAGCTTTCAGGTGTGCTGTTAAGTTGCTAGTATGAAATTTCTCCAGCTATGAAGGCACTTAGTGCTATGAACTTTTTTCTTATCACTACTTTTATTGTGTCCCATAAGTTTGGGTACATTGTGCATTCATTTTCATTCAATTCTAGTAGAGAGTTATTCAGTTTCCATGAGTTTGTAACCTTTCTGTTGTTCTTAAATCCAACTTTAATCCATGATGTTCTGATAGGATATAGGGGGTTATTTCACTATTTATTTTTTATATCTGTTGAGACTTGCTTTGTGACAGAGTATGTGGTCAATTTTTGGAGAAGTTTCCATGAGGTGCTTAGAAGAAGGTATATTCTTTTGTGTTTGGGTGAAATATTCTGTAGATATCTGTAAGATCAATTTGAGTCATAATGGCTGTTAGTTCCATATTTCTCTGTTTAGTTTCTGTCTGGATGAACTTTCCATTGGTGAGAGTGGGGTATTGAAGTCTTCCACTGTTAATATGTAGGCTATGTCTTAAGCTTTAGTCATGTTTCTTTTACAAATGTGGGTGTCCTTGCATTTGGGGCATAGATGTTCGTATTTGAGATATCATCTTGGTGGATTTTTCCTTTGATGAATGTGAACTCACTCTATAAACCATGCTGGCCTCAAATTCATAGATATCTTCCTGCTCTGCTTCCTGAGTGCTGGGATTAAAGGCCTGTACCACCACTGCCCAGCTTTTCATATCTTTTGATTAATTTTGGTTTGAAGTCTATTTTCTTAGATATTAAAGTAGCTACACCAGCTTGCTTCTTGGGTCCATTTGTTTGGAAAATCATTTTCTAACCCTTTACTCTGAGGCAATGTCTATCTTTGATGTTGAGGTGTGTTTCTTATATGCAGCACAAGGATGGATTCTGTTCTCATATCCATTCTTTTAGCCTGTGTCTTTTTACTGGTGATTTGAGTCCATTGATATTAGGAGATATTAATGACCACTGATTGTTCCACTTATTATGCTGTTGTTAGTGGATGTATGTGCATGTGTGTGTGTGTGTGTGTGTGTGTGTGTTTCCATTTTTTCAATTTTGCTAGTGTGAGAGTATCTATTGCCTGTGTTTTTGTGAGTGTAGTTAACTTCCCCAGTTTGATGTTTTCCTTATAGTAACTTCTGTAGGGCTTGGCTTGTAGATAGATATTGTTTAAATTTGACTTTGTCATGAAATATCTTGTTTTCCCCATCAGTGGTTATTGACAGTTTTGCTGGGTATAGTAGTCTCGGCTGGTGTCTGTGGTCTCTTAGAGTCTTCAAGCCATCTATCTGTCTAGGCCCTTCTGGCTTTTAGAGTCTCCTTTGAGAAATCAGGTGTAATTCTTATAGGTCTGCTTTTATGTGTTACACGACCCTTTTCCCTTGAAGCTTTTAATATTCTTTCTTTGTTCTGTATATTTAGTGTTTTGATTATTATGTGGTGAGGGCACTTTCTTTTCTGATCCAATCTGTTTAGTGTTCTGTAAGCACTTGTATCTTTATAGGCATGCCCTTCTTTAGGTTAGGGAAATTTTCTAATGATTTTGTTAAATATATTTTCTGGATTTTTGATCTAGGATTCTTCTCATCCTTTTATTCCTATTACTCTTAGGTTTGGTGTTTTCATCATGTTCCAGATATTCTGTATATTTTGCATTAGGAGTTTTTTAGCTCTAATATTTTCTTTGACTGAAGAATCTATTTCTTCTATTGTATCTTCAACACCTGATATTCTCTATTCCATCTCTTGTATTCTGTTGGTGATGCTTACATCTGTAAATATTGTTCACTTACCCAGATTGTCCAGTTCCTGAATTCTGTCACTTTGTGTTTTCTTTATTGCTTGTGTTTCGATTTTCATATCTTAAATAGTTTCTTTCACCTGTTTTCCCCCTTGGCTTTCTTGGCATTCGTTAAGGGATTTGTTGGTTTTCTGTTTTGTCCCCACCCACTCACCCCCACCCCCAATTTCTCTGAGGGAGTTTTTTATCTCCTCTTTAAGGACCTCTATCATGATCATAAAATTGGTTTTAAGATCATTTTCTTTAAAAACAAAAAGATCATTTTCTTATGCTTCCACCATGTTAGAATATTCAGGGCTTACTGTAGTGGGATGGCTGGACTCTGGTGGTGACATATTGCCCTGGCTGCTGTTGTTTTTGTCCTTAAAGTTACATTTCAGGCATTTGGATTTGGAGTGTTTATAGGTCTGGGTGCAAATTTCTGGATTGTCTTTTTTGGGTGTTTTCTTCTTTAGTTTCTGTTTCCTCTCTGTTTTTCTGGATTTCATGGTCTGGGATTGAGTAGAGGGTCTCTGCCCACATGGGAGGGTTGGACTTCTGATGACCTGGATGTTCTCTGGTCCAGCAGGAGGTTGCTGCCCAAGTTTGGGGCTGAATTTCTGCGTATGTATGTATGTGGCTTCTGATCTGGTTAGGGGTCCTCTGAGGTTCAACCTGGTCTCTGATGGGGTAGAAGGCTTCTGCCTGGTTTTCAGGGAATTGTGCTGGTCTCTGGGGTTCAGGATTCTGTCCTGGCCTCTGATGAGGTGGAAGACTTCCACCAGAAGTATGGGCCTAGATATCGTGATGAGGAGAGGATGAGCAGTTGGAGTTATGCTGGATGAGGTAGGCAGGGTGGTTTGAAGTATTACCTGGGGTCCAAGATGCTAGCCTGGCCTCTGGAAGTGGAGATAACGCTCCCTGATTCTTGGCTCTGTAAGTTAAAATTGGCATCACCTTGTGAATTTTATTCTACCTGTTCCCCAGGGTCCTCTATGTGGAAATAATAAAAGGATCCATGTCTCAGAGTTCATAGGAGAATCCAATGAGCTCATATGTACTAAGCCCTTAGAATATCAAATAAATACCCCAGTGGCAGAGCTTTATAATATTATTATGTAAAATGTAGTGACGTGTTTCAAGTATAATTTAGGCCATATGGGAGAATTAGTATCTCATAGCAGATCTTTAAGCACTGTATACTGCAACATTGGGAAGAAAATATGAAAATGTCCCATTCATTTTATTACGTTTCTATCTACTAGAGTCAATATGACCAGTTGTTGGTTTGTAAACTAATCAGATATGACTTTTATTTCTGAAACACCAAAAGTTTTCTAATCCTGCTGTGATATTTATTTCTAGAAACACTTGCCTGACTATTGATCAGAGTGAGACTGAATGATTCTTGACTTCTAATGAAATGGAATTGTCATTTGACCCTATCAAAGTTTTCATCCTATTGACTCTTACTACCATTAGTATTTATTAAATGCAAATTTTATAAGGAATTTATAATTTAAAATTTACCAGGGAGGAAATATTCCTTCATTAGAGGTGATTGCACTTTATTTGAAATGAAATTAATAAGCATAGACGATTCGAGTCCTGCATCATCATTAATCTACATATGCAAGTAAATCACATTAATATTTGTGTTCTGGGTCCTCTGGTGGACACAAAATTGTAGTGGATTGGAGTTTGCCTCATAGTGGCCAGGAAGCCAAAAGAAAGGAAAAGAAAAGATCCAAGGGTCCTAAAGTCACTTTTTTTTTTCATTATTTTCTTCTATTGAAAATAATTTTTTTTCATACAATAAATTCTGATTATGGTTTCCTCTACTCATACTCTAGTTCCCCTCCACATCCCCTCCCAATTTTTTTCATACAATATATTTTGATCACAGCTGCCCTTCCCCACTTCCTCCCAGATCCTCCCACCCACCAAACTCCATGCCCTTTCTTTTTTCTTCCTTCCTTTCTTTCTTTTTTCTTTCTCTCATTTTTCTTTCTGTCTTTAGAAAGCAAACTGCAAATGACAGAAAATCCCCACAAACAAACCAGAATAAAAAGGGAGAAAAAGAACCCCCCAAACACTCCATGAAAAAACATAAAGTTGAAGAACATAACATGCAAGCAAAAGATCAGTAAGACACACACACACACCAAACCAAACCAAACTAACAAAAGAAAAAATACTCAAGAAAACCCCAAACAAGGCAAGCAATACAAGAAAAAAAGTCTACACAAGTACCATGTGTTCTTTTTGTGTTGGCCATCTACTGCTGGGCATGAGGTATGCCCTTAAATGTGGTTAATATACCCGATGATATTCCATTGCAGAAAATTAATTTTTCTTTGTCAATTGGTTGTGAATTTCAGATAGCTTCTTGGTTAGGGGTGGGATATTGTCAACTTCCTCCTCTCATTACTGGGACCCTGTCTGGCTTGGACCTGTGCAGGCCTGTGCATGCTGCCACTGTCTATGTGAGTTTGTGTTTGTGTTGGTCCTCTTGTGTCTAGAAGACACTGTTTCCTTGGTATCATACATCCTCTCTAGCTCTTACAATTTTTCTACCTCTTCTTCTATGTAGTGATCTTAGCACTGAGGGGTGGGATTTGATGAAAACATCACATTTTGGACTGAATGTTCCAAAACCTTCCAGTCTCTGCATATTGTCCAATTGCAGGTCTCTGTGTTAGTTCCCATTTATTACAAAAGGAAGCTTCTCTGATGATGGCTGAGTGAGGTACTGATCTATGGGTATGACAGAGTGTTGTTAGGAGTCACTTTATTTCTATGTTCCTTTAGCAGAACAATAATATTTGATTTTCCCCAAGGCCCATGGCCTATCCAGTCTAAGGCTTATGTCCACTCAAATAGCATCAGGCATAGGTTCCATCTCATGGAAAGGACCTGAAATCCAATCTGATAGCAGGTGGTTATTACCACAATATTTGTGCTACTATTGCACCAGCATAGCATACAGGCAGGTCACCATTGTAGACTGCAGAGTTTGTAGCCGGGTTGGTGGTTACCTGTCTACCCTAGTGGCAAGCAAAGTACCTTTCAGTGCTATGAACACTAGTCAGTAGGGGTGAAGGCTCTAGTTAGGCACCAGCTTGACTTCTTCATGTTCAATTATATATAGGTGTTGTCTTCAGCATTACCATCAGTTTGTGCAGAGCAGCCAATAGCCTTGTTTCATGATTTTCCGAGGGCCCCTTTGGCCAACAATTTGATTAGATGTAACTCATTACTGGCACTGGAGGTTTTACTGGGTGGCAAGAGGTGTCTAGTTAGGACATTCTCTCCCCTATTGCTTGGTGACTCCTTTATACATGCATATATTCTAGGAAGCTTTTGCAGTAGTAGGTTTCCATGTAATCTCTCAAGTAGCCCTTAGCCTCAGTTGTTCCACCCAATATTCTTTTTTTTAACCACATCATCTCCCCCACTTCCTATTTAATCCTCCTGCCTCTCTATAACTATATATTCTACTTCCCCTTCCTTTATGGATCCTCTTATCCCTACCAGTCTCTTACATGATAACTAACCTTTGTGGTTATTCAGATTGTAGCATGTCTATAAAAGCCTTAAAAGCTAACATCCACACATAAGAAAAAAAAATACAGTATTTGTCTTTTGGGATCTGGGTTATCTCACCCAAGATAAGATTTTACAGATCCATCCTGAAAATTTCATTTTTTTAAACATCCAAATAATATACACTATGTAAATGTACCACATTTTCATTATTTATTCATCAGTTGGTAGACATCTAGACTATTTTCAATTATTTTGCTATTATGAATAGAACAGAAATGAACATAGATGAGCAAGTATCTCTGTAGTAGGATGTGGAGTCCTTTGAGTATATTCCTAAGAGTGGTATAGATAGATCTTGAGGTATATCTATTCACAGCTTCCTGAGAAACTACCACATTGATTTCCATAGTGGTTGTATAAGATTGTATTACTACCAACAGTAGATAAGTGTTCCCCTTTGTCCATATCCTCACTAGCATGACTATGACTATGATCAATAATGAGACTTCCTTGTTTAGTTCATGCCTCTTAGATATTCCATCAGTACCCAATAGTGCCTGAGCTGGGACCAAGTCTTTTGGTAAGTTGTTCTTTGGTGGAAATGTGAAATCCAAAGTATAATGACATTAATATGTTATTTCTGGTGATGACCAAAACTGATTATCTGTAAGGAGTTTGTCATTCTCAGTATATTCCTAGGTTTCTCTGTTATGGAGTCTCTTGTGTAAAAGACTTGTGCCTCTGTTATGTCCTCGGATCCCTAGGGGAGGTACAGAGCTACTTCATTATTCTCTGCTATTTTGTTTACTATTAAATTTCTCAAGAATGTCTCTCGGTAGTCTAAAGCTGGCAGTTTTTAGAGATGTCAAGCATGTTATATTCCCTCCAGGACCCACAAAGCTAGGACATGGTTGTGTCATATGGGAGATCAATGGGGAAAAATTCCTTTTCTCTATGTATCATTATATCCTGTCACTTGATATCAAGGCTGACAAGTTTTCCCATCTATCATAATAACTTACAGCTCTATGTTATAGAGAAGTACTATACTAGAGAATGGGTGCTATGATTTCTATGATTTAGAAGTCCGTGGGACATACATGTAACAATGTCCAGTGTCTTGTACCAGCCATTACTTAGGCAAGAAAGGCAGGTCTTTTGCATATCAGCCAGGCCTGGTCCCTACCTCATCTAAAGACCTATGAAATTCTTGTTGACATATCTGCAGTGGCACAGCCTTTTGTGTTCTTTCAACATGTGTCATTGACTTTTCATACACTTGTGCTTCTCTCTCTCTTTCTGAAATAATAATAATAATAATAATAATAATAATAATAATGAATAGCTGATCTTACTGGATATTAGACACTATTCCAAGTAACTTATAAATGTGCACTTGCCTAATTGTCCCCAAACAACCCCATAAGCATTAATATTCTTCCAATTTAAACGATTTAGTATTTTATGTATCTAAGGGATTGCCTGAATATATGTCTATCCACCACATTCATGCCTAGTACCCATAAAGGCCAAAAAGTGTCAGATTCCCTGATACTGGGATTGTGAACAGTTGTGAGCTGACATGGTGG
This sequence comes from Peromyscus maniculatus bairdii, assembly GCF_049852395.1. Lineage (NCBI taxonomy): Eukaryota > Metazoa > Chordata > Mammalia > Rodentia > Cricetidae > Peromyscus > Peromyscus maniculatus. The sequence continues at coordinate 31,201,586 of NC_134856.1, read as the reverse complement.
GTTCTTTGAATCAAACATGTATGATCTGGAGAAGCAGACAACAATCTTAACCACTGAACCATCTCTCTAGCCTTCCATTCTTGCCATTTTAGTAGACAGCGACATATGCTAAAGAAATTCACCAAACCACACATTTGCAGGCTTCTGATCTTTCAGGTCTGGAGACGCCAAAGTGCTCCACATCTTATCTCATTCTAAGTAATTCCATCCTTTCAAGAACCTTCAGAGGTTTGCACCATCTGACATAAGATTCATTCCTCACCATGGAGATATTTTTGTTAATATACCACTCTGTTAAATGAGGAAAACTAGACAGACATGGCAAAAGGCTTTAGAAGGTGACTTTAAGTCTAGAGAAGTCAGCCAAGATCAACAAACTAATCCTAGATGGGACTAAAATATACAAAATGCTTTCTACATAAAAAAATTTATTTTGGGGGACAGGAAGGAGCTTGGTTCTGGTATGAATTTAAGATGGAGTGTGTGGTTTGCACATAAGGACCCAGTCTAGAAGCCAGTGCTCTGAATTCCAGTGTGATCACAGGATGATGCTGGTGTTAGGAGCAAGTATGCTCCTTTGGTCAATAATATAGTGAGGAATAGCACCCTGAGGTAGGTAGGGGTAACTGAATTATCTCTGAATAATGCTATAGACAAGCATAAAGGGCAAATGAATATCATAAAGATGTGTGATTCTGCCTTTTACCTAAAAAGAAATAAGCAAGTTTAACTTTTTATATAAAAAGCTATTCCTTTGAGAGTAAAACTTTTCCTTCAAAGCCACATGATTAAGGACTTGCTAAAAGGTCCCATTTAGTGGATCTCCTGGGGTAATTTTCATGTTTTATTTCTGAACATTTACAAAGAACTAAGTGTGTTTATTTATCCAGATATGCTGAACATCTGGTGTGGCAACTGTAATCATTCTTCTATATTCATTATGATTTTAATTTTGATTCCCTACTATCATATTTCAAATACAGTATTTGCTTTAATGTACATAATCAAAATGTTATTGGCACCTTAAACAGAACAATGGGTTCATTTTAAAGGGGGAAAAACCTTATATGTTTAATGTTGAGATTGCAGTTACAATAATGTACTCCTTAGAGACTTGTAATTTAGCTATCATGATTTCATAACTGATTTTTTTCTTAGTCCTCCAGGATTAAGAATGAGATTTCTATGGTAATTCGGGATTCTGAAAGTGTTCCTCTTTGCTGTAAATGGATAGCAAATAGCTTGTTATTTCAGATTAGACCTCAGTGTTGTAAGGAGGAAAAGCACACTACTTAAATAAAAATAGACTAGTTTCAGGGCACTGCAATATATTCAGAGTCTGTAAAACCACAACCTCTTGATTGCTAGTGTTAGCAAAAGCTTGTTCTTTAATTACCTATATTGCATCCGGCTTCTGTTCCCTTCCAAAACCCAATTATGGCTAATAGCTGCAGTAAGATGTACTTGTTTATAGCAGCTCATTGTGGATTTCTCTATTTGATCATCATTTGTCTTCATGACTTAAAGCGTTAGCTTCAAATTGTTATCAGGCACCCTGAGTTTAGCAGTCTTCACCTTGTGTGTGTGTATAAGTGCATTTCTAATGTGACTTGAATGTCTTTTTTATTTTTCCTAATTAGAGGCTAGTCTATAAATGATGGAAATCATGCTATTTCTGTAAGTTCCAACAGCTTCTCAATGCAGTGATTCGAGCACCTCACATGAAAAGGATATTTGAAATCTGTAGCAGAGGGATGGGCGACTTATTTACCCCTTCCTCCTACAAAGCCATTTTCTCCCAGTGTGGTGTTCATTGCCTAATCATTTCGGCAGCTCAGACTCGTAGATTCTCCTGCCGAGACAAGCAGCCTGCCTCCTAGAGTTGAATCCAGAATAATTCAGCAGTCTAATTTCGGATTTAATTTTGCTGCTCTCCAACTGTGGTATAAACCCAGCTCTGAGAATTGAATGTGTGGCACTTTGCCTCAGTTGAAAATACTTATGTCTTTATTCTCATTCTTACGAGTCATTGTTCCCATGATAACTAATGGGATCCTAGTGGAGAAAAGATGAAAAGGCACATGTGAAATAAACGAGAGAAGGCAGAAATTCAAGCAGTAGTAAGCATTCCCATTGCTTTATTGAAACTCAACTTCAGTGTTCTGTTCATAGGGGTTGGAGCTGTAGAGACAGGAAGAAAGGGATGGTTTCCATTGGCATCTGTTCCCCTAATACTTCTTCCTTTCCCTCCTATGTTTTTAGATGGCCACAGAAACACCCACCTCCAGTGGGATGAAGACTGCCCTGCACAGTGATTTTTCATTAGTTTGACCTTAATAATATGGTCATTATTCTGTTTTTGGTCTCTGAAGAAGGTCCTTCATTTCATTGGCCATGCAGCTTATGAGAACCTTCCCACTCAGCATATGCTCACCTGGGCTCATGCTGGAAGAACTAAGACCCAGGCAGTGCACCAGAGCTGGCAAATCATGAACTTTACTTAGCATGGATATAAAGTACCAATATATTAGCAAGGTATTGATTCATCAATAATTTGATAGATATATTCAAATATTTAGGGGCACAGGAGAGATGGTTCAGTGGGTAAATGGCTTACTGTACAGCACGAGAATCTGAGGTTGCATCCCAGGCACTCACATGAAGCTGGATGGGCATCTGTAACTGATTCTGAGAGGCAGAGAGAGGCAGACTCAGGAGGCTTGCTGGCCAGCTAGTCTAGCAGAAACTTTAGCTTCAGGCTCAGTGATAGATCCTGTCTCAAAAATAAGATGAAGACAGCCAGATGGTATGCAGAGAGTGAGAGACCTTGGAACACTTAGCCCTAAATGGCATGTCTCCATCAAATTCAAATCTCCCCTCAGAGTTTGGAAATCCAGTGAAAGGGGAGCTAGAAAGAGTTTGAGTTAGAGGGGATGGAGGACACCAAGGAAACAGGCCTTCTAAATACAGCATGACCAAAGCACATATTAACTAACTGATTTTGAGGCAGCATGCACAGGGGCCATGCTAGATAGGGTTCTAGAGAATGAGAAGTAGACACATGCTCTATCCCTAACTCAGAAGCAATCTCCAATAGATAAACACTTCCAAATGAAAATTTAGTTTTCTGCAAGGGAAACTTACTGGCAAGCCAAACTATTCTCAAAGACAGGCTGCATGCCCAGCAGTAGATGCCAACAGAAAATGAACTCAAGGGCATCTTTGGAGGTTCCTTGTCTCACAATGTCAAGTCAGGGCTTTTTCTTTTTTTCCCCCTTTTTTATTTTAAATTTTATCTTTTTATTATTTATTTATTTATACCCTAACAAGTAATTTGTATATATGTTTCTTGTGCCTTTTCTTGGGCTCCTTTCTTTCAGGGCTTTTTTTTTTATTCAGATGTGTTTGTTTTTGTTTTATTTTATTATATTTTATTATTATCCCTTAGATGTCTGTTTTCTAACAAGATATATAATGGGTGTGGATCTGGATGGGAGGGGAGATGGAGAAGAACTGGGAGGAGTAAGGGGAAGAGAAAATGTAAGCAGAATATATTGTATGAAAAAAAATCTATTTTCAATAAAAGAAAAAATAAGAAAAAGAATAAAGAGGACAATTCTTGAAGTTGACTACTGGCCTCCACAGATACACATACACACATGTTGGAGGTCATGGAAATATACAACAGATGGCTATTGTTTGAATCTTAGATTGCCTTTTAATAAAAAACCCAGAGCCAGATATCAGGATGAAAGCTGATAGATCAGAGAAGCAGAACAGCCAGTGACTAGTTCTTACCTCTATGAAATCCTCAGCATAAAAAGTGAGTTCCTGTTTCCTTGTGCCTTATATACCTTTCTCCGCCCAGACATCACTTCCAGGGATTAAAGGCATGTGTGCTTCCCGGTAATGGGATTAAAGGTGTGGGCTACCACTGCCTGGCTCTGTTTATCTCCTGTAGCCCAGTGTGGCCTTGAACTCACAAAAATCCAGAGGGTTCTTTGCCTCCCAAATGATAGGATTAAAGGGGTGTGCCACTACTGCCTGACCTCTATGTCTAATCTAGTGGTTGGCTTTGTCCCCTGATCCACAGGCAACTTTGCTAGGGTACACAATGTATCACCACAGATGGCAATTGATAGTTCAGGTGTTGACCCACCAGATGAATTATTCTCTGATGGGGAGCCCCACTTGGCAAAGACCATGGGTTTACAGACTGTGAATGACTGGTTGCTTCTGTCTGTAATTGTTTTATGTGCCACTACATTTCTTCCCTAAAAACAGCTATGGGTATTTTCCCCGCTGCTTGTGTGCTTATCTTGAGAATATAGTTCATCTACTGGGCACACATATAGCTGTGGATAGTCAGAAAGATGATTTCTGCTTAAGCTGTACAATTTTGATGAATAGAAATAATACTAAGATATTTTCATAGTTCAGATTGACATAGGAAAATGACAGTGTTCTCAGCTACAAAAACAGCTTTTTCAAATTCAAAGTAGACTAGTTACCCCTGAAAAATATGCACAAGGGCAAGTTCCCAGGTATCTGTTTGTTGAACCAAAGTCAGGATGATAGTATTAAGACATAACTCCCTGCAGCAATTGACTTTCTGCATGTACTCCTAATCTCAGTTTACAATACAAGGCTCAAGGTTCAGTCAACTAACTTTTATTGTTTAAGTCCTGAATTTCAATGTCACTCTCTGTCTGGGAACCCTGACCACTTAGAGCTACATGCCTGCTTTACTTACCATGCCCAGTCAGAGTGCTCTCCCTAGCCTGATAGAAACCGTGTGACTTATCATGTGTTATTAGAATAGGACAGACCCTGTATATGTAACTCATAATTGTCCAGAGTTTTACTGTTGAAGGAGGTGTGTATAGCAAGAGCTATGTAGAGAGAGCAATATAAAGAGATGTGTAGAGCTATGTAGAGAGAGCTATGTAGAGAGCTGTGTAGAGATGGAGCAGTAGCTGTGCAAAGATGTACATAAGAAGAGATGTGTAGAAGAGAGATGTATATAGAAGAGATATGTGGAAGAGGGATGTGTGTAGAGAGATGTGGAGCTTTGTGAAAAAGAGATGTAACTGTGTAGAAGGTAGATGTAGCTGGGGAGAGAGATGTAACTGTGAAAAGAGTTATGACTGTGTGTAGAGATGTATGTCTGTGCAGGAGAGACATATATGTATGTAAAGCACTGGGGGAAATACAGCTGTTTTTAGGGAAGAAATGTAGTGGCACATGAAAACAATTACAGACAGAAGCAACTAGTCATTCAGTCTGTAACCCAACGGTCTTTGCCAAGTGGGGCTTCCCATCAGAAAATAATTCATCTGATGGGCCAATACCTGAAATATCAATTGACATTTTCTGTATATTCCCATGGCCTCTCTCTCTCTCTCTCTCTCTCTCTCTCTCTCTCTCTCTCTCTCTCTCTCTCTCTCTCTCTCAAACAAACACACACACACACACACACACACACACACACACACACACACACACATACTCACACACAATGCATGTGGCCACACACATGGATAAAATTTATTGTCAGAATCTACTTTTCCTAAAGAGCTGATGATGCATATGTAGCAAATAGACTATTAAATTACCTGATTCTTAAAGAGTAGGACTATTACTTCTATGCTTTTTAATATTTTGTTTTAAGATAAGACTGTTTACTTCTTAGTGGTTCTTGAGTTTCTATATTTTCTCTTTGGTTTAGATTTGGTCTGTTAATTAGTTCTAAGGGAATCCACACATATATTTTTATCCCTTGCCACAAACCATTTATGATATATAAGGGCCCTACTTTTACTCCTAAATTGCTTCAGTCTTTAATCTCCTAGCACTTGTTTGATAGTGAAATAAGGAACTAGTAGGTTATAGCAAGACAAGATAGTTATTGAGCCTAAAATCCAGAGAAATCTGGAGCATAGGTAAATGGCACATTACATCATTCCAAAAGACATCCTATCCTGAAGAACCTGAATCTAATATTTAATATGTTCTAGCTAAGATACAAGAAGATTGTAACTATAACTGCTAGTCTTAAATCCCATCAAAGACCTGAGAAGGAATATAATAATACCCGAGAAACAGAAGGACACAAGCAACTTTTGGGAGTCTTGCAAAAGTAGACAGAGACGGCTGGCAGCCTGGACAGTCATCTAAAGTTTCTCAGCATCATTGGTACATTCAAATTGGCTACAGGCCTAGTGTATCTGTCAGACCATTTTACTGTCAGCAGTTGGGGCAAGGGCAGTTCTTTGCCCAGTAGGCCATTTTCTGCCAAGATGAAGACAAACTTCCAAATGGAAATGTTTTAGAAGCCCAGTATTCTCTCGTGGTCAGATCAGTGCTGCCAGGAGCAATTGTGTCTCATGTCAACAAAATTCTGAATTATCAAAACATTTAAATGCTATATTCTCTAGGTATATTAAGTGTTTGAGGATTACCTATCCATCTGACATATGTTTCTGTAAGTCTAGAGAACCTAACTAACATAACTGTACAGATGACAAACATAGGTGACTATAAATCTATAAGTCTTATCTACCTAGATAACCTAAGGACTAAGGCTTCATGTAAACAGGGTAAACAGTTTGTAAGCAAATGTACAGTAAAAGGACAGTGACCTCAAACTTGTGACAATACACAAAATAGCTAAAGCAGAAGTAGAAATGTATAGTGCAATATGCAATATAACAATAATCCTGAATATATATCAATATACCAAATATCCTAAGCAGAGGTAGAACATATATACAGTATGACAAATATAATTTTACATCTGTATCAAAATACAAATATTTCAAGTAAGAGTAGAAATATATGCACATTACAACAAATATGATTCTGTATTTGTATCAATATACAAATTATCTGAAATAATATAAAAATAGTTTATATTTGTATCAATATATAAGAATCCATAACTGTAATTTACCTAGGGCTGATATTTTACTAAATTAGTTTACTGTATATACAATAATCTACCTTAATATCTTATACCTATCCATTCCCCTTTTATTCTTTTCATAAGGCTAATACCAAGTCCAATGTTTTCTTCCACCCCAACCCTATAAACATTATCCAAAACCCTGAGAAACATGAAACATTTGGGGGGAAAGGAACTTCTCTTTGTTAGAATTGCTTCCTGCTGTTTAGTGGGTGATGGTATCTCTGTGGGGTCCTGTAAGAAAGCTCAGATAGTTAAGTCTCAGTTGGATTAACTAAGTAGATTAACTTAGTAGATTCTATAGCCAGTCTTGGAGTAATGGGTATGGTTGTCTGAGATTCTGGCTAGAAGTGTAGTATGATGAATCATCTTATTATGGATTTATCTTGGAAAGTTTTCAGTCCAAGGTTGATCATTGAGTAATGTTTATGAATACTATGGCATCATTCTGGATTGGGTAGAGTTGTTGATGTGGGGCCCCATCTTCCTTCTGGATACTTCAGGGATTGCTATTGGGAAAGACTTATTTTTTACTGTGGAAAACTTGCACATTATTAATTTCAAAGTGCAAAGTTTGGAATTAAAGATGGCATGACATGTAAGAAAGGATTCCAAGAAATCAAGAATAAGCATGGAGAGAAATAGAATCTTGATGACAATGGTCCCTTTTTATTGGTTTTCTTCTGTCCCACATCAGATGGTTCTTCTGATATGAGACAGAATCTCTTAACTTTTTTTTTTAGCAATATGCTTGGATTTAGAAAAGGAGGGAGCCAAATTCTACCTCCAAAGTCAGTTTGATATATAATTGAATCAGAACCACAACTCTTCTAGAGTTAAAGAGATAGATGTTAGGCAATGAGATATTATCCTGTGTAGATTGGTACCAATAGATTCTTTCTTTCTGCTGTAGACATCTGGATATCCAATGTCTTATAATTTCTGGAAAATGGGTATTTCTATTATCCTATAAAGACAAAAACAGAACTCTGCCCCAACCATTGTTTGTTAATTTTTTCTTACAATTTGTAGAGATGTCACATCAGTGGATGAACTTTTACTTTTCCACAATAAGGGGTTTCTCCTTTTTGATTAGAATTTTTATTATTTTTGTTGGTACCCATAGCTTTTCTTCTCCTATATAAACAAAGCAAAACCCCCTCCCCAACAAAGGACGTATTCTGGTTTCTATTCTGAGGTCAACACATCTTTGAAATAGACCAATTGGTTTAGCTCAGGAGTTTTGTCTGTCATCCAATGCCTCTCCACAGCTGTTGTTCCTTTCTCATCAGCACTGAGAAAATTCAAGGTTAATAAAGCATTATGCAATCTATTTCTAGAAGTCATTGTTACCTGTTGCTGTTTATTTAGTATATCCTTTAAAGTTTGATTGGATCTTTCTATGACTGCTTGGTCTGTGGGATTGTGTGATATACCTGTAATAAGCTTTATATTGTAATAAGCAAAGAACTGTCTCATTTTATTGGAGACATATGCTGGGGCATTGTCTGTCTCAATTTGTACAGGTATTCCCATGATGGTCATAACCTCTAATAGGTGTTTAATCACAGAATCAGCCTTTTTAGAACTCATAGGAGTTGCCCACTGAAATCCTGAATAGGTGTCAATGGTATGTTTCTGCAAAATGAAACACATCCATCTGCCAAATTTCATTTCTTTTTATACCTTTTGGATTGCTCCATGCAGATAATGGAGTTTGGTTATAGAAGGAACAAGTAGGGCATTTTTTTTTTTACAATATCCTTGGCTTGTTGCCAAGTGATAGAGAAATCCTTCTTCAAACCTTTGCTGTTTATATAGTGTTTGTTATTAATTGTTCAGTCTCATCATTACCTTGTGCTAGAGGTCCTGGCAGACCCAGGTGTATGGGATCTGATACATGTTATATATATATAGGATGTTCCCTATTTCTGATGATTTCCTGCAATTGTATGAATAATGAAGTTAATTCTGTATTATCAGGAATAAATTCAGCAGTTTCAATATGTAAAACAACTCTCTCTGATTGAGAGTCAGTGACTATATTGAGGGATTCTATGAAGTCAACTAGTACCATAAGAATGGCATACAGTTCTACTTTTTATACAGAGTTGTATGGACTTTGAACCACTTTACTTAAGTCTCCTGATTTGTATCCTGCTTTTCCTGATTTATTTGCATCAGTATAGAATGTGAGGACTCCAGAAATTAGCTTTTGTTGTACAATGTGAGGAAGGACCCATTTAGTCTTCTTTATGAATTCTATTCTCTTGCTTTTGGGATAATGATTGTTAATCTCTCCCAAAAAGTCACTGTAGACTCTCTGCCAATATTCATTATCTTTCCATAGCAAGGAAATTTCCTCATTAAAGATACTACAATTTCTGCTGGGTCCATTCCTGTCAACTGGCAAAGTCTTAATTTTCCTTTTTGAATCAAATCAGAGATATTTTCTATATGTCTTTAACTTCTTACTTGGTTTATGTGGTAGAAATATCCATTCCAATATAATATCTTCCCTCTGCATCAAAATACCTATAGGGTAATGTCTGGAAGGGAGTATGACTAGAATGCATTTAAGTTCTGGATTTACATGATCCACATGCACTTCTTGTATTGTCTTTTCTACTAGAGCCAATTCCTTCTCAGCTTTTGCTGATAATTCTTTTGGACTATTTAATTCTTTGTCCCCTTTTAGAGTATTAGCCAAATTTTGTAGCCCATCTTTAGGTATTCCCATGATACCCAGTAAGTTGGAAATGCTTCCTAACAACTTTTGAAAATCATTAAGAGTTTACAATCAATCTCTCCGTACTTCTTAATTGTACCTTTTGGGGTCTGATTTTTTTGTAGCTCTGTCTTATATCCTAAGTAATTAATATAATCTCTTTTTATTTTGTTCAGGAGCAATTTGTAGTCCCCAGTGAAACAAAACTTTTTTTTTATTTCTTCAAACATGCTTTCTAATGCACCTAACTTTGGGTCAGCTAATAAGATATAATCCATACAATGATAAATTATGTATTGTGGAAGCTTCACATGAATTATCTCCAGTGGTTTTTGCACAAAATATTGGAACAAGGTAGGGCTGTTGTTTAACATTCCCTGTGGGAAGACCTTCCATTGATATCTCTTGACTGCCTGGGAATTGTTATAATTAGGTATTGTGTTTTTCTCTGTCATTTTCTTGTAAAGGTATGGTAAAGAAACAGTCTTTTAAGTCAATAACTATTATAGGCCATTCTTTGGGTAGCAGAGAGGGTAAGGGTATACCAGGCTGTAGGAATCCCATAGGCTGAATTACTTTATTAATAGTGCTCAGACCTGTCAGCATTCTTCAATTACTGGACTTTTTTAAAATAACCAATGCAGGAGAATTCAAGGGCTGGTAGATTCTTCAATATGTTGATCATTTAACTGCTCTTAAACCAGCTGTTCTAAAGCTTGTAGCTTCTCTTTTGTCAAAGGCCATTGTCCAACCCAGATAGGTTTATTAGTTATCAAATTGAAAGGTAAGGCTGTTGGTACTTCTGAGAGTTCAACAGCAGTTGTGGTCTGTTTATCTACAGCCTGAACAATTGGAGACTGTTCATAATATTATGTTATAGTATTATTCCTAGAAACATGCATTGGTCTGTATTCCCTTTCTAACATTGTAAGAATTTTAATGTGGTAATTCCACTATTGTAACAGATCTTAGCCCCAAAGATTCACTGCTACATTTGTCACATATGGCTTTAACCTTCCTTCAGGTACTTCTGGCCCTATGCATCCAACCCATCTCAAAATTTTTTTTTATCTGAGATAGGATTCCAATCCCTAGAAATTGGACATCTACCTCTTGAGGCCAATTTGGATGCCATGATTTTGGTGTAATTATACTCACTTCCACACCTGTGTCTACCTGGCCCTCTGAACCATGCCATTAATTCGAATTCTAAGCTTTGTTCTTTTAGGAAGTCTGCCAAAGTATTCATTTTATTGTATTCTTTGGAACTTTTGATTCATCTATCAGAGCTGTTCTATCATCCAGTGCAGTATTGCTCTTTACATTAGACACTGGGTTATTTAATTGTACCGAAGAGGAATTTCCTCCACAGTGGCTGGAAATGTTTGGACCACATTTGATTTGGGGGCCTGAAAGAGGCCCCTTGAGGTGTTTCCCACTGGTAAAGGGTTACCTCATATATCTATTATTGATCTGCACTCATTGGTTCAATGTCAGCCTTTGTCACATCTTCTACATAATCCAGAAGTTTGGGGTCTCCCACTTGGGTTATTTCTAGAAGGAATATTACTTCTAGGAGCACCCCATGTACAGTTTTTACTTATATGACCTGGTGTGCCACATTTAAAACACTTTGCCAAGATGTGAAGGCCCACTTCCACCCCTACCCTCACCTCCACCATTAGCTATGAGCTAAGCTATCCTGTTCCTGTGCCTTCCACCTTTGGACTGAGGACTGTGTCCCTGATGCTGGGAGTCTGTAAGTATGTCCTCCTCCAGGTGTTTCTATCTGACACTTTGCCACCATGATGAAAATGTGATGCTTGTAAAATGTACTTCTATGTAAAAAAATGGAGCAGTTGGGAGGAGTTGGCCACTGAATAATATTTTTTGGGGGGAACTAGGGATGGAGCACAGGACTGCAGACCCACCTAGCACATGCTTCTCTACCAACTACACCCACAGCCCTCAAATCATTTAATTTAGTCAAAAACATCCATCTTTCTTTCTTTATTTTATACTTTTTGAAGTTTTTCTCATTGCATTTTCTGAACAACACTGTGTGAACTTTCCTCTATTTCCTCAAGATAATACAATATGTTGAGCTCATATTTGTTATCAATTTAACTAATATCTCCTGTCAATTTGCCATGGACCACTAAAAACAATCTGTTTTTTATTTCTGCCAATTCATTTTATCATAGAGTCTGATAATCTGTTTTTCCTTTTCTTTCCACATAGCATTTTAGAAAAATCTTTAAAGCCTCATTAAAAAGGAGAGATAACAGGTCTCTAATTTTCTTTATCCTTTAAGCTCGTTATCCTCTGGAAGAAATTAAATACAGCACAGTGGCCCCCACACATTTATAAATCATTTAAGCCTATCTTTACTCATGCAATTAATCTTGCTCTTTTGGAGGAAACCCAATGGGAAATGCTTGAGTTGCTTTAATATTTCTAAGAAATAATATGCAGAATCAAAACTATGAAATTCTGATGTTTTCAGCAAACATACTAGTACATTATGAAACTATTACTTTTCTCCCAATCTCAAATTGTGAGACAACCTGGTTGACAAATGTTTACTGCCTTAGAAAGCTGCTAAAAGTGATAGGTTTATCTTATAGAAAAGGTATACTTTTTACATATTCATAAAAATCTTTTCCTTTATCTGGACAGTGAAGGAAGATAACATAAATATAGGCATGCAGCCTTTATCAGTTCCACTATTAACCAAGGTTCACCATTGTTGGAGACAGCAATATTTCTGGCTAAACTATGACCCATTGAGAATTTAGCATTATCAGGGATTATCGTGAACTTTCTGGTCTTCAAGTTATATATTTAGAAGTTTAAATATTTAAATTTTTCTAGTTTGTAAAAATTCTTTACATTCTATTTTTTAATGTATGCTTTCCTTTATCATTCTTCCTAAGCATTCCCCATTTGATAAAATGTCATGTGATTTTTAAGAAACATTTTCAAGTATTCTGAAATATGTACTTTTCCTATAAGCTCTGTGGTTCAGTGATTAACAAGTTTCTGTCCTTAGGTTATATTATTCTTAGGCTTTTATTTGGATTCAATTTTGTTGGCTATATTTTGGCAAAATGTATTTTGATATGTTGTATTGTGTTCTTAGAAGAGATTGTGAGTGCTCTATTTCCTTCCAAAAGGGTTGAGTTTTTTGGTTTTTTGTTTGTTTGTTTGTTTGTTTGTATTGTCAGGTACATAAAATTTTTTAGTTATCATATTTTCTCAGAATTTCATATGTGTTACTCAAGGGAATCTAGAGATGAGTATTTTTATATGTCAGAAATGATTTGGGGGCTGGGGAGATAGCTCAGTAATACAAAATCAGAGTATCCAATACATTAACGGGAGGTAGAGGCAGGAGAGACCCTGAAAGCTGGAGCTAGCAGGTGGTATAGAGCTGTGAATAAGAAAAAACATTTTCTCAAACTAGGACCAATATCCAAAGATGCCCTCTGAACTCTTCAAGAATAATGTGCCATGCAGGCCCATATTTAACACATACAGAGGCATACATTCGCAAACACGTCTTATACATACATAACAGTGATTTTATTTGTTTATAGTATTCTTTTGTCATTTTAGCACCTGTAAAATATAGAGGTGGTATCATTTTTATTTCTGGTATAAGTAACCTGGGATTTCTTTCAATTTTTTTCTTTTATTGAAAATATTTTTCATATAATTTCATATAAATGTTTCATATATTTTCCCATATAAAGTATTCTGATAATAGTTTCTCTTTTTTGTACTCCTCTCAGTTCTCCCCCACCCACCTCCCCTTCTGATCTACCCCCTTTCTGTCTTTCATTAGAAAAACAAGGCTTCTGAGGGACAAGAATAAAATAAAATAAGACAGAAAAAAAACTAACACATTCGAGTAGGAAAAAACCCAAACAAATAGAAACGAAAGAACCCAAGAAAAGGCACAAGAAGCAGATAGAGATGCAGAGACCCATTCGTTCACACATTCAGGAATCCCATAAAAATATTAAAATGGAAGCCAAAACATATACACAAGGACCTGTAAAAAGAGAAAACTATAAATAAAATTGAATTAAAAATTGAAAAAAAAAAAAGCCTTGACAGGCCATTGTGATGAGTCAATGTCCTCCAGAGATGATGTTGAGTTAATTTTCTGTTGTATATCTACTGCTGGGCATTCAATCTACCATTAAGAGTAGTTTTTTCCAGTGAGAGTCCCTTGGAAAAAAATAATTTTCATCTGCAAGTAGTTATCAACTGGATGTTGTTTCTGGCTTAGGGATGGGGTCATGTGTCTACTTCTTTCAGCTCTAAGACCCCCATCTATCGCAGACCCATGCAAGCCCTGTACAGACTACTGAAGTATCTGTGAGTTCTTATGTGCATTGATCCTGTTGTTTTGAAGGGCTTTATTTCCCTGGTATCCTCCATCCCCTCTGGCTATTACATTCTTTCTACCTCCTATTCCACACGGTTCCCTGAGCCCTGAGGGGAGGGATTTGATGGAGATATCCTATTTAGGCCTGAGTATTCCTAAGTTTCTCACTCTGCGTTTTGTCTGGCTATGGGTCCCTGTATTTGTTCTCATCTGCTACAGAAGGAAGCTTCTCTGATGATAGCTGAGCAAGACACTGATCTATGACTATAGCAGTATGTCACTGGAGTCATTTAATTGCTATGTTCTTTTAGTAGAACAGTAGTATTTGGTTTTGTTCTAGGTTCATGGCCTATCTAATCTCAGGTTCATGGCCACCCAAGCAGTGTCAGGTATGGGTTCCATCTTGTGGAGTAGGTTTTAAGTCAAGTCAGATATTGGGTGGATACTCCCATAATCTTCCTGCCACCATTGCACTAGTGTATCTTACAGGCAAGACGGCATTGTAAATCAAAGTGTTTGTAACTGGTTTGGTATTTATATATCTGTTTTGGTAGCTTGCAGTGTACCTTTTTGTAACAAAAAAAGTAGAACATAGGGATGAAGACTCTATGAAGGCACCAGCTTGACTTCTCCATAATCAATTAGTTTTATAGATGTCTTCAGCAATGAGGACTTGCTCTCAGTTTTGGAGAGCAACCTATATTCTTGGCAACAGCATGAGCTGTTTAGAGATTCCCATGGGAACCCTTTAGCCAACAACTCAATTAGATATAACCTATTTCTGTTACAGGAATCTTCATGTGATGACAGGAGATGGCTGGTTAAGACTCTGCATCCCCCATTATTTGGTTATTTCATTTAGATTGCCTTCATATGTGCATATATTTTAGGAAACTTCTACTGTATTAGATTTCCATACTACCCCTCAAATGGCCCTTAATTTTGGTTTCCTCTCCCACTATCCCCCTTCTTTTCCCTCTCCCCTCCCTACTTTATCTTCCTATTCCCCTCCCATTCATAAATATCCTATTTTCTCTTACTAATGAGATCTATGTGTTCCCCCAGTCTCTTACTCTGCCGATAGTCCCCTATTCTAAACCTACCCTCTGTGGTTGTATGGATTGTAGCTTGGTTATCATTGACTTAACAGCTAATATTCACATATGAGCAAATGCATACCATATTTGTATTTCTGGGTCTGTGTTGCCTCACTCAGGATGATTTTCTTTAGTTCCTTCTATTTACCTGTGAATTTCTTTTTTCAAATGGCTGAGTAATATTTCACCTTATAAGTGTACCACATTTTCTTATCCATTGATGGGCATTTAGATTGTTTCCAATTTCTAACTATTATGAATAGAACAGCAATGAACATGGTTGAGCAAATGAATCTGTGGTAAGATGAAGTGTCCTTTGAGTATATGCCCAAAAGTGATAGAGCTATATCTTGAGGTAGATTGATTCCTATCTTCCTGAGCAACTGTGTATTCTGATTTCCATAGTGGCTGTACTGGTTTGTAGTCCCACCACCAATGGACGACTCTTCTCACTTCACATCCTTGCCAGCATGAACTGTCACTTGTTTTATTGCTCATTGCCATTCCCATTCTGATGGGCTAAAGATAAACATCTTATAGAAGTTTTAATTCTCATTTCCCTGATGACTACAGATGTTGAACATTTAAGTGTTTCTCAGCCATTTGAATTTTCTCTTTGCGAATTCTGTTTGGATCTGTACCACATTTTTTAATCAGATTATTTGTTTTCTTTATATCTGGTTTTTGATTACATTATTTATTTTGAACAGCAGTTCTCTATTGAATGTGTAGTTGGTAAAAATCTTTCCCCCTTACTCTTCTCTTCCCTGTGGTTGAGATGTAATATATGAGAGGAGAATATATAAAAAAGGAAAAGAAAAAATTTCCCATTCTGTAGACTGTAACTTTATTTCCCATTCTGTAGGTTCCAATTCTGTCTGAATGATGGTGTCCTTCTCCATGGAGAAGTTTTCAATTGCATGAGGTCCCATTTATTAGTTATTGATCTTAGTTTCTGTGCTATCCTTGTTCTGTTCAGAAAGTCTCTCCTGTACCAATGTGTTCAAGACTATTTCCCACTTTCTCCTCTATCAGAATCAGTGTATCTGCTTTTATGTTGAGGTCTTTCATTTGTTTGGAGTTGAGTTTTGTGCAGGATGATAAGTATGGATCTATTTGGATCCTTTTACATGTAGCATTCAATATGACCAGCACCGTTTTTTGAAGATGCTATCTTGTTTTCCAGTGTGTGTTTCTTCCTTTCTTTCTTTTTCTTTCTTTCTTTCTTTTTCTTTCTTTCTTTCTTTCTTTCTTTCTTTCTTTCTTTCTTTCTTTCTTTCTTTCTTTCTTTCTTTCTTTCTTTCTTTCTTTCTTTTTTTTTTTTTGGTTTTTCGAGACAGGGTTTCTCTGTGTAGCTTTGCGCCTTTCCTGGGACTCACTTGGTAGCCCAGGCTGGCCTTGAACTCACAGAGATCCGCCTGGCTCTGCCTCCCGAGTGCTGGGATTAAAGGCGTGCGCCACCACCGCCCGGCAAGTGTGTGTGTTTCTTTATTAAAAGTCAGTCATCCACAGGTGTCCAAGGATTTATTTCTGCATCTTCAAATTGATTTCATTGATCAATGTGTCTGTTTTGTGCCAATATTGAGATGTTTTTATAACTATAGCTTTGTATGGGTTATGATACCTTCAACAGTTCTATTATTGTTCAGGATTATTTTATCCATGCTATTTGTATGTGTGTGTGTGTGTGTGTGTGTGTGTGTGTGTGTGTGTGTGCCCATATTATGTTGAAAATTGTCTTTTCAAGATCTATGAAAAAATTGTGTTGAAATTTTGATGAGAATTGCCTTGAATCTGTAGATTACTTTTGGTAGGATGGCCATTTTTACTATGTTAATACTACTGATCCATGAACATGGGAGATCTTTCCATCTTCTGATATCTTCTTCAATTTCTTTTTTCAAAGACTTGAAGTTCTTGTCATACAGGTCTTTCACTTGCTTGGTTAGAGTTATTACAAGATTTTATATTGTTTGAGGCTATTGTAAAGGGTATTGACTCTCTGGTTTCTTTATCAGCCATTTGTATCATTTGTATATAGGAGGGCTACTGATTTTTTTTTTTGAGTTAATTTAGTATCCTGCTACTTTGCTGAAAGTGTTTATCAGTTTTAGGTGTTGCCCAGTGGAATTTTTAGAGTCACTTATTTATAATGTCATATTATCTACAAATAAAGATACTTTGACTTTTTTCTTTTCAATTTGTGTTCCCTTGATCACCTTCAGTTGTCTTTTTGCCTAGCTAAGACTTCAAGTACTATGTTGAATAGATATATAGAGGGTGGACAATCTTGTCTTATTCCTGGTTTTAGTGGAATTGCCTTGAGTTTCTCTTCATTTAAGATATTGTTGGCTATAGGATTGCTTTATAAACTGCCTTTATTATGTTGTGGCATGTCCCTTTTATCTATAATCTCTCCAGGACTTTTATCATGAAGGGGTATTGGATTTTGTTAAAGGCCTTTTCTGCATCTAATGAGATGATCATGTGATTTTGTCTTTAAGTTTGTTTATATGGTGACTGCATTTATCTATTTAGGTATGTGGAACCATCTCTGTGTCTCTGGGATGAGGCCTACTTGATCATAGTGTGTTATTTTTTTTAATGTGTTCTTGGATTTAGTTTGCAAGTATTTCACTGAGCATTTGCATCCATGTTAATAAGGGAAATTGGTTTGCAATCCTCTTTCTTTTCTAGGTCTTTATATAGTTTGAGTATCAGTGTAACTGTGACCTTGTAAAACAAATTGAACAGTGTCCCCTCTGTTTCTATTTTATGGAATAATTTAAGGAGTGTTGTATATTTTGTTTGTGTTCTGACAAATAAAGCTTGCCTGGAGATCAGAGGGCAGAGCTAGCCACTAGTTGACCATAGGGGCCAGAAAGTGGTGGTATACACCTTTAATCCTAGTACTTGGGAGGAGGAAGAAGGAAGGTCAGGAGTTCAAGAACATCTAGGCTACATGATATTGAACCAGTCTAAAAGAGAAACAGAGCCCAATGGTGGTGGTTCATGTCTTTAACCCCAGCATGGAGATGGAGACAGGAATATATCTCTAGTCCCCCTAATACCCCATATGGTCTGAGGATCCAGAGATGTAAGAAGTCTCTAGTGGCTGCTGATCTGCTTCTCTGATCTTTCAGCTTTCACCCTCAATGTATGACTCCACCTATCTTTATTCCACAATAGTTAGAAAGGATGAAGAGTGATATTTCAATTTTCTTGTATCTGTCGGGGCTTGTTTTATGTCTGTAGTGTTCAATTTGGAGTAAGTTCTATTCGGGGCTGAGAAGTATGGTGATATTGTCTTCCCCAAAATATTGTGCACCATAATAAACTTATCTGGGGTCAGAGAACAGAACAGATACTAGATATAGAAGCCAGAAAATGGTGGCACACACACCTTTAATTCTAACATTCTGGAGGCAGAGATCCATCTGGATCTCTCTGAGTTCAAAGCCACACTGGAAACAGCCAGGCATGGTGACACATGCCTTTAATCCCAGGAAGTGATGGCAGGAAGCAGAAAGGTATATAAGGTGTGAGGACCAGGAGCTAGAGTCTTGTTAAGCTTTTAGGCTTTTAGCAGCAATTTGGCTGAGATTCATTCGGGTGAGGACTCAGAGGCTTCCAGTCTGTGGAAACAGGATCAGCTGAGGAATTGGCAAGGTGAGGTGGCCATGGCTTGTTCTGTCTCTCTGATTTTCCAGCATTTGTTTTTATTAATAAGACCTTTAGAGATTCGTGCTACAGAGAAGGGTATATTCTTCTGGGTGAGGGTGAAATGCTCTGTAAACATCTGTTAGGATCATTTGCTTTATGTTTGTTGGCTGTAGTATTTCTCTGTTTAGTTTTTGTCTGGATGACCTGTCTATTGGCAGAAGGGAATATTGACGTCTTCCACTATTAGTGCTTGAGGGTCAGTATGTGACTTAGCATAGTTGTGTTTCTTTTATGAACTTGGGTGCCCCTGTGTTTGTTATGTAGATATTAAGAATTGCAGTGTCCTCTTGGTGAATTTTTCCTTTGATGAGTATGTACAGTCCTTCCCCATCTCTTCTGTTTTGGTTTGAAGTCTATTTTGTCAGACATTAAAATGGTACCAGCTTGCTTTACTTTGTCTATTTACTTTGAATGTTTCTTTTCACCCTTTTACTCTGAGATGATGCCTATCCTTGATGTTAAGGTGTGTTCTTGGATGCAGCAGAAAGATGGATACTGTTTCATGCCAATTTTGTTAGTCTGTGTCTTTTTATTTATTTATTTATTTTTAGAGAATTGAGAGTGTTGATGTTAAAAGTTATCAATGAGAAGTGTTTATTGATTTCTGTTATTTTTGTTGTTGTTGTGGTGGTGGTGGTAGAGGTGGTGGTGGTGGGGTGTATGTGTCTTTCCCCACTTGATTTGCTAGTCTGACATTATTTATTCCTGTGTTTTCTTGGGTGTGGCTAACCTCTTTAGGTTGGAGTTCTCTTTCTGGTATCTTCTGTAGGGCTGGTTTTGTTGACATATTGCTTAAATTTTCTTTAATCATGGAATGTCTTATTTCTCCATCTATTCTGAATGAAAATTTAGCTGGTATAGAAGTCTGGGCTGGCATCTGTGGTCTCTTAGATTCTATAGAACATCTGTTCTGGCTTTTGGCATCTCCATACAGAAGTTAGATTATTACTTGATCTTTTTCTCTCGTGGCTTTTTAATATTCTTTGTTATGTATGTTTAGTGTTTTAATTATTATGTGCTTAGGGGAATTGCTTCTCTGGTCCAGTCTATTTGGTGTTCTGTATGCTTCTTGTACCTTGATAGGCATATCCTTCTTTCGTTTAGGGAAACTTACTTCTATGACTTTGTTGAAAATGTTTTCTATGCCTTTAGCCTGCGTTTCTTTTCCCTCCTCTATTCTCATCACTCTTAAATTTGTTCTTTTCCAAGTGTCCAAGATTTCCTGGATGTTTTGTTCTAGGAATTTTTTTAGACTTAACATTTTCTTGGACCAAGGCATTCATTTCTTTTCTACTATGTCTTTAATGCCTGAGATTCTTTTTTCCATCTCTTATATTCTGCTGGTGAGGCTTTCTTCTGACATTTCTGTTTGAGTTCCTAAATGTTTCATTTCCAGATTCCCCTCAATTTTTTTGTTTGTTTTTTTTCATTCTGTTTCTACTTTCAGGTCTCAACATCTTTAATTTATTTCCTCCCACCATTTGTTTGTGTTTTCATAGATTTCTTTAAGTGACTTATTCATTTCCTCTTTAAGGACCGCTAACACATCCATAAAGGCTACATAAAGGTCTTCTTGTGCTTCAGCTATGTTGGAATACCCAGGGCCCTAGTGAAGACCTATTGTCTTGGCTGTTATTGATTGTGTTTTTGTACTGGCATCTAGGAATCTGGGTTTGGGAAGATTGTGATTCTAGGTGCTGTTATCTGGTCATTCTTTTTGGAGTGGGTGTTTTGTTTCTTGGTTTCTGTTGCCCTCTCTGGTTCTTAGGAGAGTATGATAGTTATGTGTTTCCTGGTGTTAAAGGGCCCCAAAACAGCTTGACCACACAGCAGCCATGACAGGCTTAGGGGCCTAGACACAGCTTCTGTGACAGGCTTACGGGCAGGCAACACCCAGATCCAGGAAAAGCCTAAGCTTATACCACCCAGGGTATCAGCTTAAGTACCTGGCATCCCAAACATTCCAACCATTAGATAAGGTGGTCAGATGTCCTTGAGTCTAGCATACACCTATTTTTTTTTTTGTTTTACAGATACCCCTAGACAATTGTCAGCTAATCAGGGTCCTGGACCCTGGAAATCCCCTCACCCCAACCTCTGCTATGATAAAAACTCTGTTCCACCTGAGTTCATGGCTCTCTGATCTCACCACTGTGTTGGACAGACAGAGGGACCAAGCTCTGGAGCTTGAAATAAAGGCTCTTTGCTTTTACATGTGGGATTCAGTCTCTGTGGTGGTCTTTTGGGGGTCCCCGCAATCTAGGCATAACATTGGTAGGTAATTCTTCTGTACATGTGGAACACTGGGGGTTCTGGGTAAAATGTATTCCCAAGTATTGGGAACTGACATTTAGGAAATAGGCTGGGGTCCAGTTTGAGTGGGTCCACAAGGAGGGAGGGGAGGAAAGTGAGGTGTTCCATCAGGATCTGCCTAGTCCCTGAGAATGGGATGTAGAGTGAAGAGAGGCCACAATAGATAGTGTGCCACACTGCTGGGATGAGACTGGGGGATTAGATATGGAGGGGAGGAAGGAGAGTGAGGACTTCAAGCTCTCTTACCTGCTCTGCTGGCTTGCTTGCTTCTCTGGCAAATTTGGCTGGTGGGTTCAGGGAATGTCTGTTGGAGTTGGGGGTTGGATACCAGGATGAGTAGGCAGGAAGGTTGGAGGGAAAGATTTGCATGATCAGCTGGAAGTGAGGACAGAGTAATGAGAGGCCATAGCAGGTGGTCTGCTACAGAGTTGGAGGTGAGGCTTGGGGGACTGGATTTAGAGGAGAGGAGAAAGAGGGGAAGATTGGTAGTTAGCCTACCTGCATCCCTAGTTGCCCTGTTCTTCAGGTTCCTCAGGAATGCCTGGTGGAGTTAGGGCTGGATGAAGAGATGGGGGTGGGGGGGAGGGAAGATGGAGAAGATTTGTGTGATCCCCTGGAAATGGGGCAGGCAGGGAGGGAGGCTGCAGATGGTGGTCTGTTACAGAGCTGTGGGTGAGACTGGGAGACTGGATTTAGGGAAGAAGAGGGAGAGATGAAGATCTGCAGTTAGCCTACCTGTTTCCCTGGCCAGTTGTTTGTGAAGTCATCTGGGTTTCCTAAGAATGCTAGCTTTATCCCTTAGCTGTTTACCCTAATCCTTAAAGTCAGGATTTTTTTTTGTATGTGTGAGCTTGACTAGACCATTATCTTTGACTATCTTCCAAATAGTGATATGTGTTGCTTCAAAGAACTTTCTGGATATATTATTATTAGTAGTATTTATTTTATTTTCAAAAGCCATTCATTTTTAATGACATATTTAGAAAATATAAGCTCTAAGACAAGCTAAATAAACTTAAATTTAACTAATTTGAATATCTGAGTATATTAGTATATATTAAATGACCACATTTTAATTTAACTTCATTGACACTCATTTTTTCTTTATTAAGAAATTTTTTATTCATTTTACATACCAACCACAGATCCCCCTCTCCTCCCTCCTCCTTCTCCCCCCAGTCTTCCCCGCAACCCATTTCCCATTCCCCTCCTCCAAAAAAGTAAGGCCTCCCATGCGGAGTCAGCAAAAAATAGCACATGCACCAGGGATAGATCATGATCTCACTGCCAGAGGTTCCCTTAAACAGACCAAGCTTCACAGAGGGCCTAGTCCAGTCCCATGCAGGCTCCACAGCTATTGGTCTAAAGTTCATGAGTTCCCACTAGCTTGGTTTGGTTGTCTCTATAGATTTTTCCATCATAATCTTGATGCCCCTTGCTCATAGAATCTCTCTTCCCTCTCTTTAACTGGACTTCTGGAGCTCAGCCTAGTGCTTGGCTATGGGTCTCTGCCTCTGCTTCCCTTAGTTACTGAATGATGACTCTATGATGACACCTAGGGTATTCACCAATCTCATTACTGGGAAAGAATCTCAAATGGCTAAAGACATTTAAGAAATTGCTCAACATCCTTTGTCATCAGGGAAATGCAAATCAAAACAACTCTGAGATACCATCTTACACTTGTCAGAATAGCTAAGATCAAAAACACTGATGACAGCTTATGTTGGAGAGGATGTGGAGAAAGGGGAACATTCCTTCACTGTTGGTGAAAACTTGTGCAGCCACTTTGGAAATCAGTATGGCGGTTTCTCAGAAAATTGAGAATCAATCTACCTCAGGAGCCAATGATACCACTTTTGGGCATAGACCCAAGGAATGCTCAATCATGCCACAAGGACACTTGCTCAACTCTGTTCATAGCAGCATTATTCTGGATCATATTTATGTCCATACTTGACTTTAAGCAAAAAGGATTATCAAGGGAATTCAAGTTCATGGTTATAGTACTTGCCCAGCCTGCACAAAGAAGAGCTGGTTCAATACACAGTACCTAAACAAACAAACAAAGTCAAAGGCAAGCAAAAAACCAAAAACCATCCTAGTTACCCCCATGAGTTTAATTTCAGCCTCTATACAAGAGCTCTGACCATTCTTGATGATCATGTATTCCATGGGATCAAAGATTTTTTAGTCAACCAGCACAACTGTGGGCATTACCAATGGTTTCAATAAGAAGCTCTATCTATCTATCTATCTATCTATCTATCTATCTATCTATCTATCTATCATCTACCTTCCTACCTATAATCTATATATCCATTTATTTGATTCTGCCTGTATCAGTGGGACACTAATGATATAGATTTTCTAACAACCTTTTAATTTCTTAATTAAGTGGGAAGATCAAGGAAAGTGATAGACAAAAAGCTTTGATTGCCTCAGATGATTAGTAGAATTATGGGCATTATTGACTCTGCTAATAAAAAGTCAGAGAAAGTGAGGGGTGCAGATAAATTGTATTAGAGGAATCTAAACCATGAAGAGACTGTTGGGAGAAGTAAGGAAGTTAAAGGTTCTGCTACTGAGCATGCCCGAGGAAGCGAGGAATAGGTACTTGATAGACCCCAGACCTAGGGTACTACCTTCTCAGGTGGGCGCCCCAAGAACCCAGACTCTGATCCAGTTGATGCAAACAGCAAGAGGTTTATTGATGCAGCTATACATTCGGGCTACTCTCCTCCCAAGAGCAAGAGTTGCGCCCTACTGCAGCCACATAGGTACTTTTAAAGGAAAAAAACCCATACAAAGTCATAAGATTACAATTCCCATGCAGTTTTTTTCTGATTCACAAGATCATGGCCTAATCACAGGGTAGGTACAATCATGTCCATATGCACATTTTTCCCGGAACCTCAAGGAGGGGGGTATCAGGGCGGGAGTGAAGATTACACAAAAGTTACAGTGGTCTTTCCTGGAACACTTGCAATTATCCTAGTCACAGGTGAGCAACATATCTTAACAGAAATCTCCATACATTGTGGTAAGGGTGGTTGAGTAATGTCTGAGTCAGTCTGCCCTTGGAACTAGCTTTTTAGTTACTCATTCTCCTAGGGGCTTGGGAGGTATAAGCCTGAAGGGTTAGGGTCTTTCAGTACTAAAAGTAGAGTTGGGTTTTTTTGCTGTGTAGAAGCCAAACCTTCATTGTTGGAACTGCACCTTTCTTTCACTTAAGCTGAGGAGATTGCTAAGCAAAGAGATTCAGTTTGGAGACAAGGTCTCTGAATTCAGGCTGGCTTAGCACTTACCATGTATCCCAGACTGGGCTCAACCTTGTGATATTTTTACCCTAGCCTCCTAAGTGCTAGATTCCAAGCAAAGTTGGAAGTGCAGCTTGCTTTCTTTTTCTTGCTTATAATAAAAACAAAAACCATGTTGAGGAAAGCTGTAACTATAGAACCAAGACAAATGACGTGTGAAATGTTTAGCCTATCCAGACTGTTACAAATCTAAAAGAGATTCACTTTTTGTAAAGAATGTTCTAGAGGGAAAGCTGAAAGGCTGGCTGGATAATGTTTTGCAAATACCCTGGGGAAAAAATTTTTTTAATGGGAAAGGCTGTCAAAAGGCTCAGTGAAGAGAATAAATGTGTGAGTTATAGGCCTCTTTCCTCATCTTTGCAGAAGCAAGAGAAGGAAAAGGATTATACAGTAGATATTATGGAGGGATCTCTAAACTGGTAGAGTGAGTTCCCATGGTGTATGTTGGAAAAACATATGACAATTTCATACAAAAACATTGCTAACCTGGACCCAAATGCTCACAGAGCCTATGAAATAAAACCGTAGCCACTACATGGAATACCCAGGCTGACTTGTGTCTTGCATTTAAAAAAGAAAAAAAAAAGGCTTAGAAGATAAAACAGAACCATAGGGGATAATTCCCAGCCTGGCATTTGAAATGTCTTGGGCATGAGACATCAATGTTCTTCCCATTTTTACCTAATACTTATTATTCTGTCTTTTACCTGTCATGTCTCTGTTTTGGGGAACAGGTAGCTTCTTCTTGAATCACATAGGTCCTGAGGTAAAGATAACTTCTGTCTCAAGATGGATTATACTGAGGATTTCCCTGAGGTAAAGAGAACTTGTGTCTTAGGATGGGTTCTTCTGAGGACTTCTTTCACATCCAATTTAGATTCAGTTCTAACTCTTTTCATTTAGGCCTGAATTACATTGTTTCTGTAATTTATTCTTCAAAATTATTGGAGACAGTATGAATTTTCATAAATGTTATATTGCATTTTGACAGATTTAGGGTTGTGATACACAAAGAGAAATGCCTTTATTTATATTGTCTTTAAAGATATTGCCTATCACTATCTCCTAATGAATCAAAGCCAAAAATGGGACATTTGGGTATTTTGTTCTGTTGTTTCCTTTGTTATTGTTGTTTGAATTTTTAAGACAGAGTCTTCTCATAAACCCAAGTTGACTTTGATTTTACTGTGTACCTCAGAGCCTTGCCTCAGTCCCTGAGTAATTACTGAAATTGAAGGTGTGCTCTTTCTGGACACTTGTTAACTAAATTTTTCTCCTGGCTAATTGAAATGCACTAAACCTAGTTTTAGAAGTAATTCAGTATTATCTTCTTTTTTTTTTTTATAATCATTAAGCAGATTCAAGACATTCAGAAACACTCAGTTCAGATAAATCTAGAAAATAAAATTGAAAGCTAGAGGATGGCTCTTTTCTGAAGATTGGGGTATATTATTAAAAAATAAACATAATCCATTTTGTATTTAGAGAAAGTTACTATCTTGGATTCATTTTTTTATTAGAATCAATATTATTTTTCCTTTTTTAACCTAGAGTTAATCAAAAGCACATGAAAAGTTAGTTGCATCTCTTTTATACACAAGGACACACACACACACACACACACATATACACACACTTACAGAGTCATACAGACACAGACATACACATACTCACATATACACACTTACACATTCACATTCACATATACACACACTCCCCATACACTCATATCCTTTCACAGACACAAACACTGACACACATATACCCACACACTTACACATATACGCACCCCACACACACTCATACCCCCACAGACACACTGAAATACATACCTTCACTTTCACACACATACACACACTCACGTACACACCCCATACACTCACACCACACATACTTATGCCCCCCCCCGAGATACACATACAGGCACACAAACACATACATGTTGGTTGTTTTTACTCTTTTGAGGGGCCCACCACCCAGCTCCCAAATGAATCGCACATAGAGGCTTATTCCTTCTTATAAATGCCTGGACATAGCTTGGCTTGTTTATAGCCAGCTTTTCTTAATTTTAAATTATCCCATCTACCTTTTGCTTCTGGGCTTTTCCCTTTTCTTACTTCTGTATGTCTTACTGTATGGCTGGCTGTGTGGCTGTGTGGCTGTGTGGCTGGCCCCTAGCATCCTCCTCTCCTTGCTTTCTTGGTCTTTCTTCTTCTCCTCCCAGATTTCTCCTTCTATATGTTCTCTCTGCCTGCCAGCCCCATCTATCCTTTCTCCTGACTCACTATTGGCCATTCAGCTCTTTATTAGACCATCAGATGTTTTAGACAGGCACAGTAACACAGCTTCACAGAGTTAAACAAATACAACATAAAAGAATACAACACATCTTTGCACCATTAAACAAATGTTCCATAGCATAAACAAATGTAACACATCTTAAAATAATATTGTACAACATTCCCCCCTTTTTTATCTAAATGAAAAGAAAGGTTTTAATTTTAGCATAGTTAAACAATACACAACAAAACAATTATCAAGTAAGAATTACATTTACATACTCTGTCCATTTGTAGTTAGCATATTCAGAGAAAACAATGTATTATCTATTCTATCTTAGTAAATCTAAAGTTTTACAGCTAACTTACTTTTTATCATAACTAAGGAAAGCTGCAACTGTAACTATCTAGTCTTCAACTCCATCAAAGTACCAGAAGGATACAATATTATCTGACAACAGAGACATATGGTTGTCTGGACAGTCACCCAAAGTTCCTCTACAACATTGGGGCACCATCTTCAGCCTACAGGCCTGGAGTATCTGGCAGACTTTCTAGTGAAGCAGGAAATTTGAAAGACTGTCCCACCTATATTGGCAAAGGTCTTTGGTCACTTTCCTCTCTGTCTTGCAAAATGTCTGGCGGTTTCTTCCATGAAACAGGAACCTTGAAGAATTGTCCTGTCTCATTTTGGCAAAGTTCAGCAGTCACTTTCCTATGGGTCCTACATGTCCAGTTTATATAGCATATTGTCAAGCAATCAAGGCAAAAGCAGTTTCTTGCTCAAATGGCTAATCTTGCCACAATGAAAGCAACTCCTATGGAGTTTCTTTGATGCCCACCATCCTTTTATGAAGTAAATTGTTGCTGCCTGCAGCAGATGTGTCTCATTGTCATGAAAAGCCCCAAGTTAACAAAACATTTTAAATGACATATTCTATAGATCTTTGAAGTGAAGACCATTTAACAATCTAAAATATACTTATGTAACCTAGAAAACATACCTGATGTGACTACAAGTTTGATTATTAAACATTCACTACTAACCTTATTTCTTATTTATACATTGTATTTTTAAATGAACTGAATAAGCACAATACCCCAAACAAGAGATATACAGTGTAACAAAATTAACTTTTAATTTGTATCAATATACCAAAATCATACCAATGCAAAATATCCAAGATTAATAGTTGTCTTTTTATCCTATATTCCTATATTCCCCTAAATATAACAAACATCCATTACCCACTAAATAGCCCAAAGCCTCCCACAACCCAACTCTTGGGAATGCAGATGTCATTTTCCTAGAATGCTTCCTGTTGTCTGTGGGCAAAGGCATCTTTAGGGGTTCCTGAGAAAATCTGAGATAATGGCCAAGTCTTGGGAAAACCAGCAATAACCTTTGTTGATAGATATCACCTGTCAACTTTCAGGAGGTCTCCCTTGATCAAACCTGATCTATATTAACCTGAAATAAATCCACAGCATCTTGTTTCCTGTAGAAATAAAAGCAAAAACCTCTTCTCCAAAGCATTTTTAACTTCCATTTGACAAATACATTTTTTGACTTTTTTTAAAGTTAAGGCATTCCTAAAGTATATAGGCTGGTTTATTTCAACAGTCCCTTTTTCAATTCCAGGTCTCTTAACAGCTGTTGTCTGTTTATCAACATTCAAAAAATTCAAAATCAACACAATACTATATAGGACCAAGACTCCCCACATACTTGTCATTATTACAGAGCTATTTATTTTTTATTATTTTACTTCTCTCTTTAAAGACTTTATTTTTTGAAGTATATATTTCTCTCTATGACTCTCCATACTGTTGTGGGTTTTTTTTTCCCCCTTAAGCCTAAGAACATTGTAAAACACACTGGAACTTGTTTAGAGGTTTTTCTGTCTGGACCTTTCTTACTGTATATCTCTAGTTTTTTGGGTTTTTTTTTTTTTGACCATGTGAGCAAACTTTAATATGCTAAGGTATAGCTGAGTCCTCTGCTCAGCTCTGTCAGCTATCTCTGCCTGCTTCTAGGTTCTTGAGAGCCAAGCCTAAAGCTATTGGCCCTGTCAGAGGTGCATAACCAGGAACTGTGCTCAACCTTTCTTGTAGTGATATATTGTGTACCCTAATAAAATTTGCCTGAATATCAGAGAACAGAACAAGCCACTAGAGTAAACAGAGATCCATCTAGATTTCTGTGAGTTCAAAGCCACTCTGACTACATGAGATTGACTCAGTCTAGAAGAAAAAACAGAGCCAGTTAGTGGTGATACACACCTTTAATTCCAGTACTGGTAAGCACACATGCCTTTAATTCCAGGAAGTGATGCCTGGGTGGAGAAAGTTATATAAGGTGTGAAGAGACAGGAACTAAAGGCTTTTCAGCAGAAGCGTTCCTTTCAGTTAGAGGGTTTTTTTGTTTTTTTTTTTGTTTTTTTTTTTTTGTTTTTTTTTTGGCTGGAGCCTTCGGGGGTATACTCAGAGGATTTCAGTCAGAGGATTTGTGGAATTGGTGAGGTGAGATGTGGCAGTGGCTTGTTCCTTTGTCTGTCTGATCTTTTGGCGTTTCCCCCAATATCTGGTATTGGGTTTTTTATTTTAAGACCTTTTGGACCATGTCACACTTCCTAGCTGTAGGAAGCCAGTGCCTGCACTGCCACATGCATTTTTTACTCGGTTTACCATTTCTATTTAGTGCTGCCCTGATGGCTGAACAGCAGTGCCTCTTAAAGGAGCTGCTTTTCTTTTTTCTTTTTCTTTTTAGCTTTCCCAGGTCCTACATGGAAATATGAGCCTGCATTGCAATGCCAAAATATTGTTTTCTTACTCTTTATTCTTTGGCTCTTTGGGGGGGGGGGCTGCCACCCAGCTCCCAAATAAATCACACAGGGACTCTTACTCTTTATTATAAAAGCCCGGCCTTAGTTTGGCTTCTTTCTAGCCAGCTTTTCTTAAATTATCCTGTCTATCTTTTGCCTCTGGGCTTTTACCTTTCTCTATTCTGTATATCTTTCTTTACTTCTTACTCCATGGCTTGCTGTATAGCTGGGTGGCTGGCCCCTGATGTTCTCCTTTTCTTGCTCCTTGTTTCTCTTTCTTTCTCTTTTTCCTCTTCTATTTATTCTCTCTGCCTTCCATCCCTTCCTATCCTTTCTCCTGCCTTGCTATTGGCACTTCAGCTCTTTATTAGACCAATCAGATGTTTTAGATGGGCACAGTAACACACCTTACCAGAGTTAAAGACATGCAACATAAAAGAATGCAACACATTTTTGCATCATTAGACAAATGTTCCACACACATGTGCACATTTTCCTTAACAGGCTGATGTAACTGTTGAGGATAGCTATATCTCTGTTTATTCCATCATACAGGTTTTGCTCTGGTACTAAAATAGCATGAGAAACTAATATTGAAAATATTAAACTATATGCAATTGCAGTTTCCCTGAGAATATGCATTTTGAAATTGACAATAGTATTAATGACTAAAGAAGATTGATTAAATTTCTCCCTTATCCTTTAGGGTATGTATACACAAAATTTAATATGTCTATGTATACACATACATCTAAATGGAATTGATTTTGTGATAAGTAAAGCAAGAGAACTGCCTAATTCAAATTTAATTTATCAATAACAGTATTTACAACTGAATTGGAAGGGTTTTACTTCCAATGTAGGAAGTAAATTTATTGCACACTCTTTCCAAGCAAAGTAAAATGCAATTTCTTGTGAATCCTGTATGATGGGCCCAGTGAAAGCTGCTACTGTGTGCTTACATTTTTTTTTTTGTTACTATATTGTTGTCATGATTTTGAAATCATGAGACTAAAATGAGAGGAACATCAAGTCATGTGAATGGCTTTAATCTGAACATCCTGGGACACTGAATTAAGAGAAAGGGAAGAGCATGTCATTAAACTGGAGCATTTAAGATTAATCATAGTATTATTGTGGTGTTTTGAATAGGAATGGCCCCCATAGGCTCAAGTGTGTGAATGTTTGGCCCATAGGGAGTGGCACTATTATGAGGTGTGACCTTGTTGGAGTAGGTATAGACTTGTTGGAGGAAGTGTATCACTGTGGAGGTGGACTTTGAGGTCTCAAATGCTCATGCTATGCCCAGTGTGACACAGTTTCCTGCTGCCTGTGGATCAAAATGTAGAACTCTTAGCACCTTCTCCAGTACCACATCTGCCTGCACATCACCATATCCTGCCATGATGATAATGGACTAAACCTCTGAATCTTCAGACTGACATCTCAGTGATGGTGCCGCTCCAGCTCAGGGAATGTTGGACAATACTGAGGTAGTATGCTTGTGCATCTCATGTGAAGCCACTTTCTGGGGTTCTAGAAGAAACTGTCTGTGGAGTGATGCCACACTGTGAAGCCCAAAGTGCACTGTGGAATAGAGGAGGAGAATGGTGAGGAAACTGTCCTACCTGGCTGGTGACTTTGCATTAGGTACCTTTTTAGAGACACCCCAGAACCTTCACTGACCTCTGAGGTTGATGCTAAAATGATCCCATGTGGAGGGAGCCCTGGCCTTGCAGGAAAGACAATGAAAGCAGGACTTGGAGCTGTAAGGTAGCAGGCTGACATTTGGTTCTCTGCCTACTAACAAATCTGCATTCTTAATTATGTGAAACTTTCTTGTGCTTATTTACCCCCACCGATGAAAGGGATTTTTAACAAAAAAAGAAAAATAAGAGGAAAGGAAAGAAGCAAAACATGATAAGGCATTCCATGAGGGTTTTCTTAAATATTTCTTTTCTTAAAAAAAAATCTAATTAGAATTTTGCCAGAATAAATATTAACTAACTTCAAAATTAAAAAGTCTAATTAAAATCTAATTATATAATTTCTCCCCTCCTCTTTCCTAACCCTCCCATAGCTGATCCTCCCTACCAATTCAAAGCCTCCTCTTCTTTTAGCCACTGATGTTACGTATGCATATGAATGAATCAACATATAACCCAACAACTTGATGGGTCTCAATCGTGTTGCCTGCCTGTTTATGTTTCTAGGACTGACCGTCCAGTATCAGTTAGCTACTCAGAAGGCTCATTACCCCTACACTGCCAAGCACTGATTCTCCCTCTCTATCCTGTAACTTTTCATCAAGGGGTGGAAACCTGTGAGATTTCTTCTGTCTGCCTTGGGATGTTGACTGTTGTTGGACTTGTTCAGGTCTGCTTTAGGCAGCCAAGTTGTTGAGATTTTATGGGTGTGCCTATGACATCTAGAAGGCACCATCTCACAGCATGCTTTCTTGTTCTCTGGTTCTTGCAATCTTCCCGCCTTGTTCCCTGAGTCTTGGGTGTAGTAGTATTGTACATTTGTCAACTGGGGCCAGACATTCCACAGTCAGTTGTTCTCTGTATTTTGATTAGTTGTAGATTTCTGTAATGATCTGCTGCTGTAAAAAGAAGCTTCTTTGGTGAAGGATGACATTTCACTTAACTGTGGGTGTACAGATAAGTAATTAGGATGTAATTAGGCATTATAATATTTTAGAAAAGTGGCTGTAATAGCTCATCTTCTAAGACCCATAACCTCACTAGCTATGTGTAGTTTTCTAGGGTTACAGTACCAGGCATAGTGTTCCTCCTATTAAGTGTGCCTTGAGCTCATTAGAGAGCTGTTGGTTACTGCCACCATGTTAGTACCACTATCGTACCTTTAGCAATATCAGATCACCGTTGTGGTTCATAAACATCAGAGATGAGTAGGACTGCTGATTACTTTCCTCCCTTAGTAGCTTGCATGCCACCTTTTGTATTGCAAAAGCTAGTCTTAGCGGAGGAGGCTTTGAGGTCAGTTTCAGCTCCAACCCTCTGAATTCTATGTCCAAACTGGTGTCTTCAGCAATAGTGACTTATCGTCAAGTTCTGGGAGGCAACCAAGGGCAATAGCAATAGACAATACTGTTTTAGGGGTTTCTTGGAGTCCTCTGACCAACTAATTAGGAGAAGGATTTTTAGCCTAGTACTAGGTTTTTGTTAGATAATCTATGGCTCTTAGGGGAAGTATTTTTGACCTCAAGTGATGTAATTTCATTTTAAAACTATATATACACACATATTCTTATATGTACCATTTGTAATTTTTAGATAAATATAAAATAAAGATTTCCTATGTCTTTTTCCAATGTCTTAAAAAATTCTCTCTCCTTCCCTTTACTCTTCTGTATTATCCTTCTTCACCTCTTCCCAATTAAATCTCCTCCCCTTTTAGTTTCTCAGAAGCCATTAAGATTTAGGACAGTGACTTGGATAATTCAGATACGTTTTGATTTCCGTTTCCACTTCCTGATGTACTTCTGAATACAGGTCATGCTTAGTTGACAAGGGTTCCTTTGCTATAATATGACACTTACATGGAGTAAGATATGGACACGTTCTGTAATTTCTGGGAGCCTGTTTCTTCATGTGTATGGAAATAGGACATCCTTAGGGATGTGTTTTGAAAATGTGATGTGGTACTATCTTGAAGAACTTGAGGGCAATTTTTGCTCTACTACAAGTGTGAAGAAAAGGAATCTTGGTGTATCTGTTTTCTTTTTAAGTTGGTGTAGAGATGCTAGTTCTTCCTTCTTCATTGCCAGTTTATAAAACTTTGTTGATTTAACATTTTGTCAGAATTACTGTTAAATGGCAATTAAAAAATTAAAAATGTTCATCTGTGTTATGGAATGTAGAGTGTAATGCAGTTCATGACTTATTTTAATTTTTGTTTAGCTTTGGCAATCACTGCTTTAAAATGATAGTATCTGAGCCCAATATTGGCAAATCCCTTACTTCATACATTTTTGTCAGGACTGTATGAGCTATATGACTTTTGTTAAAGTAATGGTTACCACTAAAATTGTTAAGTAGTTTTTAGTTTTCATCTTTTATAGAATATATGTAAGACATATAAAATGTGTAAAACTTAAAAAAAAACAATTCTCTCTTCTTTTTTACAGATAGCCAAGGAAAATACTCTGAAGTAATCAAAAAGTCCAACGCAATTGAGCTGTTATTTACACTCTACCCTCCTCTAGGTGCCAAAGTGAACATTGGCACAAGACTCCGGTCCACGTGGCTGAGACCCATAGTGGATGGAGAAGAAGGCTATAAGTATATCGGTAAGATGTTAGCTTCATCTTCTAAAGAGAAGGAAGAAACACTGCCTCATCTTCTAGAGCATCTTCTTTACTTCCTAGGTATTATGTCTACAGGTCTAAAAGTGTGTATTTTGTGCTTTTGTGCCCTCACTAGTATAGTGGAATCATAGTGTGCTGAACTATTTCTGGATGGTGGACGTTTGTGTTGTTTTCATGTTGGATTATTCATGTAAAGCCTCTGTGGACATCCATGAGCAGTACTACCAAAAGACATGAACATTCCTTGGCCGCAGTGGTTCTGTGAGGATCTTGCCATTCCATTTCCCCCACCAATAGGGATATGAAAACTGTTGTTTCCACAGCTGTATTACCACTTCCTATGATCAGTGTTTCTATGTTTAGCAAGCCTAGCAAGTATTTATCTAACGGTATCCCTTTATGGCTCCAATTTGCATTTTCAAAGTAACTAATCGTATTTGATATCTTTGTATTTGCAATTTTAACTTTTATTTGGTGAAGTCTGTTCAAGTACTTTGGCCATTTTCATTTTGTTTTGATTATTGTTAAGCTTTAGAGCTCTGTTGATATTTCTGGACACAGATCCTGCATCACATACATGTTTTGAATGCAGGTTTTAGCTTCTCTTAAATTGTACCTTTTGAAAAGATTTTTTATTTGGTGAAGTCCAATGGACTTCTTGTATTTCTTTATGGCTATGCTTTTTCTGTAATTTTCAGGAAATACTGGCTGAACTTGTGGTTGCAAAGATGTTCTTTTATAAAAAGTTCAGCTTTAAGATTTATATTTTAGTATATAATTGGTTTTTAATAATTTTTTGTATGTAACTCAATGTATACATTAAAATTTTAAATTTCATTTTATGTCTAAATTTCCAACAGTATTTACTGAAAAATCTGTCCTATGAATTAACTTTACCTATTGGTTCAAGCCAAATAAACAAAGTGTATAGTTGGCAACCATGTGAATGAAAATGTGATTGGTATCATTAGTTACAAAAGAAATGAACATTAGAACTATAGTGAAGGAATGCTGCTTATTTATTGAAAAGGATAAAATACTTTTGATATTAAAAACTATCTGTGTGAAGTTTGACAAGGATGTGGAGTGTATACTGCTGGTGAAAATGCAAGATGGTTGAATCACCTTGGAAATATTTTCAGACTTTCTTATTATGTTTATTATGTTCTATCCACTAAATTTAGCCATCCTCTCCTAGGTGGTTACTGAAGATAAATGAAATAATTTTTATATGTAACTGAAAATAAAAATTTTAAAAGTTGTTTCTTTATATTTTGATATTATAATTACATCATTTCACCTTTTCTTTCCCCCTCAAAACTTCCAATGTAGCCCCCTTGTTGTTTTCAAATTAATGGCCCTTTTTCTTTAATTGTTGTTATATGTATATATGTATATATATATATATGTATATATATATATATATATAATTTTTATACAAAACCTATATGTATGTATGGATGTATATAACAGCATCATTCATAGTTTGTAAGATCTGAAAACAACATAAATGGCTTTTAATTGGTGAATGGATAAGCAAAATTACATGTAGCTATATAATGATACTCAAAAATAAATAGAAATAAACTATTACTAAGCAAAACGACGTGGACGAATCTCAGATACATCATGATAAACAAAGGAGCCAGATTCAGAGCCATGTGTTGTGTGGCTCTGCTGAAGTGACAGTTGAGAAGAGGAGAAACAATCCAATAGAACCAGGCTTGTGACTAGTTGAGCTGAAGGTTTTTGTCTGAGTTCCAGGGCAAAGAAGCTGCACAAGGGATTCTTAGAGCCGTGGACCAGTTCTGTGTCTTGATTAGCATATTTGTTAAGTGTGTATACAAGTGTCATACAATATGTCAAAATTCATAAAACTACATACTGTACTGCATACACATTTAAAAAAATACATAAAGTATAAAGAGAGTGTTTTCAGTGGTCCCCAGTTCTGTTAAAGGCATTAGGGAATTGTACACCAATCCAAAATGGGGTATTAACATTTCTAAATGGCTAATATTAGAAGGCTGGCCATCCCACATGTTAGCAGGGACATGCAACCACTGGAAAACCACCATTCTTCTGGTGCAAAATTGAATTGTGGTACAGTCTTCGAAAAAAGTTTTTCACTCTCTCAAAAAGAATAAACATACAT
Source organism: Peromyscus maniculatus bairdii (assembly GCF_049852395.1). Lineage (NCBI taxonomy): Eukaryota > Metazoa > Chordata > Mammalia > Rodentia > Cricetidae > Peromyscus > Peromyscus maniculatus. The sequence continues at coordinate 31,165,453 of NC_134856.1, read as the reverse complement.
TGTACCATTCAGCATAAACAGACACTGCTGTTGACCTAAGAGGGGAGACTCAAATGACCAACTACAGGTGGATGGAAGAAATATGTTCTGATATATTGATGTACAATAAAAACAAAAGAAAAACCAAAAATCCTTAAAACTAGTGAAATACATGAAAATGTATAAATGACATAATTCTGATGGATGAATGAAGCCAGACAAAAGGGGCTAGATGTTACATAAATCTGATTATATTCAATTCGAGAAAATGTAGAGCAACCCATAGCAACCAAAGGAGGTTGATAGTTTTGTAGGAAAGTGTGTTAGTGTTAGGAGCAAGAGGTAATGGATTAAACAATTAAGGGTGAGGGAAATGCCTAGAATTTTGATGTGTAATGTTTTCATGGACAAACTGTCAAAACCCATCACATTGTACATTGTAAATGTACGTCATTATTGCTTAACATCTATACCTAAGTAAAGTTATCAAGGGAAATAAGAAGGTATATGTAAACAACAAAAATATTAAACTTTTATTTTGGTAATATTTTTTAAAAGATCCATTTCTTTGTAAGTATTAAAACTTGTATATTAAACTTTGCATATAAGGTGAGTGTCGGTCTGGAGGTTGTGGCTCAGCAGTAGAGTACCCACTGTATGTGCCATAATTTCAACGCCCATCACTGCTAAATAAATTAGAGTCACAGAGTGACATGTCACTGGAATTCCATTGGGCTGGTGTATAGAAAAGCAAATTAATGTGCTCAGCTCAGTGGTACTCTAGAGGAAGAAGAGGGAAAGACATTTTTTTAGATGAAAAGAGGCATTTAATTTGAAGGTTTATGGTCCTATAAATTAGTCAACACTCTGGTTGCTATTTATCTTATCTTGTAATTTTCTACCTAAGATTACTAGAACTTGACCTGTTTTAGGCTAAAGATTTGTTTTTAGTGTTTAGAGCCAGTTTTCTGATATTTTGTCACAATAAACAAAAAGGAAATATGGCTGATGCCCTAGGTTGAGGACTCTTTCATCATGAGTTTCTAGGCTGACTTTTTCCTTCAACCTTTTTGGGAAAATGACCAGAGCCTTGCATCATTTTGATCATAGTTGTTATGAATTTGACAAGAGAATTGAAGTATTTCCCTTAAAAGAGATCAATTTCTGAATCTGAGTAACTCCTTAACTGTAAACACTTGAGGAGAGCTAGCTTTGGGAGTCTGTGTTGTGCTCCCATGTTAATGCTTGAGGGTGTAAGCACTCATGTTTATTGCTTTGACTCCGTAGATTTGGAGATGTGCCATCAGCAGGACCAAGGAACAGTTACTAGAGATTCGAAAGCTTTAGCTTAAGTGGCTAACAGATTACTGTTAGGACTATGCCTCCCTTGAGATTCTCCTTTCTCATCTGTATTTTTAACACCATAATTTATAATCTAGCAGTGTTTTAGTGTAATGACTGCTGAATATGTCCTTCATAATTATAATTTGCTTAATTTTCACATATAATTTCTTCTAATGGTAATTTTATAGTCTTAGACTATGTAGAAAACAGTCTTCAATTTTTAAGAATATGAATCTAAGTAAGCATATTTAGAAAGGCTGTTTAGTGAAGCTCCCCTTTTAAAAATGCCTCTGTTATTTTTCCTTATAAGCCACCTGCCCTTCAACAACCTGACCCTCTGCCTCCCCTCCCTCCCCCTCTTTCTCACACTCACCGTCAAACTTCTTGTCCTAAATTAAGTTTTTTTGTTTGTCCTTGGTTAGCTTTCAATATGGAAGGTATAGATTATACTAAAGAATATATTAGCCCTATAATTAACGGAGTTTTAATGGGAGTTGCCTTAAAGGAATATATGAGCCATTATATTTCATGGAAACCATTTTGGGAATACAAATAGGTGATTATATATACCTTTCTCAAGGCAATGGCCATTTTAATGAAATCATATTATTGTATTACTATAAGTTTTCTTTCTAATTAGTTCAAACCATGGATAATGAACGAAGATTTTAAGTTCTACTTCTTGAAAGTATGTAATTTACAATATTTCACATAATGAATTCTACTTACCATTATAACACGCAGGATATCTAAATGATATGGTCAGTACTAACACCTGCTTTGTCACCCATTTTATTTTACCTATTTTTCTGTTTATTTATTTATTTATTTTTGTTTTTCAAGATAGGGTTTCTCTCTGTAGTTTTTGGTGCCTGTCCTGGAACTCGCTCTGTAGACCAGGCTGGCCTCAAATTCACAGAGATCCACCTGGCTCTGCCTCCTGAGTGCTGGGATTAAAGGCATGCGCCACCACTGCCCAGCTCTTGTCACCCATTTTAAAAGTACATGTTGGGGAAGATAGAAAGGGGAGTAGGAAGGGGAATGCAGAATCAAAATATATTGTGTACATGTATGAAATTGTCAAAGAAGAAAGAAAATAATGCCCAAAACAAAATTAACAAAGCATCTTTGCAAAGCATTCAACTTGTTTCAGTGTCTCTAGGTATAATTTGACATTTATTAACCAAATAAGAGTCTATCCCATTTTAAAGGCTGTCATTCTTGACAGTGAAGTTTGATATTTGATTATCTTTTCTCAGAGTTTTCTATCTGACTACATAAGTATCAAAACTTTTTTCTTATACTCTTTTTTTGAAGACATGGCTTTTAAAATATGCATAAAGTAGAGCCTCTCAAAGACCATTAAGACTCTTCCGAAACATGGTGTTCAAGTACCCTTCAGATGCTCTACTCATAATACTCAGTTCATTTGGATCTCTCTCTAAATGCTTTTCATATTTTCTCATGCCTTACATGTAATTGAGTTTGGAATAAGATCATTATTAATACACTTCTATTTTATTTTTATAGTAACTAGAAGTTGTACTAGTTACCTTTATAATTTTGGACCTTGTAGAGGATTCTAAATGTACATCCCAACAAGTTCTTCTCATGTGATTATGTAATCTGTGTGCATTTGATTTTTTTAATTTTGCTATCCTTATTCATTCTCTTTAAATGCACTCATTTATTACTCTTATCAAAGCTAAGATGAAATTTGAGAACATTCTTTTGAAGTGACCTAAAGGATTATTATAAAATTTTAAAATTTTGATTTTAATGAACGTATACATTTAAATTTATATCATTTATTTTTGCTTAAGTATCAAAAATGACCTATTAAAATTTAGAAATGTCATGGTGATCACATACAATATAAGTTTGACTGAAAGAGAATAATGTAGTCACTAAAAATATATTTTAGACTAAATCAGCCTTGAAATGTTGTTTAGACACCAGTTCATCTTCTGTATCAACCATGCTTCCTGCAGACTCCACTGTAATGTTTTCTGACTGTCTGATTTACTGTGTTAGTAGTAAGGTATGGATGTGTTTACACAGTAAGTACAATTGCTGATATGTTTGTGTTCAGTTGTTAACCTCTCAGCACACAGGGGAACTCACCTCAGCCAGCCTCAAGCACAATGGAAACAAATACTGTGCTGCTCTTTGGCTAAAGTGTCCATCTACACTCAAGCTTTTCAGAATTCTTTAGAGTGATTAATTATTTTTCCTCACTTAGTGAGACAAATATATTCTATGTGGAGCCCATTTTTTCCTTGGACTTTAATGACAAAATCAGAGATGTATGTCCTACCCTCAGTCAAGTCAACCTAAGCAGGTGGTAGTATATGAGAAAGAAGACCAGGTTTTTTCAGGTTTGTAAGATAAAGGAAATGCGAGCCCCAGAGTACCATGGATTTGCCTCTCACTACTTTATTGATCCACTTTCAAAATAGAAATTGAAGGATGTTTATTGTAACTTCTATATCTGTTTAAGAACTATGTGATTAGCAGTAAAGTTTGAAAACTAACTTTATCTCAATCCCCACTCTAATCTAAAGCCAACCACACAGCAGACAGTCCTGTTTTTGATCCAAGGTTAGACAGAGTGTTTCTGTATAAAGAAATTCACAAAATCTTGGATCTACATCCAGACATTATAAAAATGATGGATGCCCTGTTTTCAATATCTGAAGTGAAAATACTAAGTTCAATTCACTGTCTACTTACTAAAAGGAAGTTGTTAGAATGTAGTCTCTCTGAGAAAAGCTGCCATTTGACCTTCTATGTGGTTTGAAATGAGACCTCTGTGAGGAATTTCTAAGTATTTATGATTTTGTGTAGTCTTCTCATACTGCACGAAGAATGGACTATATTACCAACAGTTACCAACGTTTCATGGCTGTGTTACCAACAGCTAGTTACCAACCTCTCATCCTGTGTTACCAACCTCTTTTGGCTCTGTTACCAATCTCTCATGGCTGTGTTACCAACAGTCTACAGTAGAAGTGACCATTGATCACTTCTGAAGCTAAACTCTAAGAGATGTTTTGGCCTATGCTTTGCTCTCTCTTAGATAAATTGCTCTGAGAAAAACATGGTTGCCCATCTAGCAGTTCTGTTGAAGATGGGCTGAACTCTGCCTAGAGATTATTAGACAATTCTATACACCCCTGGTCCTTTGGAACTGGAAGCTCCCATGCAAGCATGGTTGCAACCTCCTGAGATCCTACTCCCTAGCCCAGAACCACACTGGATCCTTATTTCCCAAGAACTATATGAGGTATATAACATACATACTACTTTAGAGCAATTTGCTGTGAGGCACTAGGTAGCTAATAGTGGTAAGGTGAAAGTTACTGAATGGATAATTGATAAATGGTAAAATGAGTTTTAAACTGGTTCTGACGCTATTTGGATGTAGCAATCATGACTGATTAAATAAGTTTAGAAGGATCTTCTGCCTTCTCTAGAAGCTTGTGACCAGTGCTGCAGGAAGCTGTAAATGTGGGAACTGTTTTATGAAATTTTTCTTGTTTGTTCCTACTCCTGCATGACTTCCCTAGCAAGGAGTCATTTTAAGACAGAAGTTTTCATGCAACCTGATAATTTGTGATATAATGTATAATACTAAGCATGATTTTTAGGATTTACATGCCCATGCCCTTAGTCTATTCAGTCATTTAAAATACAATTTATGGTTATATTTATAGTCATAAATATATGTGGATATAGATATTCATATATGAGGTATTCATAAATAATTAAAGTCTTTATATTTTTATAATTTAGGCCATTCCTATGTGGAAGGGTATTTTATGTAATGAATTTGGGCTTTTAAGACTCCAGGAAAGAACTTCAAAATTTTATAGGTTTTTTTCAAAATTTTATAAAACCAGTTACTTGAAGCCACAGATAGAGCCTCATTCAACTGTGGTGATATTTTATTTGTGCTGAAATGTGATATTTTATTTGTATGCTAATAAATAAAGTTTGCCCAGAGATCAGAGGTCACATAGTGAGCCATAAACAGAAGTCAGTCTGTGGTAGCATATGCCCTTAATCTGATCACATGGCAGGCAGAGTCTCTGTGTGGTCAAGGACACAGCCAAGCATGGTGATACATGCCTTTAATCCCAGTACCAACCATAGAGACCTGGAGATCTGTATACACAGGCAGTGATGAGGAAGTGATATGGCTGGGCTTAGAGCCAATGAGAAGGCAGAACAGGAAGACAATAAAAGTGCAGGTTAGACAGGAAGAAGCTTTCTCTGAGGAAGCTATGACATGGCAGTAAGCTAAGGCTAGTCATGGCTATTCGCTATTTCTCTGATCTCTTCAGCTATTGCCCCTGTATTTGACTCTGTGTTTCTTATTTAATAAGACTGTTTAGAAATTTGTCTACATTTGTCAAGCCCCACATCAGGCGCTATTTGTAGCTGAAGTTTTCCTGGTCTTGCCTGGCTCTCACAGCCCTGCAGGCACTTGGATCCACCTAAACACACAGAGTTAATTAAAACTGCTCAGCCATTAGCTTAGACTTATTATTGACTAGCTCTTATACTTAAAGTAAACCATAATTCTTATTTATATTTAACCACGTGGTGGTAACTTTTCTCAGTTCTGCCTTCACATCTTGCTTCCTCTGTGTCTGGCTGGAGACTCCTGACTCTTCTCAGAATTCTCTTCTCTGCTTGTCCCACCTATACTTCCTGTCTGGCTACTGGCCAATCAGCATTTTATTTATTAACCAATCAGAGCAACACATTCACAGCATACAGAGCAATATCTACAGCAAAACGCATTAAATAAAACATTTTGTCCATGTATAAAAAGAAATTGGGATCTATGCTTAAGTGAGTATAAACAAAATTTTCTCACAAAAGGATGGAGCAGAAATTTTGAATTTTTTTTTTTAGGATATAGATGTTTCTTGTCATATAGAGCTATTTTTTTCCATTAGACAAAAATTGCACCCTAGATCTCTAGCCCAGAAGCCATTTTAGCTACTCAATTATTATGACCACAAATAAAACATATTCAAATTTTTAATATGACAGAGGTACATTCTGGAGTGATCACTGTGCCTAAAATAAACAGATGAATATAACACTTATACATACACACTGATAAATCTTGGAGTTTAGTTTAATACTCATGAATACATGTTCATAATATCTTTAAGTCAAATTGAGCTTTTGAGCAGGAGTAAATACAATTGGCAACCTTTTCAGTTCTTTGTATCTACTATGATTATTGTGATGGTTAATTTCATTTGTCAACCTAGCTGACTTAAGGAATGCTAAGGTAGTTGATAAAACATTTCTGAGTGTATCTATTACAGATTTTGAAGCAGATATTAGTATTTGAGATAGTAGACTAAAAAAAGAAAGGCTTTCTCACTGGTGTAGTGAGTTCTGAGCAAACTCTCAAAAGCATGAATATAACAAAAGGATGGAAGAAAGACATTACTTTTTTTCTGAAATGGGACATGTGTTGTCTTCTACCTTTTGCAATGATGCTCTTCATTTTTGTGTCTTTGTATAGACCAGAACTTATATCATCAGCCACAAGCTCTTGAACATTTGATTCACACTGGAACATATATCATTGGCTCCTCTGTTTCTGAGATCATAAAGTATGTTGTTAAATCACAACTGGCTTTTCTGGACCTTCAGCCCACAAAAGTGAGACCTCTCAGTCTCATAACAGATCCTTCATATTCTCTCTCACTTTTACTTCCACTCTGCCTCTGTCTCTTTTGTCCTACCATCTCTCTCTGCCTTAAAAGGGATATCTATATCTATATAAAAACAATATATAATATATATAAATATATAAATACTGTTTCTGTACCTCTTGAGGGCATTTGCTAATTCAGTTGACATTGGAGATGTACTTAGATTTATAATTAAAGTGATATATTTAAAGTTATCTTTGTTCACTTCTTACATGACTCAGCTGTGTATATTATGTACGTTTTCTCATTTCATTTTTATTATGCATATGATATATGCTATTATCAAATTATTATTTTAATGAGAGTGACACCATATCATTTTGAAGTTAAGTTGCTTTAGAACATGTAGTTATTGGGTATACAATAAGATTTCAGTTAAGACATTTGGCTTTAGACCAAGATTTATCACTTCAAATTGCAAGAAATATGGGAATTAATTTTTGTTGACACAGTCTTAAACCACCAAGAAACTAAATTATGATTTATTAGCTTATTTAAAATATAGTGAAGTTGCTAATTGTAGCTGTGGACACCTGAATCTTAGTTCTTAGGAGACAGAGGCAAGAGGATTACGATGTCAAGGCCAGCCTGAGCTACATAGCAAGTCTTGAGCTGAAGCTATTACTCATGGGAAATGCTTGTCTAGCCTGTGAAAGGAGCTGTTTCAATCTCTACAATACAAAAAAAAGGGTGATGTGGTATAGTGATTTATCTTAGCATACTATATGATGTATTGATCTAATAGATGAACCATTGTTTCATAAGCATTTTCCTATTAAAATTCTTTTGTTTGTTTTCCCTAAATCCCTTCTAGGACCACTATACTATATAGCTATAATAGAGGAGGGCACAGTTCTTTTTTGGGGGGGTGAGGATGGAGACAGGATTTCTCTGTATTGTTTGGTGCCTGTCCTGGATCTTGCTCTGTAGACCAGGCTGGCCTCAAACTCACAGAGATCTACTTAGCTTTGCCTCCTGAGTGCTGGGATTAAAGGCGTGCACCACCACTACCCAGCTTGAGGGCTTAGTACTTTAGCACTTAAACTTTTTTATTTAATAAGTGAAAGTTAACTATTATGGAGAGAAAAATTAAAAATTAGATATGAGTATTATATTCACTCCATAAACATTTATTGACTACACGTGTTTAGTACTCTATAACAACCATGATAAAGGTGCTTTAGCAAATAAAGTATTTTCATCTATGTGTTTCTGGGAAAGTGATAAATGACACAATTAACTACATTAAATTATATGAAGAAAACAACCACATACTAAATGATCTGTGGCCCTGCTAAACAGAAAGGCTTTACAGGAGAGAGGAACAGGGCCATGATTTTGAGGCTGTGGTCATATACAATAGCAAGACCATCTATGCTTGTTGGAGGAGAGTGTCCTCCACTCAGACACATAACCAACCCTTCCTTTGAAGCAATGCTAGTAGTTCAGAATGTTGCCTTAGTTTACTAAGGAATGAGTCCTGCTTCATTATACAGTGATCACATCTAATTTCTTACATATTGATATTTCTATGTATAAATGCATTATAAAGGCAGGATACAGAAATTTTGTTCAAGGATTAAGGTGGAAAAATATGACTAGGATGTAAATTCTGTATTATACATGCTTCTAATATTTTTTAATAAGTTGTTTGTTTGTTTTTAAGATTTATTTATTTATTATGTATACAGAAGAGGGCACCAGATCTCATTACAGATGGTTGTGAGCCACCATGTGGTTGCTGGGAATTGAACTCAGGACCTCTGGAAGAGCATTAGGTGCTCTTAAACTCTGAGCCATCTCTCCAGCCCCCTGCTTCTAATATTTTTGGCTTAGTTTCTTCAGAAATTTTATATAACTATAGAATATTCAAGTCTTGGAAGGTCTATTGCATATTATTTTGCCCAGTTCTCCATTCTCATAGAAAGCTAGTTAGCAGGCATTAGGAGAGTATTTTAATTAAGGATCTCAAGGCACAGAGGCTATGTGGCTTGTACAAGATTCAGGTTCAGTTCATATTTGGCCTAATACTCCTGTCCCCTAGTTCCCCCAAACTTCTTGCCCTTCATGCAAAGTGGTTTAACTGGACAAAATATATGCAACATTTGCTATGGATGAGCCTGTCTTTATCTTTTTGTTTTGATCAAGTGTTAGTGTTGATGGCATTTTTTTTTGTCTTTTGCATATTCTCTGAAGCAAAAATTGCAAGAATTCCCTGCTCCCTTCTGTCTTGGCAAACAGAGTCGGGCAAAAACTGTGGGCTGAGGCCTTTTAACACTGCAAATTCTCTCACTGTGTGTGGGTACAATGGATCCCAATTTGGGAAAAATCTCTGAACACTAATTTACTTATTTATTTATTTATGTGTCCTTCAAATTTTGCTCCACACATCTATTTTAATCTCATTTCTTCTCTTTTCCAACTATGCACATTACCAGAAGGAAATAGTATTTCCTCTTGGATTCCCATATAAAACAAAACCTGATTCTTATTACATGTAACCTTTAACTAGAAATCATTTCATATTGCTAGGAGAGAATGATAATTCCCCTTCCCCCAAGACTGCAGCATAATAAAGTAAAAATGTTTTCACAATACTTTGGAATTTTTATAATTGTCCTCTTTATTGTTTGACTGTCAGTTAAATTGGAACATTTGATAATTGCAGGGAGCTGATAAGACTTTCTGTTACAGGGATGTCATTATGTTAATCTCAGTTCAAATATAGTTTGCCTGAGTCCTGTTTTGATTATATAATATGAGAATAAATTAACCTATTAAATAAGCTTACCTGGAGGGCATAGATATTTTAAATGTATTTAAAGTTAACAGTAATTTAAACAGTTTGGTAAATCTTCTATTAAAACCATAGCTGTTTTTCCTCCCTAAAGCCTTTAAAATTTAGAGCATAGACATTTAGATATCCACACACACACACATTTTTAGATCTAAAAAATCAAACAATATATATGGATTATTTATATTTTATTGTTTGCTTATCCTGAAAAGATAATAATGAATTTTTAAGAATGTAGGGACTCCCAGTTTCATTTTATAAGCAAACATCTGGATACCAGAATTTTTTAATAAATCAACTGCCAACTGCTTCTATACAACACAATTTTACTTGAAAATGTAAGCTCTCTTTATCTTTTGTTTAAAATAATATGTCTTCCAACAACTGTAACTCTGCTCCCTTTATTTATGAGAGTAAACATTCATTGACCATGACCATCTCATGATCTATTTTGATATATTTATATCACAGTTGCATACTCTCTGTTTCTAAAGGTATGGCCTGCATTCTATTTTTAGAATAAGTTTGGCAAATATGTGCAAAACATAAATATTCAATATCAACTTAATTTGAACTTAATTTTATAGGAGTTTAAAATCTTTATTCACTTAATAGTTATTTCATAAATATCATGAAATACACATTATGTAAGTATATTATGGTCTGTGTATCAGGAACCTATAAGCCATTTAGAGACATGAATCAAAAAAGATCAACAAAATAGCAAATTAATTCTTCTTTTTAGCCTATATGCAAGTTGACTTCCAGGATGTCTAAACTAAAACAAATGTGAAGTGTGGAATATTATTCTGGCATTATCAAACTGTTCTACATGATTTTGCATATTAACAATCTGTCTAATAGTCATCTATTAAAATTTTTAGGCAGAGGGAAAAGTATGGAGGAAATGAGAGGAGACGCATTTTATAGTAGATACTGGTGCTTCAGTATGCATTGCCACAGGTATACACGCAGACAAAGCCATTTACTTCTACTGCTTTAAAATAGTTGATACATAATTTGCAGCCTATGAGTTTCACAGTTACACAATCATTTCCAGGTAAAACACATGTTCCTTCCATGTGCTCACTGCTAAGGAAAAGCTGATAATTGTGGCCTCAGTTCCTGGTATTAACTGAGGCCAACTGTAGTTCTTTTATGTACACCATCAACATCTGGTTACTAAAGTAGACCCCTTCCCAAGACACTATACAATTAGGGGAAAAGTTATGACTCCCATGTATCAACTGGAAAATCCTGTGATTTTTACTGGCTCCATTTAGGTGGCCTTATTTAAAATTTAGAAACCCAGTGTGTCAGGTGTCTCATTATAAAAGACCACGATATGGTTACTTGCATAGTTGATGATTCCTGCATATATTAAATAGGTATGATATGTTTATTAATGATTTTAAGCTATGATGACTAATAACACTTTAGAAGAGAAGATGGGATTAGTTTCCCCCCATGATCAAATTTTATTTGTTTAAATTTATTTCATTTTATGTACCAACAACTGTTACCCCTCCCTCCTCTTTTTCTATCCCTCCAACCTCCCTTCATCCCATCCCCAACTCACTCCTCATAGGGGGTAAGGCCTAGTTTTTAAGGCTAACACCAATGTCCAATTTTGTGATTTTTACCAGTTTTCTTAAGAAAAATATAATTACTTCTTACAAATGCTTAAAGTTAAGGAGAATAAGGAAGAGTCTTAGTGGGATGGGGAGTGCGGGTGTGTGTGTGTGTGTGTGTGTGTGTGTGTGTGTGTGTGATGGGACGCCTTGATGCAGCAGGGGAGCTTGGTCCTGCCTCAATGTGATATGACTTGCTTTGTTGACTCCCTTGGAAGGCCTGACTCTTTCTGAATGGAGGAGGAATGGATGAGAGGGAGAAGATGGGAGGTAGAGGGAGGGAATAGGAAGAGAAGAGGGAGGGGAAGCTATAGTTTATATTTAAAATAATGAAAAAATTAATAAAAAATATAAGAATAAGAAAATCACTCATTTACTCAACAAATATTTACTGAATACTTCAGAGCAGCAACAAAATGATGGCCAGCAAATAGCTGCCAATGACGCGGTGTTGTATTTTCTTATGCTTTTCTTTTTATACACAATTACCATCAAATATAGATTTTAAAATCAGCTTTTCTGATTATAAAGTAATACATGGCCATTGTGGGATAACCTTAAAAATTCAAAATACAACTAAGTAAAATTACAAAAGTATTTAAATATCTACCTTATAGAAATCTCTTTGTTATTTGTTTATTTCATTAATTATACAATGGAGTAATTCATTATACATGCATATATACATATTTACACATATATGTGTATTTAACGTGTCTAATTATACTTATTGCTATCATAGTTGATCCAGGAATATTTATGTCTGGATGGATCATGTTAATAAGAAACAATGGACAGATCCTCTTACCTTTGGGAAGGCTTTGTAGTGTTTCTTGATTGAATGATTGAGCCATTTGGGTTATTCAGTGTGACTCTAACAAATTCGGAAGAGTATCACTTACAATTCTCTATCAGGAAAATGGCTAAACTGCCTCTCTACACTCCCTTCCTTTTGTTCAAAGGAAACAAAATTAGTAATTCCTAGCAATGTCTCCAGCTATATAAATACTTTGGCCACTTAAGGAATCTCTTGAAGACCAGACCAATCCTTAGGTTACTATGTCTATCTATGTTCATGTGCCATAATTCAAAAAATAAATATGAAAATCAGGAATGCTTTTGTAACATCTGTCACCCGACCCTGCACCCATGAAGACTGAACAGCTAGTAATCAGGGAAATCGCTAGAGAGGAAACAGTAAAAAACATGTCTCCCACACAGAACACTTGATCACACACTTTCAATATTAATTTTCAGACTTGAATCTAGTGCAGTTTTATCTAATAATCTGTGATGTGCTCATCAAAATTAACTATGCCTCTAATTTAGTCATACTAAAAGATCATTAAATTTCAATGGAGCAAAATGAGGTAACACCTAGAAATAATTTTGGGAGGACTAGTCCCAGAACAGCCAGGCCACTGGCATAAAAGCAAGCCATGGGTCTGATTGACACGGAATCAAAGCCCATGTGCAAGGAATTGAGCACACTGAACTCCACAAAGTCCCTCCCCAAGTTCTAGGGAGAGTCAAAAGGATCTTAGGAATCATCAGGATGGCAAAACATTTCTCTAAATGTGAGTTGAGGGACATAGCATAAGAACAGAGCTGAAGCCCCTAGTGAGGGGCAAATTCAGGTCAGGCTATGCAAATTCTTTAACAACCATTTATCCAATGGGGTCCTTGAGTGTGGGCTCTAAGCTGAATAAAAAAATATACATGCAAGTTTTCCATACTTGAGTTTAGTTTTGATTAGGCTCTCCATCTGCTAAGTATATCTAAAACTTGAAAATTATGTAAGTCCTCACATAGCCTTAAAAGTCTGTTCTTTTACAAAACTAGACAGTATATGAAAATCTTGGGTCACCCCCCCCCCCGCCTGTATAAATCCCTCAGCTAAGTTATATGCACGTTTTATTATAGTAGTTTTCAGCATAAGGTTAGGGTGATGGACCAATAAGTAAGACTGCTTTCTGCACATGCATTAGAACCTGAATTAAGATCCCCAGGACCAGTGTCCTGGCATTGCCATACACGCCTGTAATGCCAGTGCTATGGGAGCAGAGGTAGGAGAATAGCTGAAGTCTGCTGGCAAACCAGCCCAGCTGAAAGTGGAGAACTCCTGATTCAGAGAGAGACCCTTCCTCAAGTGAATAAAGTTCAGAGTGGTAGAGAAAGGTCCTGCTGTGTCTTCCACATATGCACATACAGTTATATGTGCCTGCATACACAGGGACATACCTGCATACAACCACACACACACACACACACACACACACACACACACACACACACACACACACAAATTCAAAACATAAAGGAAAGCTATCCTCCAGTCTTTATTAACACTTTATATGTTTATACATGCCAGAACAGAATACACTACTAATATTTTTAATTTTAAATGCTTACATTTTTAATTGTAATATTTTTATTTATTATTTGAGAATCTCATACATGCATACAATATATTTTGATCATTTTCATTCACCATTTTCCCCTCTAACTCTTCCCAGATCTTGTCCCATAACCCTTTCTTAATTTCATGGGTTTTTTTTTCTTATTTTTCATAGTTCATTGAGTCTAATTATTACTGCCTTATGCCCATTGGTGTGGGGCATTCCACCAGAGTGCATCCATAAATAAGTTAAAATCTTTCTTCCACAACATCTATCAAGTGCCAACAGCAACTTAGTTTGGATAGGGTGGCTCATGTGCCTCCACCTCCAACCATGCTGGAATACATACTGGCTTTATCTTGTGCAAGTTTAGTGCAGGCAACCACAGCTGCTTTGAGTTAATGAGTATAGAACACTGCCATGTCCAGATTACACTGTTTTGAAACTAGTGAATTGAAATAAAAAAAATGATTTTGAGAATTTTATTCATGCATACATGTATGCAATGAAATATGACCACATTTCCCCTTGTTTCCCCTCTAACACTGTCCACATTCACTATAACCTGCTCCATTTCAACATCATGACTCTTGATAATTCACTAAGAACAGTCTGTGCTGCCATGTGTACATGGGTACAGGGCACGGGAAACTTACCCGTTGGCTCCCTTTTTATTTTCCTGACTGTGGTAAGAATTTAGGAAAAGATATAAGGTGGCCATTGTTATTTGGTTGGAAACTTTCAAGAAAATATTCTGCCAGTTGCAAATCTCAGAAGCCAAAAAGCAGAGTAACCATCTAATGTTCTGCCTTAATTCCTGCTGTCTTTATTGTAAATATTTAAATTCACTTTTTGATGGACTCATGGAAGTATGAACAGTGTCTGAAATGATCATATCAATAATACTGATACAACTAATTTCACAGTAGAAAACTAGTTTCAAGAATCATGTCTGGCGTAAAATTTCACACCAGGTTCATAGCAGACATTTTTTTAATTAGTGGTATTATTACGAAGAGTCATAAACAGGAAACCGTGATTTAGCTTTCTTTGCACCAATAACTACAATGTAATTTTTCTAGGCAACCTCAAAACTTAATCTGTTCAAGTCTGTCCTATGCATGATTATAAGAAGATATAACAAGGTAGCATTCTAATTGGGGTATACATTTCTTTCCCATATAACTGACATCTTAGAAGTCATACAAAATGAGGATATTTTCAATAAAGAAATGCTGCAAAGTATAAATAGAAAAATAACAATTCTCAAAGAGAATACATACAATCTACTCCCACCAAAAACAAACTCAATGACTGACTTTTCATTAAACTCCACCTCCTGATAGTCCACTCATCTATGAGCTCATCAATAGAATGATCTATTGGTAAATTAGAGCCTTAATGATTCGTCATCTTTCATTAGTGCTATCAGCTAGTCACCAAGTCTTCAGCACATGAGCCCTTGGAGGACACTATATATTTCAACCATTAAAAAAAAATTCCTCCATGAAATACAAAGCAGAGGATTTTTTTTCTTGCTCTAGAAATTCTGGAATTCCCATTCTCCTCTGTGCTTCATATTGCCTTTCACATCTCTTTTAAATTGATATCACTTAAAGGAATAGTTTCTAAAGTTGCCAAAAGGATGAACCATTGTGTAAAATAAAATCTTAGAACTACTGTTTGATTTTTTTCTTTGATCTTGTATTTTAAAATTTGTACTTTAATGGGTTTCTCTAATTTGCTTCTATGTTCATCTATACATGGATCAACACACATGAACAGGCAGTTCATGCCAATAGAGGCACACAACATGGTAAAGAATGCTGGGTTGGAGGGCAGAACTCATAACACTATTTCATTAAAATTAATATTTGATATACTGATTATTCTATAAATATGTGGAAATTTTAGGGCTGTTAATGTAGAAGGAGTCATTTGTTTTAGGCTATTTAGAGATTGTTAATTTTTCATGTATAGGGAATAATGACAAAAATAGTTATGTAATGGAACAAGGTCTACAAAATATAGAAATTCTCATAGGAACTCTTAGAAAGGGAAACAGGAAAGATGAAATAGGATGTATTGCATTTTTGTCCTAAGGGGCACGGTGGTCATATGCAGAATGATTGGTCATTATTTCATAGGTATATGACTCTGTGCACTTCCCCAGTCTTTGATCTCACATTTCCAAAAATAGCTCTTCCCTTCTAAAGAGACCGAAGTGAATATGCCCTGAATCAGAGGCTGAAATTCAGGCTCCTGTATTACTATATATTTGAAAAGCTGTCATGGTAAAAGTAAATGCTTTTCTTTTGAGCTTGTTTGGGCTATCAGTTTGGGAGAAAACTATCTTTCATGAAGTATATCCAGTAGAATCTGTTTATTGCTTTGATGATATTCAGAATGCAATGGAACTTCATATCTTTCAGCAGTTGGATACAATAAAGACAATGTTAAATTTAGTCATTAATTGTTTTTCATCCCCCTCTTAGGAAAACTTTCATTATAAGTTAGGAGTAGATAAGGTCAGACAGGGTTTTACATACAAAAAAAATCAAAATTATTTCTCATGGGATCTGTCATCTTAAATAAATGTGCACTGGCTCTCAAGCAAGAGACTGCATGAATATGAGACCTAGACATGTTTTTATAACATGCCCAGAGGAAATTCTTTGTTATGGCTTCACTGAACACTCGTTAATTTTGTAACTGAAGAAGGGAGTTGATAGCAATTTTGCACCTATCTGCTGATGTATGAAATGTTTAGTCACTTTCAGGTAAGAAATTCTCACATGTCAACATTTCACTGAATTTAACAAAACTACTCAGCTTCTCTAAGAAGAATTTAATGTTTAATAATCACAAGTATCAAAATTCGCCATTAGTTAATGAAATTGATTTAAAAATACAGCTATGCAAATAAACTGTTATTTAGTTTTAAGTATATCTCAAAAACTTAGAGGGATATGGAGGAAATTATACATACACTAACCTATTTTGTCCAAATAGGGCCCTTAAATTTTATTTTATGTGCTATTCTGCACCTCCATTTTACTTCTTCACCCTTCCTTAAGAAGGTCTGGATAAACACATGCAAAGGACACTTAGGAAATGTATCAGAGTAGCCATGGCAGGTGAGCAGTAGATCCCTGTACCCACACTTTTCCACCTGCTCAGCCAGAGCTCCATCTATACTGCAAGTTTAAACCTGGTCCCATTTCCCTGGAGCAGGTTTCCTCCTTCAGTCATGTGTCACTTCTCGTTGGGTTTTCTCATAAATGAAAAGTCAAGTTGATTGCAACATCCCCTCATCTTCACATCTCTTTTCAATTTACATTGCCTAAAGAAATAGTTTTTAAATTGCCAAAAGGATGAACCATTGTGTAAAATAAAACCTTAGAACTACTGTTTGGTTTTAATCTTTGATCTTGTATTTTGAAATTTGTACTTTAATGGGTTTCTCTAGTTTGCTTCTTTGTTCATCTATACATGGATCAATACACATAAACGGGGATTCATGTTAATAGGGGTGCACAACAAACATGGTAAAGAACACTGGATTGGAGGACAGAGTTCAAGCTGCTCTGTACTTAGGCCAGTCATACCCTCCAGACTTGCACAGCATCCCATTTCTGTCACCTCCTCCTGCCCTTGCTACTATGAACTTTGTCACTTTGCCTGGTCCTGTCTCAGCACAGGTTCTGTTTGTTGGTTTTTTTTTTTGTTTGTTTGTTTTTCTCAGTAACGTCCTGCTTTACCTTTGGAATGAAAATTCTTTCATAATCAGGAACTAAATCTAATAGCCTCAGGGTATGAAGCATTATACTTGCTTATTATATTCAGTAACTGTTTTCTGTTCTTGTGATTCTTTTTCAGATATTTTTTAACATACTTAGCACAGTACATTATAATTTAGATGTATGAATGGCTGCCTTCCATATGATACAATGATCTATAGGAAGTGGGAGCTGTTTCTTGTTAAGCTTTGCATCTTCAGTGCCTCACACACTGCTAGTGCATCATCAGTGTTCAGTAAATAGTTAGGTTAAGTGAATAAAACCCTGGATTGCTATGGTTTTCACTAATGCAAATGAATGTGGATTTAAGTTTGATCTGAGTACATTCAAAAAAATGTTTAGAACATAAATGTAAAATCAGAGGCTTATAGGGAAGTGCCTGGGTACTTACCAGTCGGCTTTTCTATGGCCAAAAACTGTTTTAAGCATATTCTGTTCTAATATAATACTGGGGAAAAACTCTCATTGGCCTTATTTTTAACTTTTGAAGAATTTCTTAGACTCAAATTGATGTGAGGTATTATTCTTTCTTTCTGCAGAGCTCAAACATGTAAGCATTAGGTCATCATGTGCACTATAGAGCCACCCTCATGTTTTCTGTAAGATTCAGGGAAGGACACTAAATAATTTTAGCTATCCATGAACTCAGTAAGTTAATTTTATATTAAGAGGTATAAAATATATAAAAAAAATATAAAATAAGATGGTTGAGCTTAATACCATAGTCCCTTTCTTTTGATAGAAGATAAATTCCAAGGCACCCAGTAAATTCCTGAAGCTGCAGGCAGTAATAAACTATATACAAGTACTACAGGACTGTCACAGTCTTATAGCGATGCAGACTTCTCATTAACTATAGAGGATGTAGTACATACAGCATAGATATACATACAGACAAAGGATAATTCATGACTAGATGGAACTTAGAGAGAGTCTAAATGCTATTTTGTCGTACTACTCTGAACAGTATGAAATTTAAAGATTATAGATAGTTTATTTCTGGAATTTTCCATTATTTTTGGACAGTGATTAACAATGAGAAAGCAAAACTGTTGTGGAATATTATTTTAAGATGTGTTATATTTGTTTATGCTAGGGAACATTGGTTTAATGATGCAAAGTTATGTTATATTCATCTATGTTGCATTTGTTTAACTCTGTGAAGCTGTGTTACTTTGCCTGTCTCAAACACATGATTGGTCTAATAAAGAGCCGAATGTCTAATAGCAAAGCAGGAGAAAGGATAGGTGGGAGTAGCAGGCAGAGAGAATAGAAGAGGAAGAGAAATCTGGGAAGAGAAGATCAAGGAAAGAGAAAAGGAGGAGAGGAGGAATCCACCTAGCCAAACACCCAATGTGGAATAAGAAGGAAAGAAAAGATATACAGAAATAAAAAAAGGTAGAAGCCCAGAACCAAAAGGTAGATCAGATAATTTAAAATTAAGAAAAGCTGGCAAGAAACAAGCCAAGCTAAGGCTGGTCATTTATAAGAAAGAATATGTCTCTTTGTATGATTTATTTGGGAGCTGGGTTGTGGGTCCCCCAACAACACAAAACAATGGATGTTAAAGCCATGAGTAAGAGTTGAGTAGTTTATTTTGTGTAGTTAGTTGAGATCTTACAACAGAGCAACCTGGACTCAACTAATAGTCACTAACAGTCATATCTTAGACATATTCTTTGCTTTCTTTAGCATCATGGTTTTTGAAACCTTTAAAATGAAAAATTTGAAAAGGAAACTTGTAATTACTAATGTAAGATGTCTAAGTAGCATTGTGTAGGACCTGGTTTAAGCACATGGAATAGTGGACAGATGTGGTGACAGTCCTGGCTATGCAGATGCTGAACTCCAGCCTGGGAACTCCAGGCCAACCCTGACTACATAGCAAAGCCCTATCTGTCTTACCAAAATGGTGAGGAGGAGGCTATCCATGTGATTTTGCTTCTTAGTAAACACTACTATTTTAAGTTAATTTTTCATTTCAAAAGAATCTAAAATGTCTTATTCCTTTTATGTTCCTAAAGTGTGTTTTGAAAGTCAGGCTTTCTTTTGAATTCCACTGACCATCAGTGCAAAAAAAAAAAAAAATACATCACTAGTCACTAAGGAGCTGTCAGTGACTTACTCAGAAGTGTTGTCTTGATAAACATTTGACTGTGGAGACGGGGTGCTGTGGCACTACTATGTCAAGTCATTATATGTCAGAGTTATTTAATATAGAAGTTATATCACTATTGGTGAAATTATTAAGGCCACTCCACATAGTTAAAAGGAAGATTTATTTAGTGGGTAACTTACAAATGAAGGGATAGGTAGGTTGTGGGGTCTGGAGAAGATGTATAGCAGTCCAGCAGTGTTCTCTGGAGCTCTGCTGGGTCAACCTCCACCATCTAGGGTCCAAGAACAGAGAGAGCACACACGCGCGCTCGCCCACCCAGATCTCAGGTCTCTGAAGCTTCAATGGGGTTGGAACTTCCAGATTTAAGCTGGAATGGCTACCCACTACATATCACTATGTATAAAATAAAGTATTTAAAGAAGATTAAAATTTTTTTATTAGCTTAGAGAGAATTAGTCTTCTTTATGGTATTGTTTTTCAAACAAAATTTACTTCTGTTGTTTCGTTTCTCTATTTCTTCCTCATCTCTTTACCTCTCTTGTACCTTCCTTCCCATTTTCTTGTCACATGTGACTTCTTGTGTCCCACCTACCTTCCTCAAGTCCTCTTGACGCTCTGGTGGTCCCCTATATAGTTTTAAAGCTAACAAAGCTGATCATAAGGTAAATTAGTCACAAGAGCTGAGTTAATTGGATTAGAGGATATCTTTATTTTTCTCCAGATATAATATCTGATTTTTGTTCTGACATTATCAAAATGAGATTATTTCTTTCAGCCTCTTTTAAAATTGCAGATAAATATCCATCCCCATATATGTTAGTCAATATGAAAGTCACCTAAAAAGGCTTGACACATAGTGAATACTCAAAAAAATTAGGTACAATTGGCTGTTTTTTACTGACAGATTTTTAGCCTTTATCCATGACCACAGTATGTATAAAAATACAAACATATTTTGAACTATTAAACAATTATTTTTCTCCAGCAGAACTTTAATGAAGACAAATCTGTATTTTGTTTTAAAATACTCTAAAATATTAATCATTTTAAACTGACATTTAAAAAACATATTGCAGGAAACTGCTACTAAAGAATATTGAAAGTGAAATATTTAGGATATATAAAATTTATAAATTTAATGAGATCTTGCAAAAGAAGTTCTACTCTGTAATTGGTGATTCTAATGAACCTCAGCTTCTTTGACAAGACCATTATGGTAAACAGGATGCCTGTATCCCTGACAACAGGGAAGACTACTTTTAGCATTTGGAAATATCCTAAGATAATTAATTACATTTTACTTCTTTCCCCCTGACCCCACATAATTCAGAGCAACAAAAATTAGACCTTTGCTCATTTGTTCACAAGTGTATTTTGCAAAGTTCTAATTTAAAAATTAAAACCCAGTTAAGTGAAAAAAATCCACCCTGTTAAAGATCGGAAAAGAGGTCCTTGGGTTACATAAACCACTGGCCAGATGCAAGACAGTTTCCTTAAGACAATCAGTTAAAGCCATAACATTTTGTCTGCATTAGACATCATTAGATAAAGATAGAAGTCTGACTTTTCACTAATTTTAACCTAAATGTCATTGAAAATAGCTCTCCTTAAGGTAAAGTTACATGAGCAATTTTCCTACTAAAAAGAATATGACAGTGTGATTGCCATTGTTAAGATATTTGGTCCTGGATTCCAGTACCTAAAATTACAATTTTTCCATTACAAACCTGTGGATTATGCATTGCAAAATGAAAATATCATATGTAAATAAGCATAATATGAAAAATTAATGTACATATATAACATACATACATAATATACAGATATATAAGTATTTTTTTATTTTCTAGAACAAGCTCCTGTCAAGAATATGTTAGTAATAATAGCTAAAATTGTGATTTAGAAAGATGTCAGGGTGCAAAGAGTAGCAGTGGGTGCCCATAAACTACTGGTGCTATCCCCACCAGAGGTCCTGGTGTGCCTGCCACAAGATGAGCTGTGAGGAGGGCCGGGCAATGGGAAAGTGGAGCCAAGAGTTTCACCACTGCCCATTGCTCCTGACACTGCTCGTTGTAGAACACGTCCATGTTTTAGAGAAGCATGGAGGGTCTCCCTAAAAAGGATCGAGCAGTAAGGGGACGGGGCACTTCAGCATCCTGGATGTTTGGATTCAGACTGTCTCCAAACCTTTCTTCACATTACCTTTCACAGAGGCCAGAGGCTGGCACCCAGGAACTGGCATTCTAGGCAGTTCTGAGCCACCACATGGGTACTGAGAACTGAGTTCTTTACTAGAGCAGTGAGCGCTCAACCTCTGAGCCTGTCTACAGGCCATGAAGTAGTATTTCTATGGGTGTTTACAGTTATTTCTTCCAGTTTTCTATTTTCTCATGTTATTTTCTTTCTCTTCTGGACATGCAGATTTTGCAGATAGGAGACCCAAAAGGAATGGGATAATCCTTTTCATTCTAAGGCATGCCTTTTCATTTCAAGGTGGAAAGTTTTTATAAATTCCCGGAATAGTTGCTTTTTTATAATGGGAAAAATCACCAAATAATTTTATTTTCAATATTGTTCAAATAACTCTTGCTATGTAAAATATGAACTAATATCCTTATTCTCCCATTAAACATGTTTTTCTGCTCTCTTAATCCAAGTGCATTTTTGTTATTAATGACTTCATACATATTTTTCCCCAAAAGTTTGCTGGACAGCTATGGATTTAGGCATACTTTTCTGTGTTTCCTTATCTTTGGAGACTACAATTTTTCTTTTATATACTCCAAACGCTTTCCTGTCTATGGCAGCTAATAGCACAGCCTTTTTTCTTCCATATCTGATTTGGTGGTTTCCTTGGGCTTGCCCCCCCACCCCGTGCTTTGTTGTTTTGTGGAGATGAACAGCAGCTCCTTGCACATACTTCTTAACTGCCCTTCTCCTGTGTTCACATGTGGGACCTCATCTCCATGTTGCTGCCTCCTGAGTACTTCCATATTTTTAGTAAAATGTATTCTACCTTTCATTTCAACTCTCGGGGTATCTATTCATTTAATAAACAGCTAACAGCCAAGAAATCTTATTTATTTACTTTATAATTTTTTTCAGGAAATATTATTTTAGTACAGTTTAAAAATAGAATTTTTTTATATACTCAAAGTCTGGGGCCATCTTAATTGATGCGTGCTTTGATAAAGGGTGTTTCATCATCATGCTGGTGGAGTTTTGTGTTGTTTAGATGAGAAGATGTGGTGGTTTATGGAGTCCCCAGTGCTCTGACTTGAGCAGTGGTCAAGTGTTTCAGAGACCGAGGATCATCTCACTGCTTTATAGTTGAGGATCTTTAGGGCAGAAAAGTGAGTCTTTCTCACCCTCTCTCATTATATCTTTCTTTCCATTTTGCTTAACAAAGTATCTAGCAGCTTAATAAATGTTAGCCACTTAATAAATGTCTTCAGAGTATTTGATAATTTAAATAAATACTCATCTGACTGTTTCTCCATATTCAAATTTCTCTCTTTTGTCAGCAGCATTTACTTCCTTTCTTACTCATCTTTAATTCTGCCTTAATGTTGTGGATATTTAACAATGAAAAACTCAAAATGTTTAATTCTTCTCTAATCCATTATCTGTGATATCCGCTACCTAATCAATATTCTACCTCCAGCTGGATTCACACATGTGAAGACATTATGAATGATGTTTTTTTTTTTTTTTTTTTTTTTTTTTTTTTTTTTGGTTTTTCGAGACAGGGTTTCTCTGTGTAGCTTTGTGCCTCTCCTGGAACTCACTTGGTAGCCCAGGCTGGCCTCGAACTCACAGAGATCCACCTGGCTCTGCCTCCCGAGTGCTGGGATTAAAGGCGTGCGCCACCACCGCCCGGCATGAATGATGTTTTATGCACTCAGTTTTGTCTGCTGCCTCCTTGAACTCCTCAGTTTACCTTGATCATCCCTATTCTGCTCCTGTTTTCATGATGATGCTACCACCAACCATGGCATACGTATTCATACACTGAGTGAAAAGATCCACGTAGGAACTGATCACTAATTAGCAATGCATTTCCCAGAGTCAAAAATTGGACTAAACTTTGAAGAAAAAAATAGATTTTCTGAGGCTGAAAATTAGACTGGGAGTTCAGACTCATGGCAAATGGTTATTGCTCTCAAACTTAGGACCTTCACAATGGACAATTGAAAATTCTTTTAACTAAAATATCAGGATGGTGTAACCATGATGATCCTGTCTGGAATTCAGCCTTGTTTTGGGGGATTCACTGTTTTGAAAAATGTTTGATAAATTTATAGCAGAAGAGAAAATACTTCTGCCAGCAATGTAAGTGCTTTGAACATAATTTGTATTCCTGCTGTTACATGCAGAAACTTGTGCCAGAGGGGAGAAAAGAAAAAAGAAATTTTGTTTGGAAAGAAACCAGCAATCTGAAAAGGTGGTTTTAATCTATAAATATCTCTCTCAGGAGAATTGAACAACCAACTAAATTCAGTCTCAAGAAATAAACTGCTTAAGATAATCAAAATATTCCACTCACTTAAAATGTTTACTGGATATATTTTTGATGCATGTTCAGGTAAAAATGGCACCTGAGGATTATGATAAGTTATTTAATAAGTGAAATATATAAAATGCAGTACGTTTTGTGTCATAAAATACCAATACTGTATTGAAATGGAAATATTATGAGACAGAGCTGAAAGACCTTTATTAACATGCTGGCTCATCCATTTACTAGGCACATGCCCTTGGAAGGCCTAACTTTCCTCTTTATAATAAAGTAAACTACTAAGAATGCATGAGGTTTAAGTACCTTTTTGTTGTGTGTTCATGTAAAAAATGCTTTGTAAATTGTCAAGTATCATACAAATAAACAAATCATTTCTTTAAAATAATCATATGATATGGAGTACTTCTAAAAGAGAAAAAATTATTCATTACTAAGTAATGTGTATAGCTATTTTTACACAAAGTAAAGCTTTATTAGACAATTACTAGATTCAGTTTATGATATGTTGGTGTCCATGTAATTGTTTCATGATGCAAAGGACCATTACCCACTGAGCTTGAATAAGTACCTTCGAGTCAGTGGTTCTCTTCTCTCTTATTGTGAAAACAAAGTCCATTTAGAAACAATATGGAAATTCCTAAAAAATAATTGGAGCTACTTTATGATCCAGCAGTTCCACCACTGGGTACTTATCCAAAAGCATGGCAATCAGTATTCCCCTATGAATGAAAATATTAGCATTTCTATGTTCATTGCTGCACAGTTTGCAATAGCCAAGATGTGGAAACAACTTAAATGTCTATCTATGAATGAATGGGTACAGAAAATATGTGTACAAACAGTGGGATCATATTCAGCTTCAATAAAGAACTAAATTCTGCACTGCTGGACAATATGAATATAACTTAAGGACATGATGTTGAGTGAAATGTAACAGAAAGACAAATATCTCACGAGTCCACCTATATTAATTTTGAAAATGATTAAGTCTGTAGAACAAAAAAAATGGAATGATGGTTTCCCAGGGGCAGATGAAACCTAGTAACTGGGGATTGCCAATCAACAGGCAGGTAAAAAGGTGACCACATGAGAATGCTAACCTCTAGAGAGCGTGCTTTGTACATTTAGCCAATAGTAGCAAAATGTATACTTAGAGTTTTGTTCCAAGGGTAAGCTCCACAGGAAATGTTCATACCACAATATTAAAAGCTGAAAATTATCCTTATAAGCAGATATGCAAAGAGCAACAGGTTATAATTTTAAGTGATTCAACAATCTCACTACTGGGTACTTACCCAAATAATTGCAATTAACATTTTTATGAATTTAATTAGCATTTCTATACTGCCTGTTTTCTTTTATGTTGCTTTCATAGAACAAGATATAATATATAATACATATGTTACAATTCACATATCTAATATATATATGCATTCCATGAAATATGTATATATGTGTGTGTGTGTTAGTGAGAGATAAATTAGAAACTCATAATAATGATACCATATAATTTTTAAGAGGTTTTTAGGGATAGCCACAGCACTTTTATTAAGCTAATAATTGTTAAATCAAATTGGCCATGCAGTAGTCCAAGTATTTGTTGTAGTATTTTAATTTTTCTATAGTTAAAAAATATTCATAATTATACATTGTAAAACTATCTGTCCTTTCATCTCCTCTGTCTCTTCCTCCTCTGTCCTTTCTTTTTTTTTTTTTTTTTAATATATCAAGACTGGGTCTCCCATTGTCTTCTCTTACTAGCTCAGCACTCACCAAGTAGTCCACAGGAGCCTTGAACTTATGACAACCCTCTTGTCTTAACCTTGTAAAGTCTGGAATTATAGGCATGAGTCATATTCTTGGTTTTAAAATTATTAACAGCATATAATGCAACAAAAGTCAACATTTTTAAAGAACTAATTCCATATTTTAAATTTGTGACATGGTAATCTATTCTGTTGGAAGTATGAAATCAGATTCAGAAGGCCAATTTGAAAAATTAAAGTTTGAGTTTTATGTGTATAGCAAAGACTGAAGAAAAACATGCTAGTGTTTCCAGAGACACCAGGAGTTTTAAAAGATGCAATATGTCTAGTCATTTTCCTCTGCTGGGAATAGAGAACAGGTCTTAATACTAATTATAACAACTAGCATTTGCATAGTACTTTATTGTTCCCAAAATACTTTCCTGTCTCCTGGTGGATATGGCTGGAGGTAATTGAAATGAGCTACTTAGAATAATTTAACATTCTTTCTCATTCTTTGGCAGAGAACAGACAACCCCATGACAGGTAGGTTGTATAATTCCCCAGGGGTTAAAGAGAAGTGATATATAACCCTTTGGGATCCCTTTCAGTTTGTACTTTTATATTCCCTATTCTTTGTTATACAAAACTAACTATGTTTAAAGAAAGCATTAAATCCAGGATATTCATACATAACCACTCTCAGAAGAGCAGCACTTAATTAAACCTCAAGTTGGTTAAAATACATTTTTTTTTGGCCTGGAAGCTATATTCAGAAAATTCTATTTCTATAATACAGTTAGCTTCATCTCAGTTTAAAAACACATACAACACTCCTAATATTCTGAATATACGACACCCTAATGCTCTGGATAGGGATCACCCCAAAGCTCTTTATATACAGCACCCCTAATGCTCTGGATATGCAGCACCCCTAAAGTTCTGTATATACAGCACCCCAAATGCTCTGATATGCAGCACCTCTGGGTTTGGAGGCAGGTCAGCCCTTTTGTACTGTCAGTGAAAACAGGATTTTTTTCTTAGTTGCCATGTGTTTCTGGCAGGAATGTGTGATGAACACAAATGTCAGCTGGAGATATGTTTATGTGTGTTACTTTGAGACATCTTTCTTCATTGAAATTGGCCTCTCAAGTTCTCACATTTCAGTGGAACACTCTTAGATGTCTATTTGTGGACATGTACACTTTCTACTTTCTTTCAGCTAGGTTTAGTTGATAGTCTTTTCTTCCCAAATGTTTTCAGTTTCAGTAAAATCACAAGCCAACCCAGAGAGCATTATTTTACTTATGTTCAGTGATGTGGACCTCGACACAGTATAACTGCACACCTGTACAGTCAGGAAAATTTTCTATAAATATGCAATTCTTCAGACATAAATTAATAACTAGGTATTCATATAAGTACATTTAAAAATGAGGTTACATAAACTATTTATAGTCAATCTATCAGATTATCTCTTCAGAATGTGTGATGTAATTACTACCATGGAAGATAGACCATATGAGTATTGTGTCAATTCGCAAGTATGTGGGATTGGATTTGGCTGAATGGAACCAAGGCATCTATCTAGAAGGACTCCCACATTGGCAGTTACCTTGGAGGCATTGAACGTGAACCCCAACTCAAGGGAGATCAAGACATCAATTTATGCTAGAAAAGAAAATGAGGGAAAATTCCAGAACTCTCCATAGTTCCAAGATTCCAGAAGCAGCGGTGACAGAAATGTGAGAAGCCGCCTGCACCAGGCCTGGTGCAAGACAGAACCAGATGCTGCCTGGAAACTATTGATGTTTTCAAGGTAAAGATCTCTAAAAGAAAAGAATGGAACAATCACAAACCCAAAAGCAAGATAGAAGCAAAAGCAGAGATCCACAGACTAAAAATTTGAAGAGTGAGTTTGAATGACAAGGAGGATGCAGCAAACGAAGTCAAGGATGTCACAAAAAGAAAAACAAGGCAACAACAAGCCATGTAAACCCTTACAACAGGACCAGATTGAAAGGTCTTCAGCTGTGCTCCTCAAGATCAGGGTATCTCTCGAAATACGTTACCATGTAAATAATCTAGAAAACTTAGAGTGAGAAAGTCAAACACAGGAAGAGGTTACACTGGAGTATGTTAAACAGGACTTGTATCGGGCACACCGGAAGCAAAATGTATTCTGAGAAGAGAGTAGCAAAATACATTTGTGATTCTCCCTCTTCACTTGGAAACCATTGGCTAGCACTGCCAGGTTTGTCCTCATTGTGTTCACTTGGCACTAGCACACAGGCGAGGAAGTTAGCGCAGGAGCCATGAGGGAGACTTCCAAGGGAGGGGAGAGACAATTCAGGTGTAAAATGGTGAGAGGGGAAATATGGAGCAGGAGGAGTTAAGTTAGGCTAAGGGTGGGGTAGCTGGTTGCAGGAGGGAATATGGGGACAGAGGAACAACACCCAGGACCTTTCAGAACATCATACAGAAACACACACACACACACACACACAATCAGGTGTCAGTGCTCTACTAGATGACAAATTTGAAAATTGGTAGCAGGAGTTGTTGCTTATTTCCTATAGACCTGTCAACATTTCTGGCTATTGCCAATGCTGTTGGTTTTCCTCCAGAACTTGGATGGTAAGGCCCTATTGCCCAAGACACCACATACTTGAACATGGAGAAATCAAATGGGTATGACCTGAAAGATCCGTCCCTACTGGATAGCTGCCATAGTGCTGGAAGGTTCTACAAATGCTACTACAGGAGAAAAGTAATTGTCAGTCTCACCCAACTATGAACCCTGCCAGCCATAGTAACAACCAGCATGGCAAGGCATGCCCACTGGTACAATAGTGGCACCAACATATCAGAATAACCAGCCTATGTTTGGAATGTTTTAAATTTTTTATGCTCCTCCTCCTCCTCCTCCTCCTCCTCCTCCTCCTCCTCCCTCCTCCTCCTCCTGCCTTCTTTTGCCAGGTCTACTGGCATCTCAGTCTTTCCGCCAGGGATTGGTCTTTTCCCAGAAATGCATCCTCTAGGAAGTGTTGCGGTGCAGGCCCATTGACAGAAGATGTTCTCTGTCCTTCTTTTAAGATTATATTATTTTGGTCTCAAATGATAGTTAAGCTGGATATTTAATTCTTTGTTGCAACTATTTTTCTTATGACCAATAAAAAGATGGGTCTGAGCCAGGCCTGAGATGGGTCTGAGCCAAGCCTGGTGGTACAGGCTTATAGTCTCAGCTACTAGGGAAGCTGAGTCAGGAGACCCTCAAGTTCGAGTCCTACATGGACTATAGAGTGAATTCAAGGCCAATCAGAGAAACCAAGTGATACTTTGTCATAAAATGAAAAATAAAGATTAGTTTGTGGACAGCTCAGTGGTAGAGGGCTTGCCCAGCGTGGAAACAAGAGGTTGGTCTCCTCTTGTTCTCGGTTTTTTCATAGACTTCATTTTTCTCACTTAACTCTTTGAAAATCTCTCTTGATCACTGGTTTTCTACATCTTAACAAAGTGTTGTTCACATGTGTATCTGTTTTTTATTTAGACCCCCAAATCTTTAGTTTCAGTGTTTTCATATTTCTAAATTTTTGCTCATTTTTCTTTAGAACTTTTCATCTTTCCTATTAGACTCATCCTCTTTTTTTCCATTCCATTTGTATCAGGATATGGGGGGGCATATGTATATGTAGGTTTCTGTGCTTGTTGGCACATATGTGGGTGTGCAGGTGTATGTGCATGCATGTGTGTAAAGGCCAGAGGTCAGTCTTGGCTGTTGTTATACAAGATGCTATCCACCTTCTTCTTTTGGCTAGGCTGGCTGGCTAGCAAGCCCCAGGAATCCAGCTGCCTCAGTCTCCCCGCTGGGATTCTAATCCTGCACCACTATGTCTGGCTCTTTTATGGACTTCAGGGGATGGAGTTTTGGGCCTCATGCTTGTACATGCCTAGTGAGCCTTCCTTTTTAAAGGTCCCAGTTGGGTTATTTTTGAGGATGGTCATTCTCTTCATCTCATAATTTATCTTCTATATTTTCTATTTTAATTTTTCACCTACTTCTTATATTTTACTTATTCATCAGCAATAAATAAGCTGCCATTAAGTGAAAGCTTATTATTTCATTCATTATATTTCTGACTTCTAGAAACTTTATTTCATTTACTCTTGATATTTTAGTAGGATCTTATTATTTGTTCATGTCTTCAA
This sequence comes from Peromyscus maniculatus bairdii, assembly GCF_049852395.1. Lineage (NCBI taxonomy): Eukaryota > Metazoa > Chordata > Mammalia > Rodentia > Cricetidae > Peromyscus > Peromyscus maniculatus. The sequence goes on along the minus strand of NC_134856.1, from coordinate 31,135,167 downwards.
TCTCCTCATATTTCTTTGATGTTTACTTGAGTTCCATTGTAGTGTATCATTTACAATTTAGATGGTTTTATTATGCTTTCATTGATGGCTCCTTCTTTCCTGGAGCATTGTCTATATTTTGAATTATGAGTTTGTAAAATGATCAGAAAATATTTGTTGTGAATTTTCTACAAGTTTGAGGTCTCTTTTTAAAATGGAACCGCTATAAATTTGTTTTATGACACCTCTGAAACTATAAATATTAATCTATATCCTTGAGGTGTGAACTATACAATGGTTTCAGCTAGTCAGTGAAGATATTTGGGGGAGGTGTGGTTCTGCCTTGTGTTCCATTTGTGTCAGATGTATTTCTATGTTGTTTCTTTTCTTTCATAGAAAAAAAATATATTCATCTAGTCCATTTTTTACCAAGATTAGAACCAAAAAAAAACATGACAAGGAAATCCTAGTTATGACCTGCTGCTTTTATAGGTTCAGTTTGTATTCTGTGCTCCATTTATATTGGGAAGAGATTACAGATGAACTTTAACCCCCAGGAGCAGAGCTGTACAGGTATTCCCATTTGTGTCTCCATATCCATTTTCATGGCTTGAATAGTAGGCAATGGAGTCTATAGATTATGACTGACATGTGTTTTTTGCTTCTGTTCTCCCTTTCCACAAGAATTCAGTATTATAATAAAACATATGTACAAATTATTCTTCAAGGCCATCTTAGCTATTCTTCTACTGCTGTGATAAAACACAATGACCAAGGCAATTTATAAAAGAAAGGGTTTACTTTGGGATTTATAGTTTCAGAGGCAAGTGGGAATGGTGCTGGAGCAGTAGCTAAAAGCTTGCATCTCGATCCATAAGCATGAAGGAGAGAGGGGGAAGAGATGGAGGGAGGGCAAGGGAGGGATCTACCTGGGAAGGGTTTGGACTCTTGAAACCTCGAAGTCTACCCTCAGTGACACACCTCCTCAAACAAGGCCACACTTCTTATGACTTGTCAAATATTTTCACCCACAGGGACCAAGTATTCAAATATGAAAGCTTGAGGGAGTACTCTCATTTAAACCATACAGAGACTACACTTAAATCAGTCCTCTGATATGAGCTTCTTTTAAAGACATTTAACCCTGCCTTTTGATAACTTCTTTTTATGAGATTTTATTCTGATTTATTTAATTATGGATATGTGAGTATTTTGTGGAGATGCACATGAGAGTCATTTTTGCAGAAACCAGCAGATCCATCAGATCCCCTGGAGATTCATAGGGGTTTGTTAGTCTCCTGACATGGCTGCTGGGCCTGAACTGGGGTCCTCCACAAGACAGCAAGGGTTCTTACCTACTGAGCCATCTCTCCAGACCTCTGATCACTCCCTCACTGTATTTAATCTTACATGTCCAGTCCAAGTTTTGATTGTAGCTTGTAAGTTTTCACAACACAATTGACTGTCATTTTTTGTATCATAGCAGTATTTTGAAGTTTGAGCTTACATGTCAAATTTATTGTTCCAAGGAGACTATTTTGAAAGAGAAAGGTTAAAATGAACTATGCCAGATTTTTAAGAAATTACCATATTTGTACACATATCCTAATGAAAATAATTTTGCTAAATTTTTCACAATAAGAAATATAATAAGTTGAGAATTATAAATGCTGAAAGGCTACTTCCTAATAACATTTGCTTTATACTTTATACAGTTATTTGACACATTTAATACCAATGAATTGAAAGTGAAATTAGAAAATATTCCAAGACAAATGGAACTTGTGTTCTGTAACTAAGTGGTGCTTAGAGAGAAGGTTTTTAATGTTTAATGTGCAAATGTCTATCTTATAAATGACTAAGGAATATCTTATAGTATAAACCTGGACTTCTTTCAATTAAAGAGAAAACTATTCCCAAAGCAAGGAGAAGTAATGTAATAGTAAAGATCAGAGAAGTGAATAAAATAAAAATAGAAAAACAAGAGAAACAAGCAAAAACCTTCTGTTCTTTGAATATATCAGTGGAAGCTAGGACTCTAGAAAGAATGAAATAAAGAGTTGGTGGAGAGATAAGACTGAATGAGGCCATCATCATAGTCCTTACAGAAACCAATAAGAGAATGCTGTCAATGATGTATGGAAACAAACCAGGACTTAAAGTTGGCCAAGCCCACCCCTGGTGACCTACTTCTTCCAGCAAGGCTCCACTCTGCCTGAGCAGCACCAACTGTTTAAATAAACGAGCCTGTATTAGGCATTTCACATCCAGACAACAACAGGAGGTATAGGTCATAAAAGTTCAAGAGAAACCGTGGTGGGGGCTGGCTCTTAAGGAAACGATTAGAAGGGAAATAATAAAGAGAGTGATAGAATAAATATGACATGCAGGATGGGGGAAATTAGATGGGGGTGGGGAAGAAGGAGGAACGTAAACAAAATGTGTACGGAATGCCATAATAAAACTCCTTACTTTGTATGCTACTTAATAAACCAATGAGCATAATATTCTTATTTTCTATGATCATCATTTTAAGATAAACAGAAAACTTAAACAGTAAAGGTACATTTTTACAGAGGAATTCCAGCAAATAAATAAAAGAAATTTCTCATCTTGTAACCCTTAAAAATGCAGTCAGGTTGGGTTACAGTGGTGCACATAACCACCTTCATCTGTGCATCTTCACAAAATACTCACATATCCATAATTAAATAAATTAGAATAAAATCTCATAAAAAGAAGTTATCAAAAGGCAGGGTTAAATGTCTTTAAAAGAAGCTCATATCAGAGGACTGATTTAAGTGTAGTCCCTGTATGGTTTAAATCTTTAATCCCAACACTTGAGAGGCAAAGGCAGTGGATCTCTGTGAGTTCAATGCCAGCCTGGTCTACAGAGTGAGTTCCAGGACAGCCAGGGCTACACAGAGAGACCTTGTCTCCAAAAAAAAAAAAAAAAAAAAAAAAAGAAAACACCAAAGAAAATGCATTCAGTTAAATATCACTTTTAAAAATTGAACCAAGTAGGCAAAAGACTGGTTATTTCATAGTAAAGGAGCTAGCTCATTTGTCACCACATACTATGTTCTGAATGTTTGTGTTACCCCAAAATTAGTGTGCTGAAATCCTAAACCTAGGATGATTACATAAAATGTCGGGGACTTTTGAAAGTGGCTGGGTCATGAAGATGCAGTTGATGAATGGATTTTTCCCAAAAGAACAGGTTTGCTCCTGCTACTATATAAGGACTCAGAAGAAGCCATGGAGGAACTAGAGTCAGACCTCTGGAGATAGTCTGCTGGTGTCTTGATTGTGGACTTCATAGACTCCAGAATGGAGAAATCCTGATTGTTTTTTAGCTACTGAGTCCATAGTATTCTGCTGAAACACACAAGCAGATTGACACCATCCAAACCAACACCAATTTTCGTGTTACCGAGAGCACAGCTATGTCCCCACTTCATGTACTGTGCCCTCTTGCCACTCTTAGAGTTACACAAGAGGACATTAAACTGGAAACTATTCAGGTAATAACTTGTGTTGGAAGTGCCATCTTACCTTAGGACTAGTTCAGTTTCTTTGGACAACATTTTTGAAAGGTGGGAAGGAGCATTGTTTTACATTAAGGAACTTAATGTAAAAATAACCAAATGTAAGAAGTAGACTTTAAATGGATCCTAATTTTCTCTGTTGTATTTTACCTTTATTAGTTTGTGTGTGTATGTGAGTGTGTATGTGTCCACAGAGGCCAGTACACAGCATTAGATCCCTGGAACAGGTATTAACTGGTGCTCCCAAGCTGTCCACATAGATGCTGGGAACCAACCTGGTATTCCACAAGAGCTTCAGGCACTCTTAACCACTGAGAAATCTCTCTAGAAGTCTAGATCCTAATCTTTGTAACACTTAAGAAAAAATCCAATAATTACAAAAAATTAAAGTATGACTTGGCTTCAGATAACATCAAGAGGGATTTACTATTTTTGTTATGTATGACCATGATATTTGTAGTGTACAAGATATGAATGTTTTATTATTTTATTAGTGTGTAGCTTTTGTGTTCTACATTAACAGGCTGAATCTGTGGATATAGAAGGATGCCCAATGTCTCCCTTTACTGTGGTCTACATTAGTCCTTAAAGACAAGGTTCCTTAGGAACTGGAAGCTTACACTTTCAGCTAGGCTAACTCAACAGGTCCACCTGCCTCCACCCCAAAACACTGGAGTTATTGACACACAGAGACATGCCCAGCTTTTTTACAGAGGCCCTGGGAATTTTAATTAAGGTTCTCATGATTGTGCAGCAAGTACTCTTTGATCCAGCTATGGAGTCCAACACGCATGTTTTAAAAGCACATTAACATAGGCTGACATGAGTGACATGAGGTTCAGAAACATTTCTAACGTACTTCAGCAATAAGATCCCAACTACATGAGGAATAAATGGAGTTTGTTGTTAAGTTTCCCATTTTTGTTCCTGGAAGTGTTTATAATTCAATTTCTATTAAATATGTGGGCCTGTGAGCCCTCCCCACTTCCATTTCTCCTGTCTCCTCTTGTATCCAGTGAAGGATGACACATTTGGAGTTCCCAATTATTCAGCCTGGAGGTGACATCATAGTGATAATAAATTACAAATGAACAGAGTCATATTTCTCATCTTATTTTGTACAAGATGGAGCATTAACTAATCCATTCATGCAGGACATTCCATGTCTTATTAATCTTTTCTTTAGAAGTGATGAGAAGCCTGTGCAGGTTTTTAGTAAGAGATGTTCAAATTTGGGACCTGAGAGCTTACTCTTTTCCCCAGGAAAGTGAGTTATAAGAGGGTAAGCAAACAGGATGCAGGCAACATACTTCAGTCCATAGTTTATTCATTCAAATGTATTTATTGAGTACTTACTATGTAATAGGTATGGTTCTAAGTGCCACATTAATGCAACAGTTGGTGTGGCTGAGCATTTGAATTAGAGCTGTCATGGAGAAAATGAAAAGGCGTGGATTTATTTGAAAGATATTTTGAGGGTAAAATTAAAAAGAAAGCACTTGACAATTGTCAAACTTAACTTGGATTTTGAACTAGAAATATAGAATGAAATATCTACAGTGACAAAGACAAAATTTGTATGGAAAAAAATCATTAGGTAGATTTTGAATACTCTAGACTTGAGAGATTTATCAAGTCAAGTCTTTGGATCTGGACCTTGGCAGGGAAGTCTTGGCTTCTGAGAGTTCCTGACCCAAGCTTTGTTGCCCCTATTTTTTTTTTTCTGACTCATCCTGTCACAGTTGTCTGATCCTTCTCCCCTATTATTCTGGCACAAGTGAGTGGTGACTATCACCTCTTCATTATGCTTGATTGGTCTTCAGCTGTCTGTTTTCCCATGATGCCTTTGAGGGATAGCATGCTAACTTACTCTAGTTAGGCAGAATCTGACCCTTGGTAGGCATTTGATTGCAGATACGCTTAGAAGGAGGGTTTGAGAGTCAGATTAAGACCGTTTCAGGAATAAGCCCAGACACACAGCTAGTGCTGCAGCCCAGGGCTCTCATCATACTCTCCCTAAACTACCTTAGGAGGAACGGCAGTAGCAGATCCAGTTTCTCACCCCTCTCTCTCTCATCTCATCCTTTAAACAGAGGAATTCAAAGTGTATACTGTAAAAAAATCTTAGGAATGTATAAGCAGTTTGTTCAATTAAGGTGATAAACAGTGGCAGAAATACCATATACACACCTGACTCAGAGGAAATATACAATGCCTATTTTCGAGCCAACCAAACATGGAGCACATCCTGGGGAGAGAACACTTCAAGGCCTCCTTCCTGTGTTTAAGAGTTGAGAAACTGTGAGAGCTTAGGAATTCAGCCTCTCTTTGGTTTTGTTCCATCCGTAGTGCCAACTTTTCAAAGTGTATTTAATGTTAATGATTATAACCATGAATTTAGGGAGAAATTGTTCTTTCAAATTTAGCGTTCAGTTTTGTAGCTGAATATTCAACATGTCCAAAATATTTGTGGTAGATTTAATGTCAAATTTATGTCATTTTTGGTTTGTTGAATATACCAGAATATTATACATCTTATAATAGCATCACTTGGTGTGATTTAAAATTCCAGTGTCCCTGAATCTATCATGTCCAGGGAGAGCCACTGAGGTATCCATTATTCACATATGACTTCAAACCTTATTTAATTATCACTTATTAGTTTTGTTTTGTTTTTGTTTTTGTTTTGCTAAGATCAAGTACAATACCAAGCATTAGTTAATGACTAGGTGTGTTCTAAAGTTTCTAGATTTATGAGCAAGTCAAAATGTATTGACCAAGCATTTTGTCCCAGTTGGTTATCATTACATTTTTATTCATAGTGTCTTCACATAGGAAAGAAAGCAAGTGCTGATGTAACCAGACTTCTGTTGACTAGGACATAACCCTAGGGGTTCAAGAAATACATGCTAAATATTCTATCAGCCCTGGAACAGGTGAGGGATTCCATCTATTTTTAATGCTGTTGGGATATTTTATGTGTTCATGAGTATTGAAGCTTTAGTAAAAATTTCTTCTCTCTTTCTGCTCAAGGATGTTATCAGTAATGTCAAAATAAGACTAAAAATAAAACTCAAGTTGCAGTTTTTACATGCTGCTCAAAACTAGATGCACTAACCATTACAAAAACCAATGAATTTAAATGTTATTATTCTGATGTATCAGAGCCTGAGGGGGATTCTGCCTTTGGTATCACTGAAACTTAATGTGAACAATATCCCTTAAAACAATCACATAATAGGGCCTTTATTGTTGCTTCATTAGCACCCAGAGGCCGTTTTTGGAAAAGATTATCCCCTTCTATTCAGCAGGAGGCTTCTCTTTTCTTCTCCCTGACATTGTGTTTTCATCCGAGAAGATTACTATGAGCTATCAGATGCCAAATACAACATGAGCTTTTTATCTAAGTTCTGTAGGGGGGGAAAAATGACCTGGGAAAGTACCCATCCTATAACTAGAAAGACTTTAGGGTATAAATTAGAATTATAATATGCCCTAGTGTTATATTGAAATGGGGACCTGGTGCCAATTTTATTATAATTGGTTTACAGAATCAATGGAAACACCACTTTCACTCACTAAATTACTATACATTCCTAAATTTTGGAAGAGAAATCTACACAGATGCAGAATCTAAATAGAACAAAGCCAAGTAAAGAGTTGGCAACATTTCAAGAGCTAGGACAGTGGCAGCAAATAGATTGTGTAATTCAGCCATTTCCCCAACTGCACCCAAGAAGGATTTTTATCATATGAATCCACTAATTCATTTATTCAAGGACTTATTGAGCATCTACTATATGGCATTGTGTGTTATATAAACATGAGGAACGTTGGGATCTAAGCACCCCCAAATCCTTGGCAGCAATTAATTTATATTCTAATAATAACAACACACTTACACATACATACACACGCACATGCACACACACACACACACACACACACACACACACGCACGCACACGTACTCACACACATGCTATGTGTGGGAGGGAAGGGGCCAGAAGGCAGGTAGATGCCCCAAAGACACACAGTGCTTCAATTTAAATGGAATAATATATTAGTCATAGTTCTGTTACTATAACAAAACACCTAAGAAAAATACTCTTAAAGCAGTAAAGGTTTATTTTGGTTTGCATTCTTAGAGGTCAAAGTCCAAAATCAAGTGGTTGATTGTTTTCAAACTCTAATAGTGTATGTAATAAAACTCACTTCACTGAACCTAGAAGCAAAAGAAGAAAGACAGTGTAGTTTCCATAGTCTCCTTCAAGTGTACACTTCCCAAGACACAGGGATTCCACTTGGCACATCTAAAAGTTCCACTTCTATAACTCTGCTCTGGAGACTGAGCTTGTAACATAGTTCTCTGGGGGACACTGTCCAAACGCAAATAACCAGGAACACTGCACTCAGGAGGTGGCATTTGGGCATTAGGATATGTACTTCAATGGTAGAGCACTTGCTTTAGCATATGTGAGGCCCTGGGTTCAAGTTCTAGCATGAAAACAGGGAGGAAAAGAAATAGGGAAGGAGAAGACTAATGGAGAAGAGGAAGAAGAAGTCAAGGAAAAGAGAGGGGGCAGAAGGAATGGAGGGAGAAAGGAAGGGAAGGTGGCAACATTGAACAAGCACCTGAAGGATAATGGAAAAGGATAAAGTGATAATTGAGAAGTTTTAAGACTGAACAGCAAAGTCAAAAGCCTTTAGCAGAGCCTGTCTGGAGTGTTTCAAGAGCAGTAGGGGAGCCTGTGAGGTCAGAACAAATAAATGAGGTGCAAGGGTTAGTGATAAGATTGAGAAGTTACCTGTGTCGGGGGTATTGACATAACCAAGAAGTAATCTGTGGGGGGGGGCATGTGTTTTTAATGATTTGGGGATTTGGGAAGACATATGGGAATCTTAGTGGAGCGTCATGATCTGGCCTGCAGTCCCAGCACTTGGGAGGCGAGGCAGAAGGACTGGATTCTTGGCCAGCCTGAGCTACATAACAAAAAGAAAAAAGAAAAGAAATTTTAAGAAAAGGTATAACTCACACAGGTTGTTGTATAGAAAATAAACAAAAGGGGATGGGGTGAAGAGGCAGAAACTGGGGTGATCAGAGGTGTGCGGGTGCTTGCTTCCCTGGTACATGCCTGAGGACTTAGCTATTTGGAAGACTGAGGCTCAAGAGTGCTCAGGACCAGTCTAGGCAGCACAGAGAAACCCAAGCTCAATCAATCAAACAAGCAAGAAATGAGGGGAAAAGAGCTATTTTAATAATCCAGACAGGTGCCAATAAGTGCTTAAAAGATCAGGAGCAAAGTTCACATGGCAATGATGACGAGTGTCCGTATTCTTAATATATTTAGAAGACAGAGCCAGCGGGACATACTGTTAGATTGAAGGTGGTTATACAAAAGGAGCTAAAGCCTAATTTAAGTCTGAAGAGTGGATGATGAGCTTCACTGAGTTAAAAGAGAAAGGGAAATGTAAATGAAGAGAAATCTGGGAGAAATTGGAGTTCGGTTTTAGAGGTGTGAATCTGAAGATTGGAAGACTATTCATGGAAGCAGACATTGCAAGGTACCTGGACATCAAGTGTGGACATGAATGAAGATGCTTCCTTCTGACTGAATCTAATAACATAATTGATAAGAATGGTCACAGTGGAACAGACAAGCCGATTGCAGACTGTGGAGCCATGTACCTGAGGTTAGGGTTAGGGGATATGTTTGACCTTCTTTCCCTCTTTGTCTTTGGTCATAGGGTCTCTCAGCCTTCTTTTCTTTGCATATTTGTTTGTTCTGATAATACTCAGTTTTTTTCCATCCCAGGACACATGGCTTTAGCAGCCATTTCAGGCAGAATATAAAATCAAGGCATTTAAACTTCCCTGCAAACAGCTCATCCACCTTCTCCTCCTGAGAGAGAGTCTGGTTAGGTAGTTTATGTTATTTGGTGTCTTCTCCCTGGTCTAAATATTGGACTGGACAAGGATTTGCAACATTGATGTCACAGGATCCTTCATCCACTTGGTTAGAAGCAGAATCTTCATTAAGATAGATTTGTTTTCCTCACTACATATAGCTCTGCAGCCTTGCATTCTCATTTAAGGCAATAGATTGAATATCTCAGAGCCACCCAAACCAGCTACTGATCTGGGTTTGGGACTTTGCATTCATATTTTAGCACTAGATAACTAAAGAACTTGCTAAAACAATATATTCCAACACACAGTAAAGAGAATTTTTCATCACTCAGTATTTTGTTGGCTCATTTTCTTGGACATCTCCAGGCCCTTATCTGGAAGTCCTTATCTTTGGCCTGCTTCTGGAAAGACAGGTGGGATTGTGTATATTTCTATTTTCATGGGCTAACTGTCTCTAGTATGTTGCTATTGGGTGTAGAATTGATAAAAAATGTCTAAAAACATAAAATCTTTTTGATGAATGTAGCACATCACTAGTATGGTCCCCATTTTTCTAATACATGGTAGATCCTAAATACCTGTTTCCCATCAAATATGGTGTTGAAGGTTACATCTAAATTAGACACATAAATCTGATATGCATTTAAAATTTGCTGGCACAGGCTACACACTAGGTAGTCAAAATTGTCCTCAGACTCTGTATAGCCCAGGCAGGCCTCCTTGAACTCTCAGCTTTCTGGTAATGAGATGACAAGCATAAGCCACCTTCCCAGATTAAACACATGACTTTTAAAGAAACCTGACTATGTGAGGACAGCAAACAAGCATGAAAACACACGAGTTCCCTCATCTCAGAATATGATTACAGGCCAGAGGAAAGAAGCCTGGATATCTGTACAGAATCAATTCAGAGAGGGGAGGATATTGGGTTTTGATTTGTCTAGAAACCCTGTGATTATCATTCCAGGTGAGACTGGAAAGGCAGAAATGTGCCAGGCAAGCCAAGTCTTTTGGGGACCTCATTGACAAAGTTCAAATGATTTTGATTACCACAGCTAAGTGAAAACCTTCTGTTTCCAATTGGAGCTATTATCTTGATACAAAACTCTTCATGTACCTAAAGTTCTAGCATTGAATAAAATTTCATTTCTTCTTGAACATCAATTGATTTAATCTTATCACCTTGGGCCAATGTGCCAAAATATATGTTAAAAGGAAATTTTACTAAGATAATTAAAGCAATGATTTGTTTTTGCTGCAATATAAAGCTTAATGTATTCTGAGGAAAGAAGAGATTATAAAATATTATCATAAACTTTAATTAGACCCAGAAACTTAATGTGGCTGATTTGTGTGTTTAAAAAGCAGAGACTGGAATAAACTAGTGTAATGGTAGCATTTTTATATCAGATTGCAAAGACTCCTTTTTAATTTTTTTAAACCATTCTACTTTCCCTTTGTTTAAAGTAAATAACTTTGGGATTCTAAATAAAGACTTTGAATAGACATAAGATTTAGAGCCTTTTAAAAAGCATAACTATCTGTTGCTTCTTTCTGTGATATCAGGTTATATTATAAAACAGTAACTGGAGAGAATTCATAAAGTACTTTTAGTTGTATTTTATCACATAAAATGTATTTTGTATCTCCCTTACTATATAAATGTTAATCTGGCTTCGTGTTTGAGTCAGAGTAATCTTAAGTGCTGAGGGCCAGTGAGTGCCCTTTGTGAACAGCATGGAGAGCTGTGGGCAGTGCCCGTCCGTCATCTGTTCCTGCACATTGTCATCTCAGCTGGGCAGTCCTGGCTATACTACAGCAGGCCATTGTTTGTGGAGAAAGCTGATATTAGGAGGAGATGTGATAAGAATGCCTTAAAAAAGATAATTGAATACTATCTGGTTTTTGGCACTAGCCTCTTGTATCTCTCTGTATTTTATCACTCTCGAGTCCTTTATTCAGTCTTTTTATAAAATCCCATTATTTAAAAATTGAGGGCAGAGTGGTGGCTTGTAAGGAGCTTAATATATTAATCTGGTGCTCAGTGATAAGCCTTTATTCTCTATTATTCAACAAACCCCATTTTATTGAAAATATGGGAAAATCTGCAGAAAATAATGAAATATAAATTATTATCCCAGGGTTCACTTCAAACACTTTCCTATTTATACAGTAATTTTTTACATATGGTAAGGACATTTTAAATGCATTGCTAATGTTTTAAGGGGTGGAATGAGCATGTTTGTATTAAATGCTGCTCGTTCTGATGTTGTTTAGATGGTTCCTCTTTATAGCATGGTTATAATATTTCCAAATCAGACAAATGGATGGGGAGATGCATGGTAATAAGTAAAGTCTTAATTGTAGAATCTAGACTTTTATCCACGCTTTACTATGTTTAAAAACTTCATAATAAATCACTGGAAGCAGAAAATGCTCAGATATTTCCATGCTGGCCTTATCAAAGAATATGGAATAACTTCTCTTTTTAAAACCAAGTGATTGTTGATAACATTTCAATAATCTTATGGCATTTAATTCTGTTTTGTTTTTGAGAAAATGCTCTACTTCCAATCTGAACTTGAGAAAACATGAACTTGGAAAAGGAATGGATGAGTTAAATTACAATATGTGGAAAAACACAACCCATAACAGGGATGTAGTAATGGAAATATAGTCATATTTATGTGAAAGGTCTGGAAAGACACCAAGAAGCAAAAAACACCCGCTCTTCTTTCTACAGGAATACATAAAATTAACATGCGAAGCTCACTTAGCTTTAATTTTTAATTTTACAAAACTTTCTAACCCCTACTCCCAAATGGGCACAAAGCTAACTTGCATTAATATGGAGCTTCTCCTGTGTGAGTCTTCTAGGTCTAGAGTAGAACCTAGGTTCTACTTCTCTGGTCTAGCTTTGGTGGGGATTTGCACAGAGTTTGTGATCCCTCTGTTTCCTCCCCTCCTGCTGCAGGGAAGAGGATGAAAGTAGAAACATCAGATGGCTGTAGGCGCCCAGCTATGTAGTAGCACAAATACCAGCTGAATGTATTTTTGGTCAGGTACAAAGAAACAAATGGCTGTTGGTTTTCCCAAATGTTGTTTACCCTCCTGATATTCTTCCCAAAACCATCATGTATAAATATGTACTGTATTTACTTCAGTGTACAGCTGAGCACAAACTAAGCAAGGTTCTCGGGCACTGATGTTTATTCTTCACTATGAAGTTACTGAGGTTTTTTTTTTTTTTTAAATGAATGGATCTGAGACTACCTTAGTGGCTACTTCTGGGATAGATCTTGCTAAAACTAGATTATCTAGAAATAGAGTGATGAGAGAGAGAGGCGAAGAGAGAGATGGGAGAATAAAACTAGTTCATTCCCTTGATAATGGCATTACTATATTCATTAAGATGGTTTCTGCATGATCTAACTACCTCTTAATAGTCCATTTCCTAATATCAGCATAGATTTCAGCATGCCCTTTTGGAATCCCAGAAAACTGAAGTGCATGTGAAAACAAAACTAATATCTGACAGCATCATAGTCTCTGAAAACCATCAGCCACTAGAACTTCTACCAGGAAGCCATGACACAATTTATGTAACAAAGGCATTATCAGTCAATGTCTGGTATAGAAACAGAATACATTAAAAAGTTGAGGAAGGCCGGGCGGTGGTGGCACATGCCTTTAATCCCAGCACTCGGGAGGCAGAGCCAGGCGGATCTCTGTGAGTTCGAGGCCAGCCTGGGCTACAGAGCGAGATCCAGGAAAGGCACAAAGCTACACAGAGAAACCCTGTCTCGAAAAACCAAAAGAAAAAAAATGTTGAGGAAATATTTAATATACTTAAAACAGTGTTGCAGGCCTGATTGAACTGAATTCTGGGGGTTTTAGGAATGATTTAGAACAGTGAAGTCTTAATCATGACTACGAAGAAACAGCGAGAGAGAGATATACAGAGACAGACAGAGAGACAGAGAGATAGACAGAGAGAGAGAGAGAGAGAGAGAGAGAGAGAGAGAGAGAGAGAGAGAGAGAGAGAGCACAAAATGGGGCATGTGGGAGGTATTCCCTTCAAAGGCCCAATCACCTACCTCCTATAACTCAGACCCAACACCTGTGCCCAACCCTCCCAATAATGTCACTAAACTATGGTCCCATCCAAGGATTTAAGCTGTTGATGAAATCGGAGCTCTGGCACATAATTCATTCAGTTCCCAATCATCTTTCAAAGAATTTCAGAGGGCTAGAATATAATTAATGTGGGAAAAATATGTGACTATGGGATTGGTTTCATTAAAGTTGTGTTGGTGAGAAGAAAAATTGAAGTTGGGACAGGCAAACTTAAGGTAAAATACCTACTGTACCAGAAACCACTTGCATTCATATCTCCTTTATGCTGTTTAATGTCTGGGTGACCCTAACATTTTAATAACCTCTCTGTTCTACAGATTTTGTATTGTTTTATGATATTGCCTTATAAAATTCTTAGACGTTTATACGGACCTGAATGCCCAAAGGTTTAGCAAATAAATCTGGAGTTTCTTTTACACTAAAATTCAGGACCTATTTTATTTTAAACCATTATGAAACTTACAAGTAGCAGAATCTATGACTCTGTAACCAATAGAATGTTTAAGGTTATAAAACAAAAAGCAAATTCAATGGATAGAAAAATAAACATAACAAAGCTTCCAAATAATCAGGGAATATTTATCTGAAAATGTAAATACTATTCAATATAGAAAGATGTTAAACCTGTTACCTCTGCCTTCCTCACTTGTAAATAGGGAAAATCACTTGTTTCTGAGAGAATGAAAATGTATGGTACATAGTGAGCCTTAATAAAGGTTAGCTATCATTGTTAGAATGATGCCATGATAATTAACCATCTGATCATATTTCAAGCTCTGTGATAGAGATCAACTAACCAACAGTGGCAAATATGGTACTCAGAAGTCACAAAAGAAAGTTACCTCCATAGTCATTCTTTGGTAGTTAACTTTGATGAGTAACCCTCAAAGAAAATTTAAGATCATTTTAAAAATTAGTTTTAAGTGAAAGGCAACACAATATAGTTTTCAATGATTAAACAATTGAATAACAGTGTGTGCACTGAATATATGCTTGTGTACCACAGGAAATTTCAGCTCAAAGTGGATCAGGTATAAAACGGTGATTCCACAGGATGATAATGGAACACAAAACTCATATTTCTGGTGATACTGATGTAAACAAGTCTGCTTTACTCACATGCATATGAAAATATGGTACAATGCAGCAGATGGTAAACAATCCTAAATAATGTTGATAAATGATGACATTAATGGCTTATGCAGTTATGGTTTTGTATTTTTTTTATCTTAGAGTGCATTTCTACTTACAAAATAATTTACTGTACCTATATTCTCTGTATACCAGCAACAGCCATATACACACATCTAAATGTCTATGTATATATTACAGAATTTCCTTACTGTATCAAGAGGCCACAGTGGATGTTTGGCCTTTATCTAGGTTGTGTAAGTTCACTCTGTCCTTGTTTCCACAAGGATGCAACTCTAGGTGGAAATCTGTTCATTTTCTCAACTTTACCTATGTGGAAACTGAGGCATAAGATTTAAGTAGTGGAGTGATGCATAAAATTGGGCACTGTGAGTTGGAGTTGGTACTCATAAAAGCATGCAATGTTGTGTTACTAACTCAAACTCTAGGGTAATGTTGACTTGGGGTTTCTTCTACCACTTCCATTATATTTATATATGAAACTTACAGGAACAAAGTCAATGACCATTTTAGGTTATAAAACAATGATAAAAACATAACAAGTTCTAAATAATCAAGATGTATTTGTCTGAAAATATAAGTAATATTGAATAATAGTTTGATGTGCAGTTATGGGTCTTGTCATTCTATAGTCCTTCTGAACCTTAGTCATTATCTATACAAGGAAACCGTCAAGCATGAGTAATTAGAAAGTTGGGAATTTTTAACCTCTAAAATTCAAGGACGTGGGAGTAAATTGATTTGCATCTAAAAGTTAACCATGAAAGACAAAAAAAATGTCTTTCTAGAAACTTGTGTGAAAGAGGTGTTGAGGAGAGAAGGCTTCTGGGTGTTTACATTTTTCAATAGCATCAAAGAATAGCAAAAGACTATGACAAAGGAGACAATTTTGGCATTTGGATGAAAAGGTTTTTAGCAGATGGCATATGTGGATGAACTAGATGAGAATGACAGGTTCATGGACTTCATATTGTGAAGTGCTGGGGAAAAAGAAATAAATGAAAACTGTTTCAAAGAGAGCTTCAAATAAGTGCAAAAATATTGAGCATCAACAAGACCGCTAAAGATGACTTTACAAAATAATTTTTATCACTTATGTGTATATGTTAGAATTCTTTATCATTAATTTAGAACTATATTCATCATTAGCTTATACTATACTTAAGACATCACATGGATCTCCAATGTATAATTGGGTAAATTATAAGAATTATGGCCATTAATCCTTTTTTATTATTTAACTTGATGAACTTGGTGTTGAAATTCCTTTATCCTTGATACAAGAGTACATTTTTCCTTTTTCTTTCCTGGTAAGAGAATGATGTCATAAAGATGAGTATCTTAGTTTTGTTCTGGTGCTATATATAAAATACCCTGACAAAAAGCAACTTCGGGGAGAAAGTTTTTTTTTTTTTAAACACTTATAGTCTAGGTTACAGTTCATCATTGTGAGGAAGTCATGGTAGCAGGAGCTGGAGACAGCTGATCACACTGTGTCCATAGTCATAAAAGGAATGAATGCAGGGAGGAATGAATTTATAAATATGTGCCACTCAGTCTTCTGTATCTTTTTCATTCAATCCCAAACTGAATGGTGCAGCCCACATTCAGGGTATATCTTCCCATCTCAACTAGCCAGCCCTATTAAGAAAAATCTGTACAGTCATGCTCAAAGGCCAAGCTAATCAAGACAATTCCTCACTGAGATACCCTTCCTATGAGAGTCTAGACTGTGCCAAATACAATCAAAACTAAACAACACTGGGAGCATCAAAAACACTGAAGTTTGTGTCTCTTTGAATAACATCATGATG
This sequence comes from Peromyscus maniculatus bairdii, assembly GCF_049852395.1. Lineage (NCBI taxonomy): Eukaryota > Metazoa > Chordata > Mammalia > Rodentia > Cricetidae > Peromyscus > Peromyscus maniculatus. The sequence goes on along the minus strand of NC_134856.1, from coordinate 31,118,627 downwards.
CTAAGTTACAGTATGTCCTTAATTTTGAAATAATAATTATCAGTTTTATTCAAAATGTTCTGCTCAAGACAAGATATGCCAGAAAAACAAGCAAAAATGGATAGAACCACAGTATATATCAAATTCACAGAGTAGATCTAAATAAATACTATCTAAATAAGCAAGTAACCATATTTGAACTCACATTAAAGTATGTAAATTCTTTTATTCAGATAATGTCCAAATCAGATAAATTTGGACTTCTAAGAATATTAGAATATGTCCACTGTAGTGACATGTTTGTTGGCATTGTCCTTTACTATTTGTTGGTTAAGACTAATTACAATTCTTTTCTGAATGCTGGAAGAATTCACCAGACTTTAGCACTGTGGATATCACTCTGTATGCCGTGAATGTGTTTCTCTGATTGATAAATAAAATGTTGATTGGCCAGTAGCCAGGCAGGAAGCATAGTATAGGCAGGATGGGCAGAGAAAAGAATTCTAGGAAGTAGAAGGCTGAGTCAGGAGATGCTGCCAGCCACCACCACGAGAAGCAAGATGTAAAGATGCTGGTAAGCCACGAGCCACGTGGCAAGGTATAGATTTATAGAAATAGGTTAATTTAAGATGTAAGAACTAGCTAGCAAGAAGCCTGCACCATTAGGCCATACAGTTTTAATTAGTATAAGCCTCTGTGTGTTTACTTGGGTCTGAGTGGCTGTGGGCCCAAGCAGGACTGGAGAAAACTCCAGCTACAGACTTATACAGGGGGACAGGGAGTACACGGTAGTGTATTATGTCCCTAAAACTACAGGGACAGTCATTCTTAGAAGCATGAGGTACTAACTGTCAGTATCAGACATAGAACAGAGCCTAGTTCATGAGCATAGTTCTACTATTCTGTTTCCAAGATGGAGTTATTCACCAATAGATTGTGCTGTAGCCAGGCCATTCATTTCTGTGCTTCATTAAGAAAGCAAAAAATGCTTGAGTTCCAATCTGAGCATTAACCTACATGACTTGTCTGTTAGAAGTCAAAGAATAAACATTGAGAAGTAGGAAATAGCTCAGGACTGAGATACACCTAAGCTGTGCTTCCACCTCTGGGGGAGAGCTCCTGTTAAATGAAGTACTCATTGGTAAAGATGTGCAGATTCTCCTGTCCAGACCAAAGATGCTCAGAGACAGCCTTGGTCTTCTTTATTGGTCTTGGTCTTTATATTTTTCCACAACACATTAGAGGGGCATGGGCAGAGCTAATGTTACTGTTAGTTGCTTTCTCAGGCATGGGACAAGTGTCAATACTGCAGATCATTTTAGTGGTAGGAACTGGTCCCACATTGGCTTACATGTGACTCCAGAATAATATCTAAGAGTAATTTACAACTGTGAGCATAGGTTTTTGTTTGTTTGTTTGTTTGTTTTGAAACATGGTTTCTCTGTGTAGTTTTGGTGCCTGTCCTGGATCTCACTCTGTAGACCAGGATGGCCTTGAACTCACAGAGATCCACCTGGCTCTGCCTCCTGAGTGCTGGGATTGAAGACATGTGTCACCACCACCTGACTGTGAGCATAGTGTTTATCCTATGATTATACCTTTCCAAGTTTCTCTGTCAACCTGTCAACGATGAATTTGTTTTAAAGAGATTGTGTAACATTCTACCAAATGTGCTTACTTGGAAGCTTTGATTGATCTATTCCAAAGTTTGGAAGAAATAAATTTGGTGAACTCTGCTATCTCATATTTAATATCCACATAAGAAGGGAATATGTGACAATGACAACAGAAAGACCAGGCTGAACATTTGTCCTCTTAGAAACACCCAATGGATACACCTAACTAACTTATCTAAACGGAGTTAACAAAATGGAAGTTTGAAATCCTCAGATTTATGTTGATCTGCGTCTTGAAAACTAATAGGAGTAGATTACTATATATTTCAATTTTCTGAGTGTAAGACTCAATTTTAGTGTTCATTTGTGGATGAATAGATAAGAAATGTCATATATTACATGATAGGATATTATTCTGCTCCTTAAAAATAGTGACACACTCTCATGTGCAATGGCATGGATAGTATACCGAGAGGGCATTAAATTAAATAAGTCAAACACAGAAAAGCAAATAGTGTGTAATATCATTCATATGTGGATTATAAAAAGATTGATCTCATTTAATTTCAGAGTGGAATATTAGCTACCAGTGGCTGAGAAAGGTATGAGGGAGTGGAAGTTGGGAAAAAAAACACAGTTGTACAGGAAAAAGCAAGTTCTGTTATCACTATAGTCATTCTTTGATTTGATTGTAAGACAATATGTAGATACATTAAAACATTACATTATAGCCCTTAAATATATTTGGTAATTATTAGTGAGTCAAACCCAGAAAGGAACATTTTTGATCTGAGAAAGGCTGTCTTCCGTCTCAGCCTCCCTAGTGCTGGTATAGCAGAGTTTACCACTGTACCCAGCTTGAAAAACTATTTTCTTTAACAGAATATACAACAAACATGTTGAAGTAAATCATCAGGGTTGTATTAATTCAATAGATTTAAAGGCTCTAAAATATAACTAAACAAGGCAACTAAACATGTGTTTGCTTTAGGCCCCCTTATGTGAATCTTATGTATTTGTTTGGGATTTTATGACTTACATGAATGAGCTCAGAGGAATTTATCTTTTACACTGACTCTGAAGCCTTCAATTTTTTTGGCTTGTACTTCCTTCTCATCCTGTTTCAGCTTCAAAAGAAGAAATATGCTGAAAAATCATTTGAAATTGGGAACATTGAAGCGGCTCTTGTCACTCACCTCCCTAGTCCTTGCTTCAGAGCCTCCCCACTCAGCCATGGCAGAGAATGAAATACAGCTAATGGAAATGGCCTCTTGTGTAAACCTTGCCCAAGAGTTCTCAGTGAGAGTTGATTTCTTATAATTTGACCTGAAAGATCCAAAGAAAATTTCTACCAACATGGAATTGCTTGGAAATTCTTTGGCTTAATAGTAAAAAGATTGGAGAAAAGTTAAAATCTAGAGTCAGGTATCTATCAAAGGATATACAAAGTTCATGCCACTCTGTTCTAGGAATAAAAGAATACTACATTGATATTTATGTTGCATAGTTTATTATATCAATACATTTAATGAACACATATGATAGTACCAATTACTGTGGTAAGTGATTGATAAAATTCAACTAATCTATATAAATAAATAGAAAAGTAATAATTTTGAACTTCATTTTAGAGAGCTATATACCACAGGAGCAGAGAGACAATCAGAAGAAAAAATAAATAAGATATGACAAGCTTTATAAAACTTTCTATGTAAACATAATATGAATCGTTAAGATTGAACTGAAGGAGAATTTCATTTTTAAAGGCAGGAGTTTAATACAATGAATGAGGTAGAGTAGAAAATAGTTGGATATTGTAATCACAAAATAGGTCAAAGATGTAGAGACATTCACAAAGCAAAAGTACAAGTGTTTTCACGTTTGTGCTGAGGTGTTCACAACCCCTAGCAGAGGGGAAACACAATGAGATAAGAGTTTCCAGAGCAGTCAAGTTAAAATAAGGGGAAGAAAACCATATCTGCCATTGTCAGGATATGAGTAAAGTCCTGTCCACATGGCTGTAAGGCTCCACAGATCTCACAACTTTAGAAAGCCAGTCAGCAAAAATGTTTAATGTTAAATATGTACACATATGTTTGACTCTTAACTTGATCATGCAAGTCTATGACATGAAAAGCAAACGTGACCATTTCAGCATTATTTCTTGCTGGAACATCCTGTTGGGGGCAAGGTAAATATTAATGTATAAGAGGGAACTATGTTCCATCCATATTACAGAATATTTATATGCAACAAAGTAATTGAAAAGAGCTGCACCGGTTGGCTTAGGGAAGTTCCAAGAAATCTTCTTGAAGAATGGAAACTATTCATTCTATATCATCTCTTTAATTCCTATTTTAAATTAAAAATAGATTAGCATTTTTATTTTAAAGATAGTTCATTTGTGAATATACAAAATTGTAGAAAAAAAGAAAGCAAACTCCACATTCATGCATAGTCCTCCTCCCAAGGTAACCAGTATTAGTATTCTAGTTTATAGACTTGAGGTGGGCTGGGGTCAAAGAGAGGAGGTCTAACACAGGGCTTCACGCTAGCTTAGAACTTACTATGCACTCTAGTTCAGCCTCAAATTAATGGTGATATTTCTGCCTCAGCCTCCCAGTGCTGCGATTCCAGTTGTGAACCACCTTGCTCAGGGTGGTTCAGACTTAAAATGTGGACACAAAAAAAAAACAAGTATTGTCTTATATATGATATTTTTGTAAATTGTTATCTTTCATGTAAGTTGTAAAGGTACCCCCTTCATAAGAATAAAGCTGTCTAAACAGGATTTGAACAGTGACAGCACTGATAGACATGGTAACAGGGAAGGGACAATTTTACAGTGCCTCACCCCTAGAAAAAGAAGTACAGACAACTTACTCTTCAAAAAGAGTAAATAAGTAATGAATGAGCCCCCCATCTGGTTATCCAATGCTAAGTGATCAGCCTGAGGTCATGTACATACAAGTATCACTAGTCACACATCAGTGCATTGTGTTTATTTATTTATTCATATATATGTATGCAACAACAATAATCATAAAAAGTACTCTTCTGTGTGCTACCCTCTCTGCTCTGTAATCTGTGTTACCTACCGTTGCAATGCCTGCCATGGTCCCTGAAGTTGAGTGCTGTCATCTGTGTTGATTTTTTTCTAACTTGAGTCAATTCTGGTCAGTTAGTCCTCTCAGAATCCTCTGACTTCCTCTTGAGATTTCACAGCCACATTGGATTTCCTCTTATCATGTGGGGATCAGTTTGTTCCATAAGACAGCAGAAGCCCAGCTTGATACTGTCCACAATCTGGTTTTTCTAAGAAGTCTGCCCCCAAGCTTCCCTACTCCTAGATCATCCTAATGACATGAACTCACTTTTTCTTTCCCCAGCCCAGGAAGAAGGGGAGAGGGAGTCTGGCCCACTCTCAGCGCCCAGCAGTGTCTCTTTTGTTCTTCACTGGTCTGCTCTTCAAGTCTTGTTTCCTTTAAGTTGGACAGAGTTCTCATGTCATCACACTCTTTTCCTTACCATATGGCCCCATGTGCTAAGTTCTCCAGACTCTCACTTCTTAGATCCCCCAAATGCCACTCATTGTGAATGAAGCTATGCCCTTCCAAGTGGAATGCTTACTTTTATAAGTTATTTTTCCTTTGTCTTTTAAAATTTCCTTCTTGAGATGCACTTGTCTTTGTTTCGGAATTTTTCTGCTTGGAGGAAGTGCACGTGCAGATGTCACAGAATTATCCACCTCATTTCAAAGATGAATTAAGGTTCATTTAAGTATCTATATGGTTTTCAGTTTTGCAAATTTAAAACCTCAAGATCAAAATATGTATTAGCTGCATCTAATTTGTCATTGTTAAAATTGGTAAACATCGGAAAGAAGGTGATTTCTATTCAGTCATCCTTTAGGAAGCCACTGTCATTCCGTAAGTAGCACAATCAGGAATTGGAGGCAGTTAGAAATGGGAGACATACTTTTAATATTTCACAATAATATGCACAGAACTACATGTGCACACATATCTGCAAATAAAAATACATATGCAGGAGTATGTATATGGTCTACTTGGAAGCAGTCCCAATAACCTTAGTAATTCTTATGGATTCTCAAGACATCTCATTTCACACATGCTAATGAATGCATCAGTCCAGAATGCAACATAGAACCCCAAGTTCTCTGTTCTCACCTACCCGACCCCTGTCTCCTGGATGTCATGCAGAAGCTTAGGGGGCCTAAGCTCGCTGCCTTTGCTGCCTCTGTTGCCACTTTCACCTGCCAAGGTCATGCTCCAGTGACTCACATGGACCAAAGTCAACCCAGTGAAGGGAGAAGGCCCTCTCCTATCTTTGCACCACCGTCACCCTATCGAGTTTGTTGAGGTACTTGTCTTCTGTAACATCATGGGGGAGAATGAACTTTTTAACTTCTTTCCATTTTCCCACTGAAGCCTTCTCACCATAAAGTAGTGCCCCCGATCTCCCTATGTGTGGGATGAGAAGAAAATGGATACGAACATAAAGAAACAATCCAAATTATGGAGACACCATCCAGAGTGCATAAGAGCCACAAATACCAAGTGCTGTCTTCACTATTCTCTTGCTGATTCTCTTGGTACATTTTCCACCCAAAGAGGCTTCTTGGCATTTTTGCAGTCATGTCCTTTGAGTATGCTCCATTGCTGCCCATGGCACCTGCTTCTCTGAAATCTGATGACACATTCACCAAAGTTAAGCCTGGACATTTGAGCCTTAAAAAAAACTAACATAATTAATTAATTAGATCTTTATGCATTGCCTCTGACCATCTTCTAATGGGGAAGACCACATTGCTACATTAGGTACTACTTTCATTTGTTTTTGCTAAATCTTGTGAAAACATGATTGTAGAATTTTACTTTCTGTTTGTCTTTGGTCTAGGAAACAAACCAAGAACTATAATGACCCCAGATAATATCCCTTAACATGAACTTTGAAAACTCAGGCCCAATAGATAGTCCATAACCTACATATGTCAAGTATTTTGGAACATAAGCTCAGAGTTTTATTTCTTTCCAAGTCACTTGATAAAGATTTATAAAGTAGTAAAATGAAGTGCTCAATGCTGTAGAATAATATGTATACCAGGATGGGTCAAGGAATTTGCATGATGAAGATAGAATTGTGAATATCTAATTCGTAGATGATTTAGGAAAAACAGCAGGCAGAGTAATTTTTAATCCAAGAGAAAGAAAACATAATATCACATTTCTAAAGTACAATTTAAATGATAAACACTGCAATACTATTTATTCTATAATATTTTTACAACTAGACATTGTTGTGGGATGTTCTGTATGGCAAATATGTTAATAAATAAAATACTGATTGGCCAGTAGCCAGACAGGAAGTATAGGCAGGACTAACAGAGAGGAGAATAGAGAGAACAGGAAGGCAGAGGGAGACACTGCCAGCTGCCACCAGGACATGCAGCATGTGAAGATGCCAGTAAGCCATGAGCCACCTGGCAAGGTATAGATTTATAGAAATGGATTAATTTAAGATGTAAGAACTAGATAGCAAGAAGCCTGAGCCATTAGGCCAAACAGTTTGAATAATATAAGTGTCTCAGTCATTATTTTATACGTGGGTTGTGGGACTGCGGGGGCTTGGTGGGACCTGGAGAGAAGCCCTCCAGCTACAAGACATCCTTTAACTTATTGAAGAATAAACAGAAAATCTAATTGCTGATTATTTCTTAATTATATACAATAGGAATGACTTTTTATATGTTCTACTCTAGAAACTTAAAATTATTATTATTTTCATATAAATAATATATTTGTTGAAAATATACATACAAAGAAAAATATAAAGCTAAATTCTTATCACACAAATTACTTTAGTATTAATAGTTTACACTTTGCTATGTGTATGATTTTGTAAAACTGGTGTTGTATTATAGATACTGCCATGTAACCCTCCTTCTTCTTTGCAAATCCAGGAACAAATCTGAGATTTCATGAAATAGGCCTCAATGACATATTTCAGTGATCTTGGTTGAAACTGATTTCTTCATTTCTTCTTCGAGCCAAACAGATTTTAAATTTGGGGTATTTGAGGGCTACACAAGTGACCTGGACTGAGACATCAAGCCAGGGGTTAGCTGTAGAGATAGGGTCTGTCTGCTCAGAACATAGGAAACAGGAAGTGTTCTCTGTTGCCACCTGGTCTTGAAGTTTTTCTTTTTTTCTCCATTTTGTTCAGCTTCCCTATCCCATTCCTTCTCCTCCCTTTTTCATTTCAGATGATATGCTCTTCTGAGGTGCCCCTCTGGGGTGGTCCTAGGTGGGAAACTGTCCTCCTGTCCATGTTCCCCTCATATACAGTAATTCAGATATCCAGGGCTTTCTAGAAAAACCTGAGCTAAAGCTTGGCCTTACCCCTCAGACTCCTGCTGATGTGACTGATTTCACCCTGGCTTTGACTGCACTCTTTCCCATCTGCCAACTTAGCGAGGGAGTTAAAATTCACTTAATATTTTATTCAGAATTTGACTGTTTTTAATCAGAAAGATTATTTTGTGAATTTCTTCTGCCATATGACACAAATGAAGGTCAAGAATATTTACTTTGAAGATTAAAACTATGTCATGTGTATTTATATGGGGAAGTGGTGCTTTATTTAACTTAAATGTTTATGAACAGCACATTGACTGTCAGTGAAATTTCTTTTAAAAGCTTATAATGTCATACTACAGAGCCAGGCGGTGGTGGCGCATGCCTTTAATCCCAGCACTCGGGAGGCAGAACCAGGCAGATCTCTGTGAGTTCAAGGCCAGCCTGGGCTACCAAGTGAGTTCCAGGAAAGGCACAAAGCTACACAGAGAAACCCTGCCTCAAAAAACCAAAAAAAAAAAAAAAATCATACTACAGACAATAATACTTAAACTGTATTTTGAATGCTTGCTAAGCATGAATTATATCTTCTTTTTAATTAATAGATTCCATAGTCATCATTTGATTTATAGAAATATCAAGGGAAAAGTACAATGTCCCATATTCAATGATACATGTTTGGCACTGCATATTGTTAAAATATTCACAATAGGAAACATTTTATATTAAGATCACATCTAAAATACATGCTCAACTCAGGTTCAGTGTGTTAAATTAGGACCCTGGTGAGTATAGCTGTTTTCCTATGACCACAGTGGGAGTGATCACTAAAATTTACTATTTTATAAATTCTCCAAAGGTGGTCACACTTGTTTATTTCTAGAATAAATTTTATTATGATATTTAAGGCACATACAGCACAGTGTTGTGGGCTACATGTAGGTAGTAAAGCGGTAACTATGGCGGAGCAAATTAATACACCCGGCACCTCATAGACATACTCATTTTTCACTTACTTTTTGTTTTTGACAAAACAGCTAAAATCTACTCATTTGGCAGGAATCCCAAATGCAGTGCAATTTTATTAATTACTGCTCTCATGCTGCACATTATCTCTTCACAGTTCTTTATTGTTCATTTCTCCTGTTTGTAACCAGGGAGCTATACCCGCCTATTGCCCATGCCCACAATCCTTGTGTCCAGACTCATTTCTATTTATATTTGAACTTAAAAAAATTCCACATATAACTAAGATCATTTCATGTAGTTCAACGTCCTCCAGTTTCTGTATTTCTTGTAGCATGATGTGACAAATATCAGGATCTCCTTGTCAAAGGTTTAACATTCTGCTGTATAGATTGTTCATCTGTCTGCTTGTTGGACACCTATGCTTATATCTTAGCCATTGTGAATAGTGCTGCAGTGAAAAATAAAACTGGAGATATCTGTATAACATGGTCAATTCAATCATTCATTGGTTATTTGCACAGAAGAGGGATTGCTGCATCATAGGACAGCTTTGTTTTTAATATCCTTAGGAATTACTGTTCTGTTTTACAAAATGGCTGCAGCAATTCATATTCCTGCCATGAGTATTCAAATTGTCCTGTATCCACATCCTCACCAACATTTTTCTCTTTTAGCCTTTTTAGACTTTTTGGTCCTAGCTGCTTCTCTGTGGAGGAGCAATGATCTCAGAGCTTTGCTTCTCATCTCTGGGGGTCAGTGACAATGACCATCTTTCCACATATGTGTGCTCCACTTGTCTTCTTTTTGGAGTAACACCTTTTCAGATCCTTTGCTGTCATTGTTTAATTTCATTTTGCTTGTGTGAGTCCTGAACTTTTGTCTAGTCCTGAACTAATGTCAGTGGATCTGTACATGAACACATGTGAAGTTGTTCATAGCCTGTATGCAACACAGAGTGTCCTCAAAACTAATGGATTTATGATGGTTGGTTTTTTTAAACAATAACTATAGTACCTGAATAACAAGGCTGCATAAATCTATATGTGGATTATTGCTACGTATAATGGTGACTTCAGTAAATATATGACTTTCATCTTTATTTCAGAATGTCACCTTACAGATAAACATGGACTAGATATGGGCACTGTATGCAGTAGTGACTTACAATGATTAAATATTTGAAATAATATTATACTATCAATTTTAACATCTTTGTTCTTGTGATTGAGCAAATGTTACATCTAAATTATTTCAAGTATTCTATATATCAATGAAACGCAGTTCCTGACATCATTTCTTTCAACACATTTTTAAAGATTTATTCTTATTTATGTTTATGTATGTATGTGTGACTGTATGCCACTATGTGAGGGCACCTAGAGAGGCCTCTGGATCCCCAGGGCAGTGGATCCCCAGGAGCTGGAATTACCAGCCACTGTGAGTCACCTGACTTGGGTGCTGGGAAATGAACTTCGGTCCTCTGGAAGAGCAGCAGTGCTCTTAACCACTGACTGACCTCTCCAGCCCCTTCTCTCAGCTCTTTGGTCCAACAGTGACTTTGGCCAACAAGTCAGTTGGCAAGATATAAAAGGTGATACAATAAAAATGAAGGAAAGATGTCAAGTTCAATTTTTTGGCATGCTTTAGCACAACCAAAATTCACTTCCTGTAATATACTAGGATTTTGAAAACCATCATGTATTCCATTGTGTTAATTGATTGAATATTTATTAATGTAATCATATATTTTGTATTATAGTGAGTGGACATCCAATACTCAAGAGAGCTAATATCCAGACTGCTGGCAGGTTGGTGGCTAACTCCATAAGAGAAAGGAAAATGAGACAATTTTATAAATCATAAGAAGTGGAATAAAGTTTTCAACACAGCACTCCTTTAAATGGTTGAACCGATCTCCTCAGAAATGCATATTAGTAATGACCAAAGAATGATTTGCTATCAACAAGGATAAAAGACAAACATCTTTGCATATGCAAAATGGGACATTGACAAGTTAGTCCATTATTTATAAGTGTGTTTAGATGAGTACTCTTTGTCTTCTTAATTAAACATCTACTAATCATAATGAAGCTGTATAGTGTCACTTACTGCTTTCATTGGACTGAAATCTGTTTCTGCTCCACTGCTAGTAATTGTTATAAACTTTAAAATTCTCATTTTCAAAATTCTCAGTTCTAATGTTTAAGATTTATAATTCATCATTTTTTATTCTTTAAAAATTCTGTCAGTGTGATTTTGCTAAAATGAAACATTTCAAATAGTTTGTTTTTCAGAATGTATATCATCACTTAAGTTTTTTGACTTGTTTCAGAAAATGGTGTCTAAATCATATACCATTAATCATATACCATTTTTCCATACTCACTGTCTTTCCCTGCCCTCATTGCTCATTCTAAAAGGAAGAGCTGACATCCAAGATGCTATATATCTGATATTCCTTACCCTTTGTGCTGCAAGAATTTAAAGCGTAGTGGCCACAGCATCAGTTCCTTAAGAATCTTGAGTTTTATCCATATGTCCATCCTTAGATTTATACTTAACTTAATAAAGGGGATTAGAGAAGCAAAGTAGGCACAGTTGTGGACAAGCAGAATCTACCTGCAGCACAGACATAGACGTGAGTAATCATGGGTGGCAGGCATTTGGGGTTTTCAACTTTCTTAACATTGACATATTACTTCTATAATATCCTTTTCACTCTCATAATGTAGTTTACTGTAGGAATCCACATGGAAGTCATGGGAATGAACTATGAAAGTCTATGTCTCAGTAAACCATAGCCAAGGTAGACTATAAGCCATGAGGAAGACTAACCAGAAAATTTTAGCTCCTACATCTGACAAGGAAGAAAATAGTGGTTACTAGCTAAAGCATAGTTTATGTATGAAATTAAATTACATATTCTCCTAACAGTTGTAATGAAGTTCACTTTTGTATGAAAGATATTCATTATTTGTGTATTGAAAACAGGAATGCACAAACACAAGAGAAAAATGTAAACATGACTTAAATCTCAGTATGGCAAGAGCCCATCAAACTGCTTCTGGCTATGGGGTTGACAGATAACACATTGGCTGCTATTCCAAAACATTAGGAGAAAGACAATATGCAATGATCATTAAAGGTTCTTATGGACCCGAAAAACAAGATCTTCTAATAAGCATTACATAATCTCTTTAGTAAATAAATGGCAATATGTATAGGAGGTAATTCATATAAAATCATATTAAAGGTACTTTACAAAAATAAAACAAAATTTAATTATGACTATAGTATTGGGGGTAGAAAATAGAAATATTTTTGAAAAATGATTTCTATTGTCTCTGTCTCCTACTTTTGACTATCATTGGTTTTCAGCAAACTAAAGTAGGGCTTCTGAATGTTTTTTAGAAGAATAGGCCTACATTAAGTCCCCTGACAATATGTCTCTCCAGAACTGTGGAAGACAGTGTAAGGTCAGGAAAAGAAGCCTTCACTTTTCAATAGTCAGATTCTATATAAAAATTGGCACTTAGTGCTCATCAAAGAAAAAGAAATATTGGATCTGCTCTAAATGTCCATTGTGTTTTAGAGCCAACTACCTGATGGAAGTCATCACTTATATGCAAATGAACTGTCAATGGCTTGCCACAGTTGGCAGTCACTGGACTGTGAAGGGTACGTCTTAATAAGAACTGAAGCTCTTCACATACTTTGATTTACTGGAAATAAAATGGAAAAGTCCTTTGAGACTACAAAGGACACTTGTTTCAGATAAAACGTCTAGACAGTAGCAATATATTTATGGCTTTTATTATAGCAGAACTGCAAATTAAAACAGAGTGGTGAGAAAGTCCCTGTGACCCAGCTAAATTCTAAAGCACTGCTCTGGCTAGAGTAATATGATCTTTAAAATAGCTAATCCAACTAAACAAGAGCCCTTTAAGGAACAGGGGTCAGACATGCAAGGTCAAGATTTGGTTTCTTACATCTTTTAAAATTGTTTACATCTTATTTTTTATAGTTTTTATATTTTTATATTATCTGAAAAGAACCTGTATCTTTATTAATTATTTCAGCTATTAAAACAGTTGAACATTCAGTTTCTGTGAACCTGAAACATGTATCACAACTCAAACAATTCCAGTGTAAGAGAATTATTCCTTTTCTTTCCAGCATCACTTACAAAGCACAGATACAAGTGGAATGCTTAATTCTCTGTAACTACTTACATTATGTTGTTCATAGTAATATTATATCCATAAAGTGTTTTCACCTATAGTTCTCCCTAATTATGGAACATTTATAGATAGATCAACCTTTTATTGGTTCATTCATCATTCAAGGCTTGCTAAGTTTTTTAAATCCTAAATGTCCTGCTGTTTCAGGCTCATTTTATCATCTAGTGTGAATTAGTACAAGCTTTGAGCTAAGCAGTCTCTCTGGGTTCAGGCCTGTCTCTCCTACAGTCATTCTTTAAAGCGGTTACTGCAGTCTTCGTGTCCAGGCACGATGGACAGAATGTGGGGAAAACATACCTGTTTCCTCATCACTTCAACTGGAACTTGGAATGTATCATACCTGATAGCATTTTACTGGAGAGAGAATTAACCAGTCATCAGGCTCCATCTGAAATCAAGGGCAGGAAGGGATGTCATTTGTCTTTGCTTCGAGGAAGCCCACTGTGCAGAATTCTGGATGTAGACAATAACAATGTAGACAAAGGATGTAGATACTGCATTCTCCCTTAGCCTAGAGAACAAGGGATATTACTAATGGTTTCACTTGAGTTATTATTGTTATTATTATTTATAATATCATCATAAAGTTATCCAAAGAATTGTCATTTCTAGATTCAACTTTTTTTTTGTTAATTTTCTTATACCAATCACCAAAATCTTGAAAACATCAATTTTAAAGGAAGTCACTTTTCTTTTTATTGCTTAGGTAGCTACTTGTAGAAATTGAAATACAGAACTTTGGCCTGTATTTTTACATCTTACATTTTCATTATTCAATAAAATCATTACAAATAAACAATTTTAGCTATATTTTGATTAGAACTTTTCTTTTTAAATATAAAACTATAAAGTTCCATTTTAGAAACTAATATTGGAAACTAATACTTCTAGAACAATGGAAAGGGAATTGTATATCTCCAAGCTTTTCTGTATAAGTAACCAAAAACAGGTTGATTGAAGGGTATTCTAATGGAAAGAGCACAAAGAAATTAAAATATTTACCATAGCCTGAGAAAAAGAAATTCCAAATAATCAAAATTCAAATAGATTTGTTAAAATTTTTTAGCAAATTTGTTCTGGCTTTAACCTGATTCTTTCAAGCCTGCTGGTTCTTAATGACTTAGTTCCTTAAACTTCAAGTTAAATAAATACCATACTGGAATTAAAAATAATAAAAAGAACTTGTTTCTAATGTTTTCTGAGAAGTCTCTGCACATTTTATTTGATTTCCACATTGTTAAACACGCATTTTAAGAATATCAATAAAACAAATAGTATCAACAAGCCACAGACTATTGAGACCACGTTATAGACACACTAAAATCTATTATGGAGATTGGCTATCTGTTGACAGAAAGTGAGGAAGGTGTTTGTACCCCTGTGACCCCCATGGACACATCACCTCTAAGTGATCCTGAGGTTGATAATTGTGCCGTGGCTTTTTGATTGAGATTTCTGGTGTTTCTGAGGCAATTCTGGGATGTTGTTCTGGTGCTTTATTTATTTTGTAACTTTAACTGTTTTTTTTTTTTTGCCTGACATTTGACTCAAATATGCATTTTGCATCAATAGAGGTAGTGTCTTAGTTAGAATTTCTATTACTGTGAAGAGAAACCATGAACATGTCAACTCTTATAAAGGAAAACATTTTGTTTGGGGCTGGTTTACAGTTCAGAGATTTAGACCATTATCATCATGGTAGGAAACATGGTGGCATGTAGGCAGACATGATGCTGGAGAGGTAGCTGGGAGTTCTGCATCTGGGTTGGCAGATGAACAGGTGTGTGTGTGTGTGTGTGTGAGAGAGAGAGAGAGAGAGAGAGAGAGAGAGAGAGAGAGAGAGAGAGAGAGAGAGAGAGAGAGAGAGAGAGAAACATTGGGCATGGCTTGAGCATTTGAAACCTCAAAGCCCACCCCCAGTGACACACTTCCACCAATAAGGCCACACCTAGTCCAACAAGGCTGCCACACCTCCTAATAGTGCCACTTCCTATGAGCCTCTGGGGGCCATTTTCATTAAAACAACCACAAGTTGCATTACTTTATCTTCTTCAACTGGGAATCCTGGTCTGTATATCTTCTTTTTTACCCTTCTTTATTCTTTTCCTCCCCACTTAAGCTCTCCATGTTTACAAGTAATTCTAGTCAGCGAAGGCTCTACCTATTAACACACAAAAAAATCTACATTTTTCAAACAATGCTCTCTGTAGGTAGGAATGTCAGCTGTGAGATGTTCTGACGTATCACACTGTCTCATAGTTCTAGTTCCATTTTCCTCTTGCTTGCAGCTTTGTCTTATTTGAAAGCTTGTTTGATGTTCTGAGTAGTATTCCTATAAGTAAGTCTCTGCAGAGGAGAAGATGAAGGTATCAGAAAAGTAATTATTTTTATAGATGATTGATAAGCATTTGAAACTATGAAAACTTGACAGTTGTTCGTAATCCACAAAAAATAAAAGAATGCAATAGGAAGAGGTCTATCAATTGAATTTCTCTACAAATTGACAACATTTGTATTAAAGGCTAAAAGATTATAAATTGCATACAATTTCAATGATAATACAGTGGTTAGTCTGGAAGTTAAATCTCTTGAAGAGTTAGATGACAAATGAACATGTATTGGGATTTTATAACAAATGAAATATGATTATAAGGAAAACAGATTGCCTTATACATATATAGCATCTGAGAACTTTCATCATAAATCAAGTTGCTTGGTTACAATGCAAAGGTGTTTGAAAATCATGTTTGGATCATTACTGGTGGCTAAAATTCTTAAATTGGTAATTTGATAAAAGTATGCCTGTTTATGAACCTCATTCTTTTATAATAAAGCCTATGAAAACATAAACTTGAGTATTGTATAGAAACAAATACTAACACAGCTGTCATCTATCAACTCCAAGACTCTCATCATACAAGCAGATGCTGAGGCTGAGAAGGGAAAGAAATCAGCTGCAGTTTAGTGCCAGAGCTGGGATTTGGCAATAGAATTTCAGGTACCAATTCAGCCTTCATTGTCTTATGATATATCCTTTCCATGGAAGGATTCCAACACATCCTCAAGTAACCATTCAGACTCTGGGGTTCCAGGAAAGACTCCCAATTTCCTTCATGACCGTCCTTCCCACATGAAAAGATCTTTCTGCCATTTTCTTTCCCTCCTTCTTTGCCTTAGATTTGTCAGTTTGCTCAGCTGAGTGGGTTCGAGTTGCTAATGGACCCTAGTGCTTCTTTCAAGGCTTGCTGTGTCATTGTGAGTAACTCCAGGAGCTTCAGACATCATCAGTCCACTTGATAAGTATCCTGATAACCTTCATGTTACAGATTGACTGCTAGAGTCACAAACACAAAAATATAAGCTGCATTTTGTGCATCTCCTATAACTTTTGTTAGGTGACCCTTTTCGAATGCATCTGAGGGTAAGCCAGCAACTAATTGTATATTATGAGGTTTATATAAGAAAATATTGTCTAACCTTGTATTCTAGCATAGTTGAAACAAAATTATATAAATAATTGCAAAGACATATGTGTATATATGTGTGCATATGTATGTGAAATAATTTCATATATACATTTGATATTTTGGGATAACACAAACCAATGAAATACACAGTCCTTTATCCACCAAACACCCTTCACAGCCTCTATTCATCACTGTTCTACATGTAGGTCAACTTTTTACAGCTTACATGCATGGGAGAGAACATGTTTGCCAGGTTTTTGTTTGTTTGTTTGTTTGTTTTTAGTTTGATCTTCTTTACAAAGCATGAAATCCTTGAGTCCCATCTGATTTGCAACAATTGATAAGATTTCAATCTCCTTTGTGATTGATTAATGCTCCATTGTGTATATGCACTATATTAACTGTCCAGTCATCTCCTGAGGGGCATTTTAATGATTCCACTTCTTAACTGCAATAAGTGTGGACTTCTTTTGGTTGTGCTGATTCTGTTTCCTTTTCCTGCATGTCTGGAAGCATGGTATCAGGGTCTATATTTGTTTTCAGGGTAGTTTCATTGTTGTTAGTGGTATAGGAGGAGCTACTGTGCTGTTCTCCATATGGCTGTCCTCGCTTAAATTCCCACTCAGTTGTCTCATATATATACATATACATATCACTGGGAAAAGAAGGTTTCTGAGAGGAAAGACTATGATACACACATGTCTAACACACGCTTTTGGGGGGTGCTTCTTAATAGAGAAATTTAAACCAGATTGATTAAGAAAGCAGAGTAGGCTAACATGGGTTTATCAAGAATTGAAAAACTTTCATTTTTGATCCTGTAGTAAACACTGGAAATTTATAAATGGTAGCAGGACACAAGCAGCAGGCTCAGATGATATTTTATCTAAATTGGAACTATCACAGGAGTAAAAGAACTAAAATTAAGAGTTTGTTGTATTGGTGGGCCTACAATAATCTATAATATTTTTAAAGATTATAAACATTTGAAAAATAACATATTTATTGGATGTATAATACTATTTAAAATGTTTTATTGGTATTTCAACATTAAACATAATGAAAGCCAAAATATTATTCCAGTGTTGTAGAAGGTGGAAGAATTTTGTTTTTCTCATCTATTGCCAGGGATATAGCTGACAAGATCAACAAGATCAACAAGGTCTATATGCATTTAATGTATATATATAAGAAATAACATATTGATTACAGTAGAGCCTCAGCAATGGAGAAACCCCCGTGTCCAGGGACCCTGTATTTTATGCTAAGCTGATGAAATAAGTGGATAGTTGTAGACAAACATGATTGTACAAATGGGTGGAGCTTACTAACAGTGTCTGGGGGACCACAGTAAGGGTCCTCTGTCCAGGGTCTTCTCCAGTTCTCTGGGTAGCATTTCTTCTCCCTGAGTATGTGAAAAGACACCTCAAGAATGAAGGCCTTATCACCCCATTTCAAGAGAGCACATTGAAGGTTTGACCTTCTTGCTCTTATAGATTTCTTACTTGCCAGAGTATCATATTTTGAGACATCATGTTTGAACCTGGGCAGAATAAATACACACTTTAAAATCATATGCTTTAACAAATTACTAAGTTATACCTATAGGTGTTGAGTATAATAGATTGAACCCAGGACTTTGTACATGTGAGGCAAGCAGGCAAGAATACACACCATTGTGTATTCTCTAATTATGGCTTTTTAAGAAAAGTTACATTAATTTTTTTAATTGAGAATTTCATACACAAGCACTGTGTCTACATAACTCCTACTCTTCCTTTTTCCCAACTTTTCTCAAGCCCCCAGAATCACGATCTCCTATTTGATTGTTATTGTTATTTATACACACATACACAAGTGCACGTATGTGCGTGTGCATGTGTGTGTGAGTATGTGTGTTTGCATAGATGTATATACAACCTACTAAGCCCATTTAGCATGGTTCATATGGCTGTATGTCCGGGGCTAACTACCCCTCCCTCTCAGCATCCACTGACCGCCCGTAGCTCTTCATCTAGGGGTGGGGCCTTGTGCGATTTGTCCGCTCTCAGCTGGGTTGTATAGTGAGCAACACAGCTGCCTTACATTTTTGATATTTCCCCAAAAGATTATTTTTACATAAATTTGCTCATGTTTTTCTAATTTGCACTTTGTTTAATATATTTAAAATAGTGATACTTATAACTAGACTTTTAAAATATATAACATTGTTGTAAATTGAAAAAATATTCTGTGTGTGTACAAAAAAATGCTGGTAAACTCAGAATAAATTCTGTCAAGTAAAGGACATTTTTCATTGCAAATTATTTTATATACAGTTATATGTAAGTACTTTAACTTAAATAGTTTCGGGTTTTAATTTAACCTCCATTTATAGCCGATTCTTAAAGAAATAGAAATTTATTACTTATCATTTCTTTGTTTAGAAGTAGGGGTGGGGTGGTGGGGCAAAGGAAAACTTTTAAGATTTGGTTCTCTCCTTCTACTATGTAGGTCCCAGGAATCAAACTCAGGTCGCCAGGTGTGGTGGCAAATGCCTTTACACACAGAGCCATTGTGCTGGCCCTTCTTTAACAGTATGTTAAATGTAGCTGCTATAGTTTGAATGAGTCCCCAGGGTCACACATAGGGAGGTTCTCTGGACCCTTAGGGAATGGGAGCTAGGAGATGTGTAAGCCTCACTGCAAATGGGCCCTTGCTCTATCTAGCCTTCTGGCTCTGGCGAGTGGTTGATTATACCACGTGGTCCTCCCATGTTTTGTCACCATTCCAATGAGGCCCAAAGCAATAAGAATCCCTGATCCTGGACTTCAACCTTCCAAACTCAGCCAAAGCAGACTTTCCTTTTTCTAAATTAATTGTCTCAGGCATTTAAATTTAGTGATGGATATCCAGCCAGTATAAAATACATCTCGTTAAGTATTGGAAAGCTAATCACAGAGTTCCTACCAGGCAGTATACTTCAAAGCAAGATGATAGAACTTCAGAATTAAATCTTGCATGATACATTCAGCTGGACTTGGATCTTCAGTCTTTGTGGTAAGCACCATTATTTGCTGCTATCTTTCCAGTCTTAAAGGCATCTTATCAATTGTATACATTATCATCTTTGGACTTGGCCTTCTATTAGAAATTTTATTATTGCTTTTATTGATTTAAATTAGTCTTTATTTTAACTGAATGTGGATGCTGTTTATAGACTTCAAAGATGCTAAATAGAGTCCCTTCACATTTTAAAAGGATATTTTTATGGTTTGTGGATGAAATATTCTGAAAGGCTTGGTTCATAGCAGTAGAGTTTATCATTGAGAGGTGACTGGATTGTTATTAGTCAGTGGACTAATCTATTGCTATATTTATGATTTGAGGGCATTATGGGAGTTGAAGCACAGTGGTTAGGGCTCTGACTTGGAGGAAGGTCACTGATAATGTAGCTCTGATGGGTTTTATCCCAGGAAACTTCCTGTGTCTTCCTCTGCTTCCTGGCTTCCATGATGTGAGCAGCTCTACTCCACCATGCTTTCTCTGCTGTGACGTTTTGCCATGTCTTGGGCCCAGAACAGTGGAGCCAGCCAGCCATTGGAATACATCATTGGAAACTAGGAAACCAAAATAAATTTTGCCTCCTTTTAAGTTTATATCAGATGTGTTGTTGTAGCTTCAAAAGGCAAGACTAACAGTTACCAAGCACAGCATGGCTTGCTAATTCTGCAGCCACTCTACATGAATAGAGGCTTACACAGAGAGATGAATGCACTGCAGGGCATGAAGCTAAGTTTCTCATTTCCTGAGAAGTTAGAAATACACAAAGCGAGAGTACAGAAATGAAGTCTCATAATAGTACATAATTTTAACCCAAAGGGGCACAATCCTCATAAGTCTATAATGATACAAATAATTCAATAACAGATGCAAAGGGCACAACAATGTTACAAAATAGGTATTAATTATGAGCCACTATGTAAGAACATTCAGACTATACATTACTGCTGCCTACTCAGCCCTCACTCCCCATGCATTTTCAAATACAGCTTTCTTATTGATCCCAGAAATGTCATCAATTCTAGGGGCTCTGTGCATCTCATTAACAAAAGGCTGCATGTTCCAGCAGGGACAACAAGATCAGATACATTCCTCCCTGCACCTGGCCAGAAGCCAGGTGAAGTTTGCTCTCCTTGTTGCAGTTGTTGTCATGCATTTCATTAAATTAGTGAATGATCTTCATGCCAACCTCAAAAGGTAGGTGTCACCTTGCATTCCATAAGAAGTGCTGTGAAAACAGAGATGGACAATTAACCTTTAACCTGTTAACCTTTTATGTTGAATGAAACTCTTCATTGGGCAGACATCCTACACTGGTACATGAAACATGGTAAAAGCTGGAAGGATGCAGTGGATGGCTACTGTCTTAATCTGGCTTATTTTCAATTCAGCTATGAAAATTAATACTTTGGTAAGTGGTGAGAAATCTGGGGTAGATACTGACCATATTGGTAGCTGGGACAATTGGTTTAAGCCAGAACTGCTTCAAGCACACCAGAATGTATTATCACCTCGCTAGGAATTGGAGGCTGAGTCAGTTCCCCAGATGAATTTCTTGTCCTTTTGAAAATGTTAATTCCTTTAGCAAGCAACATACCTTTTTGAATTTGTCATAGTCATTGCCTGGATTTATTTCCTTATAAAGTTATTTTATTGAGAAATACCTTTGTACTATTCTTCTATACAAATAGAGGAAATGTCATCATTTTATATTTTTGAGGCTAGATGAAGAAAAGAGACTTTAATTACTGTCAGCTGCTAACAAATCGATAATTCCCCTTCCCAACTAAGATTTAGATTGTTGTTTCCATCTAGTTCCATGGTTAGTCATATGCTATTCTTCATAGGTTTTAGATAAAACTAAGTTCTCAAATGAGGCTCAGTCCTCAACCAATCACTTCTTTCTGAGATTATCCAATCGGCAAACCCTTCCTCCCTTCCTTCCTTTCTTCCTTAAGTATTGCCAGAATAACAACCCCAGTCTTTTTTTGTTTGTTTGTTTTTGTTTTTGTTTTTTTGTTTTCCGAGACAGGGTTTCTCTGTGTAGCTTTACGCCTTTCCTGGGACTCACTTGGTAGCCCAGGCTGGCCTTGAGCTCACAGAGATCTGCTTGGCTCTGCCTCCCGAGTGCTGGGATTAAAAGCGTGTGCCACCACCACCCGGCACACAACCCCAGTCTTAATCAAAGTCCTCTCATAGGACCAGTAAGATGGCTCCCTGGGTAAAGTGCTTATTGTACATGCCTGTCCACCTGAGGTCAACCCTTGGAACCTATGTAAAGGTAGACAAAGAGTCCCTACTCCACAATGTTGTCCTTTGACATGTGCATCATGGCACACTCATCATATACATAGTAATAAAGATAAAAAATCCTTTATATATCCTTTCTTCTTACTGAGGTTGCCCACCATGCTCTGTGACATTCGTTTCTCTTGCTGACTTAAGTATATCACTTTACAATTAGCTATAATTCTATCTGACAACTTGAGTTTTGAGCAATGGCACAGGCATTCTAAGACTTTATTTATTTGCAGGCAGAATTATGTTCCCCCCTAACATGTTTCCTATTGGAAAGAGGGTCATTACAGATGGAATTAGTTAAGATGGTATCCCTTATTCCAATATGACAAGTATCTTCATAAGAAGACCGTGTCTTGTGCACAGGTACAAGACAAATCTCATGCTAAGATGGGAACATATTAAAGGGTCAATTCACAAGCTCAGAAATAATTGGTGCTCTCAGAAGCTGGAAGAGATGAGGAAGGATCCCTCTGAGGGTTGTCAGGCAGTATGGCCCTCGACACACCTTGATTTCAGACTCACCTTTCCAGGCCTAGGAGATAATCAACTGCTGTTTAAAGCACCCAGTTTCTGCTGTTGTGCTAGTGCACTAAGGCATCCTGCTTTATAGCTTCTTCTCCTTGTAATTATTTGCATTCAGATAGAGCCTAAGGTCTTGCACATTCTGGACAAGCACTCTACCACTAGTTGTACCCAGAAGCCATTCTAATTTCTGTTGCTATAGCAATCATTAGCGTTTTCTGTTTTGTTTGGTTATTTTTACTTTATTAATTTAGCACATTAAGCATACATTCTGCTTTTGATGTGATATATTGACTTTGTCCCTTGTTACCTTATTGAGCTTTATCTGAGTCTTGATTGTTTGAAGATGATTATATGTAACTTTATATATACAAATGGTGTCTTTCTTCTGTATCAATTATTAGACATTCACTTAATTTTTTAATGCTTGCTTGTGCAAGAACTTCAGTAGCATGATGAATACTGAGTGTTGAGTGATAGTGGGTAGTACTGGCTTATTCCTGAGGGATTGAAATGTTTTCTGTTTCATTGTACAAACATATTTTTTTCTTTGATAAAGCTTCATTTTTCACTTTGTGAACTGCATCAGAGCATTTCTAATGGTGAGCCATTTGTCAGTTTTGTGAAGAATCCTCATCAAGACTGAAGCATTAGATTTACAAAAGTTGGGTTCAGAAGATCAGTGATGCAGTCCGGTGGTAGACACTTTGCTTGCCGCTTGTTTCCCAGCTCTGAAGTAAAGGAGAGCACCCATGCTCATGCAGGCAATCCTGTTTAAACACAGTGTAAACACGGAGGGAGAAAGGAGAGGAGGGTGGAAAGGGGAAGGGGAGGAACAAGAGATTCAGTGCGAGTAGAAAGTATGACAAGACAGGATAATAGCAGGAGAAGGGAGGAGAGGGGGATCTGTGGTTGGCATATAAAATGAATAGAAAATTTCTTAATAAAAAAGATTAAGTTGGTGCTTACCATAACCACTTTCTATAAGATAAAACAGGGGTTGATAGGCCACTCAAATAACCAGTCCTGTATGTACGTCTTACTCTGTTTTATCTAGTTCCAAAACTGGACTAATGGTGTTAGCAAACTATCTATCTTTGATCAATCACAGACCTTGTATTTCACCCACAGAGATGCTTAGTCCTAAACGGAGCTACTGAACTGTGCTTTTTCTGCAACATACAGACTGGAGCTTTATCCAGTTTCAGTTGGAACTCCAAGTATTCCATTTGCCTATTAGGACTTCATATTCTTCCCTGAACTTTGTACCCCTCAAGAGTCACCAGTGACTTTTTTTTTCAAAGGCAGGAGACACATAGCTACAGCTTGTGATTTCTGGATTCTTGTTCTATTTGTGGTCCATAAGACTTTTTTTTTAGTTTAAGAGCACCTATTTTTATTAATTTTATATTTATACAATCATTATTATCCACATGTAAATAAATATTCTGTAATTTCCTTGTGCTTCAACCAAAGTGCGAAGTGTACCATGTGAAGTCACAGAACCATGTGGACCTCAACACATTTTTCCTAATGAAAGCTTAGGATTTGCTTTTACGGCTGAACATAAAGGATCTAAACATTTCATTCTCTAAATCTCTTTGTAGAAAAAGATAGCTTAAAAGTAATACTGAAACTTCTTTTACTTTGTATCAGATATCTATAAAAGATGAAACTCCAGCAAATAAGAATTTGAAAAATAAGCTTTTAAGTTCTTAGAAATTTTCAATAAAATCTGTGCTGGCAAGACAATAATACCTTGTACCTTTCAGATGCCTGTCAGCAAAGCCAAGACAGTAAGTGTTGGTAGGGATTTGGAGAAAAGTGAATACCAGAGTATCATGACTGTTGATAGTGTAGCTCTTATAGAAAACAGCATAAAGCTGCCTTGAAGACTGATAGATCCTCACACTGGGTATGTATTGAAAGGAAGTGAAATGAAATTATCATCTCAAGAAGTTACCCACACTCCTGTGTTCATTCCAGCATTGTTCAATAGGCACTGATGGATACAAGTGGGTGAACAACTTGTAATGCATGCACACACATACACATACTTGTCACATATCATTATGGAAAATATTCAGTCATGAAAGAGGAAATTCTGTCACCATCAGGGTGGATTAGCATGGAGGCCATGTACTAGGTGAAAAATACTGAACACAGACAAATGCTACATAGTCTTGCTTAGACATGGAATCATAAAAGCTGATCAGAAACAGAAAGAGAAAAGTAGTGATCTGCAGTGAGAGGTAATGTGTGCATGCTTGAAATTTGTTAAGAAGGTAGGTCTTTAATATTTTCAACACACATGGTAACCATACAACTTGATGAATATGTTAGCTAAAACATGGTGGTTATTTGTGTGTGTGTGTGTGTGTGTGTGTGTATGTGTGTGTGTGTGTGTGTGTGTGTGTGTGTGTGTGTGAGAGAGAGAGAGAGAGAGAGAGAGAGAGAGAGATTGTATATTTGAATGTATAGGTATTTTTGACAATTAAACTTGACTAAAGCAAGAAGTAGCAACAATACAAAATGCTGACAAGGGATGAGAACAAATGGATTACTTAAATACTTCTGGTGGGAATTTATGATGGTACATCAAATCTGGGAAATGATTCACATTTTCCTAAAAACTGAGCAGGCAATATTCATAGTAGCTTTATTACTACTACTTCATAGGAATGATTTTAGTGGCTTAACTAGTACTAACTCAAACACTGTGAAATCAAAGTGGGAATGGCTTAAGAAACTGTGGTGTGTCCATACAATGAAATATCATCCAGCATGCACAAAGAACAAACTATTGCTACAACCCAAAACTAGATACACAGTGTGTTACTCTATTTGTAGGTAGACATGAATAAAGTATTGGTGATTTCAGGGGTTAAGGAGAGGATGAATGGGAAGATTATGAGAGTAACCATCAAACAGCCAAACAAAGGAGTCTTGTGGTGATGTTCCATATGGTGACCACATCAATACCATTATTTTGGTTATGATATTAGGATATAGTTTTGCATGATGTTACTATCATAGGGGACTGGGTAACATTTCTATTGAATGACGTTACATTACAAATTTGTAGAACTGTAAATATAATTTACAAACATAATTGCAAACATAATTATCTAAAATTTAAAAATATATTTCAGAAAAAAAAAATTTGTTAATGACATACATCATTGCTCCCAGAAAGGGAAAGAGATGTTCAACAATTAAAAAGGCTGTTACAAGTACAATAGTAATAGTATGTGTTAAGTAATCACTATCAAGTCCTGGCAGGTTGGAGTCTTGGTTCTCAAAGTCTCTTTGTGAACATATCCTTTTGATAAGAATGAAGAACCTATCTGAGGCACAGTCAGTCCAAGACTTAACCAGAAGAGAGATTGAGGCATTCCTGACTGTGCAAAAGCATTTCCTCTAGCAATGAGCTTTGCCATATGGGAAACATGATTCTCCATGTAGTACAAGCTAATATTAGAAATAAGATTTAGGATCCATCTAGCTAAAATACTCTTTCATGGTAGTTCATCCTCCTGCCTCCATTACCATTACCTGCTTTGTCCTACACTTTCCTCTTGGTTTCTCAAACTACTGAGAACATACGTATCCTCCCTCAGGAAGCAGAACTTGTTCCCTGGCAAATTCAGAGTTCTGTGCAAACCAAACAAAAGTAAAATCCACAGAGAATCATGGGACCAAAAGTCTCAATTTGCTTTAATCACACTTTTGGTTCTTTTTAGGTCTTTTAGCAGATGGACTTGGGTTTATTTGGGGGATCATTGAAATCCCAAAAAGATGGGTGCCATTGGGATAGAGTTATCCACAGGGACATAGCTTAGAGTAAAACAAATGTCTTACTTCCTAGGAACTGAAAATGTCAACAGGATAAGCTTAAAAATCAATCTGCTCTTTCACAGAAAGGATCAGAGAAAGTGTAAAGCGATCACAGATGCTCAGTTTTCAGAGCAGACATGGTGTGGTACGAAAGAAGAAAGAACACTCCTACCAGCTATCAACATTCCTTCTTGTCTTAGGCTGGGGAAGCAGCTATATTTTTTCAGTAGAAGACTAAGGTATATTCCTCAAGGTAAAATGGAGACTTGTTTTGGGAAGAGATTAAAAAAAAATACCACACTATTAATAGAAGCAATATCAAACATGCATGGAGAGCTTGCCATATCTGAAAGTGAGCCAAGTGATTGGTAAAACTTCGCCTTATTTGATCCTTACAGTACTCTGTGGGTGCTGGAGAGAGACAGAGATGGTGTGGCACCAAGAAGGGTGCTGGAAAAGAAAACAATAGAATGATATGTTGAGAAGTTGCCATGTTATCGAGCGCATGCTATCGCCTTCTCGTAGATATACTATGGGTGAGTTGGAAGGCTAGTAAATGTGAGTATGAAGGTTAAATATAATTTGCTATATGTGGTTTTCTAAGTAATCATGTTGCCTTAGCCCAGGGTTTCTTACCTTTAGTCCTAGTGATATTTTTGGTCAGATAAATTCTGTGGTTGAAATCCAGAAATGTCTCCAAACTTTGCCAGGGAGTAAAATAAGTCACTCCCACTGGAGAATTTGCTAGGATTAACCCCTTTCAGCAACTAGCATAAATAGGTTAAAGTTAAGCATGTATGGCTTATTGGATGCAACAATTTGGTTGATTTAGAATGTGAAGCAGATGCCACTCTTACACAATAGGAATTACCATGCACTTCTTGTTACTACATTCAAGAAAGCAACTTTGCGTCAAGAATATTTCCTACAACTATTGGAGCTCTCTCTCTGTCTCTCGGTCTCTCCCTCCCTCCCTCTCTCTCTCTCTCTCTCTCCCTCTCCCTCTCCCTCTCTCTCCTCTCTCTCTCACACACACATACATACACACACACACACACACACACACACACACACACACACACACACAAATTCACCAACATCAATACATCAGGACTATATACTCAGTATATGAGAGCAAGTAAAGATATGTAGCAGAAGAAGAGTTTATGAGGCTATAGTAGTTTTAATAGTTAAAGTAAAATCTAAATGGATCAGAGCATAGTTGGACAAAATCATTTGAAAGACCAAAAGAGTCCCAAGCCACCAAGATGAAAATGTTGCTTGGCTGAATATACAGGTTATTTGTTATGATCTGACTGAGCATTTGTATGTTTGAATACTTGTTTCCTGAGGTGATAAGATGGTTTAGGGGGTTATAGAGCTCTCAGGTGATGAGTCTAAGTTGGTGGAATTTGGTCATAAGGTAGTGCTTCATGGTGATATCCACTTCTAGGTCAAGCTCTACTAGCCCATGTCATGTGAAGACACCTAGACAGTATATCCCTAGCACCACAGGAA
Source organism: Peromyscus maniculatus bairdii (assembly GCF_049852395.1). Taxonomy (NCBI): domain Eukaryota; kingdom Metazoa; phylum Chordata; class Mammalia; order Rodentia; family Cricetidae; genus Peromyscus; species Peromyscus maniculatus. The sequence continues at coordinate 31,090,758 of NC_134856.1, read as the reverse complement.
CACTCTCGTCACCATGCTTTCCTTGTCATAACAATTGAAGGATCTGAAATCCTGAGCCAAACTGCAACCATCCTCCATGGAATTGCTTCCGTCAGATACTTTATCACATACGTCATATGACAAGTAACTATCTAGAGGAATGACATGCCACAACCTTCAGAGTTGTGTGGGAATTTGTGCACCACAAAAACATGAAAGAAGAATAATGTTGGAAGTGCTAACCATCTTGAGAAAGAAGGCTTGGCCCTAGAAGAAAGGCCATCAATCGCAGGCTTGTTAAATAAGCTGTCGCCAGAGAGTGAATGAGTGATACATGAGGCCTCTTAACATAATTCCATCTGGGTGTTCAGTCGGTCAGTAAGTATTTATGGAGTTTCTTACCATGTACCAGGCATTCTTTGACACCCAAGAAATATAACATTAAATGATAAAAACATCTGCTTTCGATTGACATTCTAGGGTGGAAGAGAGACATTTTTTAAATGACAAGGTAAGCAAATATATCACCTGATGAGGTGTTTGACAAAAAATAAAAGTGAAATAAACAAAGGTTTTTAGATGAATGATCACATTCAAATTTATCATCCTCTGTGAGAAAGTGGTACTTTAATTTGAGACAAGTAGGATGAGAAAAAGTAAACAGGCTAATGGAAGAAAAGCAAAGCTGGAAAATGTAACAAGCGAAGTCCCCGAGGCACGGGCTGGCTTGGAAGACTGAGGATGACAAGAAGGAGTAGAGAAAGTGCTTTGAGAAAGGGCAGAGGGTGTGGCCAGATGGAGTCTCCAAATAAACTATTCAGGAACCTGCAGGCCATGTTTATGTTTTTGAATTTTGATTTGAATGAATGGAGAGCAATGAGGAAGTGCCCACCCCAAGAAGGCCACGAAAGGACATTTGATTTGAAAGGATCACTTACATTGGCATTTAGAATTTTGGCTTGGAAGGAAAGAAAGAGATGAAGCATGTAGCACATTAAACAGACACCACAGAACCCAGGGAGGACAATGGCCAGTGGATTTGTTGAGCAGCCGTAGACCTGCTGTAGTGCTAAGGAGGCAGATGCTAGAGCTGCTGTCCCATTAAAGCTTGCTGACAAATTCGATTTAGAGTATGATGAAAATGGGTACCAAGAGGGCTCTGAGAAGTTCGGCTAGAGTGCTGATTCTAAAAGTGGCTTTTCCAACCAACTGATAGGTGTACTGACATGGTGTATGCAGTGGGGATCAGCTAAGCCTTGGGAGTAAAGCTCAGACATGGATGCCATTAGATACCAGGGGACAGAATTGTTGATGAGAATTGCACTTTTATAACTTGAGATGGATATACAACTTTGGGGCCTCTTACATACTGATAAATATTAAGCTATTAGATTTTTATGAGATTGCCCAGGATAAAATTACAGACAAGGAACCAGAGTTATGGCATGTCTTAGACCACACCAAAATACATAGGTCAAGACATGAACAAAATTAAAGAGCAGTTTGTAGTGGCTCACCTGTGATATAGAATCTGCAAAGCTGAGCAAACGCATTGACAAGAGTTTAAGTTCAGCCCAGGGTGCATAATGAAAGCAACAAAAGCATCAAAACAGAAAGGACTCATAAAAATGTATTAAAGAAACTCACAGAGTGAACCCAGTGGAAAACATGAATTCAAGGGCTCAGGGTGCTCAGTTGTTAAGGACATATAGCATTCTTTCATAGGACCCAACTTTGACTCCCAGCACCCACATCAGGTGACAGACAACCACCTGTTAAGTCCAGCTCCAGGGAATCCCACACCTCTGGCTTCTGTGGGTACTTAAACTCACCTACACATACCCACACAGACACATAGACATGCTCATAGTTAAAAATAATAAATAATCCATTTAAAAAAGGAATTCACAACTTCATATAAAAATATAAAAGTATGCCACCTAGTAGGCTTAATTAAAGATGGAAGGCTATCATTTCATAATTATAAGAGCAGAAAACTATCAAGGCAATAATCTTCAGTGATTGGTATTTTAGTTTTACTGCAGGTATTATTAATTTTAAATTAACCAATTGGGATTTCAATATCAGGCATGCAAGCATCTAAATATAGAAAAAATTATATACATATGTATATATATAATGTGTGTATGTCATGCTCTTCATGTATATGTATATATATAATGTGTGTATGTTATGCTCGTCATGCAGCATTTGTCGTGCAAACAGAGGCATATATTTAATTTTGCAGAATTCTTTTAGCACTATTTCAAAACTCTTATAGGTACAGAAACCAGTCACATATATTATGTAAAATCAGTTTGACTTGTTCAGCAAGAGCAAATAAATAATCAATCAAGAAATAAAACACCCCTTACCACCTGCCGTAAGTATACTGATAGCTGTGACTCAAACCCTATAGCTGTGGTACAATGAAACTAGGTGCCTTTAACTCAAACCATAGGGAATTGGCTGCTGAGTTGTCTTTGCACATGGCCTCTTCTCAGGCTCTCTGCCCTCTCAGTGCCAGTCCAATGTCGCCTTGAGGACAAGATTTCAGAATGATTCCTGCTGTGGGATGTTCTGCATGTCCTGTGGGAGCCCGTTCTTGGGTTCCTCGTGGCTTTACCCAGCAGGTCCGCATAGAGGATGATTAGGACCACGGGCCTGAGTGCAGGTGTCTGAGATGGTCTGCACTTGGCTGTGCTGGGGGATGGTCTGTATGTCAAATTGCTCTGATTGGTCAATAAATAGGCGGGACTAACAGAGAGGAGAAATAAAAGAACAGGAAGGCAGAAGGAGTCACTGCCAGCCACTGCCAGGACAAGCAGCATGTGAAAATGCCAGTAAGCCACGAGCTGCGTGGCAGGGTATAGATTTGTAGAAATGGATTAATTTAAGCTATAAGAACAGTCAGCAAGAAGCCTGCCACGGCCATACAGTTTGTAAGCAATATAAGTCTCTGTGTTTACTTGGTTGGGTCTGAGTGGCTGTGGGACTGGTGGGTGATAAAGATTTGTCCTGACTGTGGGCAAGGCAGGAAAACTCTAGCTACAGATTCCTACTCTTGCCATATGGTGCTTGTAACTAACATTTTGAAAAAACTCACTTGGTTATTTTAACAGAATCCTAAGTATTTTGTATTGTTTTAGGTAGCCGCTGGGAACTTTCACCAATATTATAATAAATTTAGCTTGTAAAATATTAACATACTTATCATAGTGGATCACTAATTTCAGAATGACCTGTAACATGAATTGCTAAACAGTCTTATTAATAAAAAACTCAGAACCAGATATTGGGGTGAAAGCTGAAATATCAGAGAAACAGAACAAGCCAGCCACATTCTTACCTCTACAAAATTATCAACCTCAAGAGAGAGACTTCCTGTTTACTCACACCTTATATACCTTTCTGTGCCCTGCCATCTTCCCTCCTTCCTAGTGCTGGGATTAAAGGTTTATGCCACCATGCCTAGCTCTGTTTCCAGTGTGGCCTTGAACTCACAGAGATCCGGATGGCCTTCTGAATGCTAGGATTAAAGGTGTGTGTTACCACTGCCTGACCTCTATGTTTAATACAGTGGCTGACTTTGTCCTCTGATCCCAAGGCAAGCTTTATTGGGGTAAACAATATATTTCCCCTTTTTTGTCTAAAATAATAAAAGAAGGTTATAACTAATATAAGAAAAACTATATATAATAAGTACAATAACTATATACAAAATATACAGGCCATAAATACATCAATAATGTCTAGTCCGTTTTCATTAGACAAATTCTATGAAAATACTCCATTATCTATCCTTTTTTGGTAAGTCCAAAATATACCTAAATTTACTTTCTATCCTAACTTGTATTACCAACTGAAAACTGTCTTTTAATGTCTTTCAAACTTATACACTTTACACCTCTTTAGTGAGTTTCTATTCTGAATTTTTTAACAAGGAAAACTATAACTGTCTATCGTCAACTCCCTCAGAGACCCAAGAAGGAAATAATATTAACTGAGTAAGGAGGAAGTACAAACAAGCAACTTCTAAAAAATATGAGAAATAACAGAAACAGCTGGCTGCCTGGACAGTCACTCAAGGTTCCTTTGTAATGTTGGGGCATCATCTCCGGCCTACAGGCCTAGCATATCTGACAGACTAATCTGAGAAGCAGGATTTTTCTAAAGAGTCTTCCTACCTTGTCTTAGCAAAGATCAGCAGTCCTTTGTTTTATGTCTTGCTTGTCCATTTTGGACAGCATACAGTCAGCAGTCCAGGCAAGGGCACTTTTTTGCCCAGTGGCTAACTTTTACCACAAAGAAAGTAAAGTCCATATGGAGTTTCTTCAATGCCCATCATCTTTTCTTAAGTATATTGGTGCTGCCAGGAGCAGACATGTCTCATTGTCATTAAAAAAAAAAAGAAAAAAAGAAAAAGAAAAAATCTGTTATTAAAATATCTTAAATGCTATATTCTGTAGATCTCTGAAGTGTTTGAAGATGACCTGTATATCTAAGATATATTTCTGTTTGATCTTGAAAACATACCTAACTTAACTACAAGTTTGATTGTAATGACTAACTACTAACTTTCATATTTTTATATCCTAATTAGTTGGTAATAATACTTTCAAGGACTAGCAATTTGCATAACATTGTTAAATGAACTGTATAGGTACAATAGCTTGAACAAGATTAGAAATATATGTACAATATTTTCTAACAAAATAAATCTCAAATTTGTATCAATATACAAAATTTATATACAATATACAAAAATCCAATCCAATGTAAAATATTTAAACCTAGTAGTTGCCTTTTAAAAGTAGATTCAATAATCTACCTTTTTATCTCATCAATGACCTAATCATGTCAAAGAAAATATATGTAAAATTAACAGAATAATTCATATAACTGATGCCTTTCATTGAGAATTTATGGAATATAATGATTGTGCTAAAAGCTTTATGTATTTCACTGTTGCTTACAACATCCTATGAGTTAGGTTATTGCCATCACATTAGAAGAGGTAAGGCAATTGTGATTAACTTACAAGAACTATGAGGGATTGGGATTGAGTCAGCTGTCCCCAAAGCCTCTGCTTCTCTCTATGCATGCTGCCTTCCTTAGTGTCACAACCTGCTCATCCTCGGCTTCATCTGATTAACTTTATCCCTTGTAAGTATCCAGTGAGATTCTTTTATTCCAGGAGAGAGGGACCAAAATTCTGATAAATTCAATCTTCAAATAGAATTTTAATTGACTCTGAAGGAATATGAATAATTTAAAGGACCCTGTGTGAGGTATTGTAAAGGAAGTGGGAAGGAAGATGGAATGGCTGTGATGAGCAGTATCTTCCAATGATCTCTTCCTTCCAGGGAAGAGTGACTTAACGGCACCTTGCTGGGGTGGAGATGTGATGAGCATTTATTTGCTGAATTTGCCTGATTCTCCAGAACCTGTATATAATTAGAAGGCACCAGCATTCTCCACAGCAGGCCAGACACATCATGTCCTAATGCACCTTCTCAACAGGAAAACAAATTGCTAGAAATACTGTGGCTGAAAATAGAAGGTAGCTTGGAATCATGTTCCTTTCCTCTCTTGCTAAAAGTGCCTAGGCTCCAAGTTACTGTGGATTAATCCTGCGCTTTTAACTTCTCTACTGGAGACAACAAAAGCATGAAATTCTCTGCTTCAATTCACAATGTTTATATTTATAAAAGGGAAATTGCTAGAGAATTTTCATCTTACAATTAACTATTCCTGGAGGACACTTTTGTTTCTTGATATCCAAATTTTCATAAGTAATATTTTGTGTTCAACAATATTTTCTAATGTGCTTTTTCTATGGGAAGTACATAATTGTCTTAATATACAATGATGAAGAAAAGAAGAAAAATGTATTTTAATTGGAGTAAAGAAAACACAACTGAACTAAAGTGATATTATTGTAATAATGACATATTTCTCTTTATATCTGGTTATATCTCTCCCTATTTTAACTCAGTGACAAAATGAATCTTGGGAATGAGGGTTTTATACAAAAATGCAAAAATCTAATGATTGTTAAACAATGAAACTTTTAAAAATACATTGTGTTTCTGTATATTCGTGTGTGTGTGTGTGTGTGTGTGTGTGTGTGTGTGTGTGTGTGTGTGTGCAAGCCAGAGTTTACACTTGGGTATCATTCCTGAGGAACCATCCAGGTTTTTGTTTGTTTGGTACAAGATCTCTTACTGACATGGAGTTCACCAATTAGGTTTGACCTAGATCTCAAGTGTTTCTGCCTCATCAATGATGTGCACGCAGCATTTAGATGGGTTTGTGCCTTGAGACTGAACTGTTTCCTCAGCTCTCCAAAAGACTGTGAAATCACAAGCATGGCAAATTAAGGCAGGTTTTGTTGACTGTTTTTCAGACTATGTCTTTTTAAGTTCACTCAGTGTTTTTTTTTTAATTTTATTTATTTAATTAATTTACTCATTTTTATATCCTGACTGCAGTTTCCCCTCCCTTCTCTCCTCCCATCCCCGCCTCTGCCTCCCCTCTATCTCCCCCACCCCACATACATACTCAATCTACTCCTGCCCTGTTTCTTTAAGAAAGGGTCAGGTCTCCAGTGAGTACCAACAAAACATGGCATATCAAGTTGCTGTAAAACTAAGCACCTCCTCTTGTATTAAGGCTGAGAAAGGCAGTCCATTATAAGGAATAGGATCTCAATAACTAGCCAAAACTTTAAGGACAGGCTCTGCTTCTATTGTTAGGAGTTCTAAAAGTAGAACAAGGTACACAACTGTCACATACATGCAGAGGGCCTAAGTTGGTCCCATGCAGACTCCCTGGTTGTTGGTTCAGACTCTATGAGTTCCTATGATCCAAGTTAGATGTTTCTGTGGGTTTTCTGGTGATGTCCTTGATCCCTCCAGCTCCTACAATCCTTCCTCCATCTCTTCACCTAGATTCCGCAAACTTGGCATAATGCTTGACTATTGGTCTCTGCATCTGTTTCCATCTAATGACAAGTGGAGCAGTCACCAATCTCATCACAGGAAATGGCCAGTTCAGTCTATGTATTCACTATTGCTAAGAGTCTTAGCTGGGGTCGTCCTTATAGATTCATGGGAGTTTCCCTCACAACAGGTTTCTATCTGCCCCTACCCCCCTTTCCAGTCATCTCTTTCAGTACTCTCCTTTCCATCTACCACCCAACCTGATCCCTCTAGTTCCCATGCCTACTCACCCCTAGTCCACCCAGGAGATACCCAAGGATGCTCAATCATACCACAAGGACACTTGCTCAACTGTGTTCATAGCAACTTTATTAGTTATAGCCAGAACCTGGAAACAACTTAGATGCCCCTCAACTGAAAAATGTATAAAGAAAATGTGGTACCTTTACACAATGAAGCTGTTAAACACTCAGCAGTTAAAAACAATGACATCAGGAAATTGGAAGATGAATGGATAGAACTAGAAAAAATCATCCTCAATGGAATAATTCATTCAGTGTTTTAAACAGAACTTTAGTGCTCTAAAGTACTGTAGTTTTTTGTAGTCTGTAGATGACTGCTTCCTATCGAAATTTACAATTCCATAAACATTCACCCTCTCCTTCTGCTCCTCCAGATCCAATCCCCCAGTTTCATCCCCAGCTCTGTAGCAGAATACCTGCTATGGTCTCCCTTTCCCCTGACCCCACCCCCAAAGGATCACAAAGATCCTCTCCCCCAACCTTCCTTCCCCAGCTCATCCCAGTATCCCAGCCTCAACACCAGCAGACATTAGCTAAGAATGTCTTCGCCACACCAGCTGAGCAGAACAGACACAGGTAAGCTCGCTGAACTCTCACCACTCCCCCCTCCCCTCCAAACCCAACCCCCAGTCTCACCCCTGTCTCTGCAGCAGAACACCTCCGCTGTCTTCCTTCCCTCTGCCCACACTCCTGTTGCTCCCACAGACCTTCCCCTCCTCCCCTCCTCTCTCCACATGTTGCTTCATCCCATCCCCAAACTCCAGCAGGCTCTTCCCTCTAACCCACCAACCACTCCTGCCAGGGCAGCAGGCAGGCTGTCTGTAGATCTTCCCTTCTTGTTTTTTAGAAACAACACTAGTGCTATAGCAGACCTTCTGGGGTGACCTCTCCACACTGTCTCCACCATTTCAAGGAGACAAAATAAGCAGGTCGTGATTGAATAGTCAGATTCTTCCCTCCTATGAACTCCTTCAGACTCCAACCTATCCTCATTCCTACATGTCAGCTCCCAATACCCCAAAGCACATTTTAACTAGAATCTCCAGTTTCCACAACTACGGGGTCCAAAGAAAATTTTCTACTAGGCAACACACAGCCATCATACTCTGAAAATCCAGAGAGGAAACAGGAACCAATGAACAAAATACCCACATAACAAAGACAAATCCAGACCTATACTCATCCCAAACCCAGATGCCAGGATGGCAGCATAAAAACATAACAGTCAGGGAAACATTCCTCCACTAGAGCACAGCTACCCTATCACAGCAGGCCCTGGATATTCCAACATAGCTGAAGCACAAGAAAAAGACCTTAAAACTGACTATATAAAGATGATAGATGTTCTCAAGAAGGAAATGAATAAATCTCTTAAAGAAATTCAGTGAGACACAAATAATTAGAGGAAATCAATAATTCCCTTAAAGAAATCCAGGAAAACACGAACAGTGGAAGGAAACAAATAAAACTGTTCAAGACCTGAAAATGGAAATAGAATTAATAAAGAAAATAAACAGTGGGAATTCTGGAAATGAAAAATTTAGAAATCTGAATAGGAACTATAAAGGCAAGCTTCACCAACAGAATATAAGAGATAGATGAAAGAATCTCAGGCATGGAAGCTATGATAGAAGAAATGGATACACCAGTCAAAGAAAATGTTAAATTTAAAAAACTCCTAACACAAAACGTCCAGGAAATCTGAGACACAATGAAAAGACCAAACCTAAGATTAATAGGAATAGAGGAAGGAGAAGAAACCCAGCTCAAAAACCCAAATAACATATTTAACAAAATAATAGAAGAAAAATTTCCCAACCTAAATAAGGACACACCTATAAAAGTACAAAAAGAGCTCCAAATAGATTGGAATATGAAAGTCCCCTCACCACATAACAATCAAAACACCAAACATAGAGAATATATGAATATTAGAAGCTGTAAGGGAACAGGACCAAGTAACATATAAAGGCAGACCTATTAGAATTATACATCTGACTTCTGTATGGAGATGCCAAACACCAAAAAGCCTGAACAGATGTGCTGCAGACTGTGAGAGACAGCAGACGCCAGCTCAGGCTACTGTATCCAGCGAAACTTTTAATCCCCATAGATGGAGAAAATAAAACATTCTATAATAAAGCCAAATTTAAAAAATGTCTGTCTACAAATGCATCCCAGCAGAAGATACTATAAGGAAAACTCTAACCTAAGAAGGTTAACTACACCCATGAAAACACAGGGAATAAATAATCTCCAACTAGAAAAGTCAAAAGAGGGGAAGCAAGCCCCCTCCGCCAACAAATTAACAGGAATCAGCAATCACTGGTCATGGATATTTCTCCATATAAATGGTCTCAATTCCACAATAAAAAGATACAGATTAATAGAATGGATGCCAAAACAGAATCCATTCTTCTGCTGCATACAAGAAACACACATCAACATCAAGGATAGACATTACCTCAGGGTAAAGCATTGGGAAATTTTCCAAGCAAATGGACTTAGAAACAAGCTGGTGTAGTCATTTTAATATCTAACAAAATAAAATTCAAATGAAAATTAATCCAATGAGATAGAGAAGGACATGATCTGTTTATCAAAGGAAAAATTCATCAAGATGACATTTTAATTCTTAACATCTATGTACCAAACACAAGGGTGCCTATGTTTGTAAAAGAAACACTATTATAGCTTAAATCACATATGGACACTTACACAATGGTAGTGAGAGATTCCAATACCTCACTCTCATCAATGGACAGGCCATCCAGACAAAAACTAAACACAGAAATACTAAAGCTAATAGACATAAAACAAATAGAACTAACAGACATTTACAAAACATTCTACCCAAACACAAGAATATTCTTTCTTCTCAGCACCCCATGGAACTTTCTCCAAAACTGATCACATACAAGGTTACAAAGCAAGTCTCAACAGATATAAGAAAATTGAAATAACTCCTGCATCCTATCAGATCACCATGGTTTAAAGCAGGATATCAACAATAACAGAAACAACAGAAAGCCTATGAACTCATGGAAACTGAACAACTCTCTATTGAATGAAAACTCAAGACAGAAATAAGAAAGAAATCAAAGACTTTCTAGAAGTGAATGAAAATGAGTGCACATCATGCCCAGACTCATGGAACACAATGAAGGTCTTTGGTTCTAAGACACAAGTTTATAGCTCTAGCACCTACATAAAAAACTGGAGAGAGCTCATGCTAGCAACTTAACAGCACACCCAAAAACTCCAAAACAAAAAGAAGTAATCACACCTAAGAGGAGTAGATGGCAAGAAATAATCAAACTCAGGGCTGAAATCAATAAAATAGAAACAAAGAGAGTATTACAAAGGATCAATTAAACAAAAAGTTAGTTGAGAAAATCAACAAGATAGACAAACCCTTATCCAAACTAACTAAAAGACACAGAGAATGTCCAAATTAACAAAATAAAAATGAGAAGAGGGATATAACAACAGATACTGAGGGAATCTTGAGAATCATAAGGACATAATTTAGAAATTTATACTTCATTAAATTGGGAAATCTAAAAAAAATGATAATTTTCTCAATAGGTACTACTTACCAAACTTACATCAAGAGCAGATAAACAATTTAAGTAGACCTATAACTCCTAGTGAAATAAAAGCCACCATTAAAAGTCTCCCCCACCCTAAAAAAATCCCAGGGCCAGATAATGATTGAACATAATTTCTACCAGGCTTTCAAAGAGTTAATGCCAATACATTTCAAATTATTCTACAAAATAGAAAGAGAAAGAATGTTGCCCAATTCATTTTTTTGAGGCCACAGTTACCCAAACCACATAAAGACCCAGAAAAGAAAGAAAATTACAGACCAGTTTCCCTTATGAAAATAGATGCAAAAATACTTAATAAAATACTTGCAAATTGAATTCAAGAACATGTAGCACAAATCTTAACAGGTCTTATTAATAAAATCAAACCTGGAGCCAGGTATTGGGGTGAATGCTAGAAGATCAGGGAAGCAGAACAAGCCACAGCCACCTCACCTCGCCAGTTCCTCAGCTGGCCTTGTTTCCTCAGACTGGAAACCTCTGAGTCCTCATCCAAATGGATCTCAGCTGAACTGCTACTCACAGCCTGAAAGCTTAACCAGGCTCTAGTTCCTCGTCTTCACGCCTTAAATATCTTTCTGCTTCCTGCCATCATTTCCTGGGATTAAAGGCTCTTGTTACCATGCCTGGCTGTTTCCAGTGTGGCCTTGAACTCACAGAGATCCAGACAGATCTCTGCCTCTGGAATGCTAGGACTAAAGGCGTGTGCTACCACTGCCTAACCTCTATGTTTAGTATTGTAGCAGTTCTGTTCTCTGACCCCAAATAAATTTATTATTGTGCACAATATTTTGGGGAACACAATATCACCACAAGAACATGTCAGAAAAATCGCCTACTATGATCTACATTACTCCAGAGATGCAGGGACAGTTCCACCTATGTAAATAGATAAATGTAGTCCACCATATAAACAAAAGCCACAGGATTCTCTCATTAGATAGAGAAAAGGCCTTTGACAAAATCCAACACCCCTTCAGGATAAAAGTCTTGGAGAAATTAGGGATTGCTGTGGGATGGTCTGTATGTCAAATCTGTTGCTCTGATTGGTCAATAAATAAAACACTGATTGGCCAGTGGCCAGGAAGGAGGAAGTATAGGCGGGACAAGGAGGAGAATAATTCTGGGAAGTGGAAGGCTGAGTCAGAGAAACTGCCAGCCGCCACCATGACAAGCCGCATGTGAAGACACTGGTAAGCCACAAGCCACGTGGCAAGGTATAGATTTATGGAAATGGATTAATTTAAGCTATAAGAACAGCAAGAAGCCTGCCACGGCCATACAGTTTGTAAGCAATATAAGTCTCTGTGTTTACTTGGTTGGGTCTGAGCGGCTATGGAACTGGCGGGTAACAAAGATTTGTCCTGACTGTGGGCAAGGCAAGAAAACTCTAGCTACAAGGGATAAAAGGGACACATCTCACCAATCAAGGAAGTTTACAAGCCCATAGCCAACGTAACCTTAAATAGAGAGAATCTCAAAGCAATTCCACTAAAATCAGGAATGACACATGGTTTTCCACACTCTCCAAACCTATTCAATATAGTACTTGAGGTCTTGGAGCAAAAAGACAACTGAAGGAGATCAAGGGGATACAAATTGGAAAGGATGAAGTCAAAGTATTGCTATTTGCAGATGATATGATAGCATGCACAAGTGACCCTAAAATTTCCACTGGAGAACTCCTACAACTGATAATCACCTTCCTCAAAGTAGCTAGATACAAAATTTTCTCACAAAAATCAGTAGTCCTCCTATATATAAATGACAATCAGACTGAGAAAGAAATCAGGGAAACAATACCTTTCACAATAGCCTCAAATAATACAAAATGTCTTGAGGCACCTCTAACCAAGCAAGTAAAAGACTTATATGATAAAAAGTTCAAGTCTTTGAAGAATATATCAGAAGATGGAAAGATCTCCCATGCTCATTGATCAGTAGGATTAACATAGTAAAAATGGCCATCCAGAAAATAGCTATGTATAGATTCAATGAAATCCCCATGAAAATTACAACACAATTCTTCACAGGCCTGGAAATGATTTTTCCTTAACTTCATATAGAAAACAAAACACCTAAGATAGCTAAGACAATCCTGGATTTACTACAGAGCTATGTTCATAAAAAAACTACATATTATAGGCATTTAAAATATACAGTTTGATCAATGGAATTAATTGAAAACTAAAATGTAAATCCACACATTTATGGATACCTGATGTTTGATAAAGAAGCCAGAAATACATACTGGAAAAAAGACAGCATCTTAGAAAAAAAATGGTGCTGGTCAAACTGGAAGTGTGCATGAAGAGGAATTAAAATAGATCAGTTGTAGGGGACCAGCCCTCACTATTATTTACCCCAGGAACTCTTGAGGATTAAGGGATAAGAGACTAGTTAGACATAGTGAGGAGAGAGAAAACACAGGATAGACTCAGGTGTGCCTGGATCCTTATCCACCAGCCCAGAACTTCATTCCAAAGGTCTATTTATAACAATGCCAAGGGGTGGAGCAAAAGACCTCCCCCTTGCTAGTTACAGTCACCTGATACCCAGGCCCATGGTCCAATTAATCTCTTATGCAGTGCTGCTGGGTACAGCCAATAGGAAACCTAGTGGGCTCCAACAGTCCATACTCATCACACTGCAGAAAAAAGTTCAAATGGTCATATTCCTCAACATAAAACCAGGTACACTGAACCTAAGAGAAAAGAAAGTCAGGAATAACCTTGAAAGCATTGGGATAAACCTTACCCTGCACTATCACTTCTGTCCTTCTTAGCAAGTGAGCTACTTCCTGTCTTTTTTTTTTTTTTTTTTTTTTTTGAGAGAGAGGGTTTCTCTGTGTAGCTTTGCACCTTTCCTGGATCTCACTCTGTAGACCAGGCTGGCCTCAAACTTACAAAGATCCGCCTGGCTCTCCCTCCCAAGTGCTGGGATTAAAGGAGTGTGCCACCACCGCCCAGCCTGTCTGTCTTTTTTATAGACTTTCTATTCTGCCTTCTCATTGGTTGTAAACCCAACCACATGACTTTCTTGTCACTGCCTGTCTGTACAGACCTCCAGGTCTTCTATGGTTTGTATTGAGATTAAAGGTGTGTGTCTCCATGCTGGCTGTATCCTTAAACACACAGAGATCCGCTTAGCTCTGCCTCCCAAGAGCTGGGATTAAAGGCGTGCACTACCACCACCCAGCTTCTGCTATGGCTTGCTATTAGCTCTGACCCCCAGGCAACTTTATTTATTAACATACAAATAAAATCACATTTCAGTACAATTAAAATATCACCATATAACAGAGTTTTAATATCCAAAACATACAAAGAACTCAAGAAACTAGATTTCAAAAATCCATTAATACAATTTAAAATGGGGTACAGATCTAAACAGAGCATTCTCAAAACAGAAAACTCAAATGGCTGAGAAACTTGTAAAGAAATGTTCAACATCTATAGCCTTCAGGGAAATGCAAGTCAAAACTACTTTTGAGATTCCATCTTACCCCTGTCAGAAGACTAAGATCAATAACACAAGTGACAGTTCAGGCTATGAAATTAGAGAACATTCATACATTGCTGGTAGGAGCACAAACTTGAATAGCCTCTATGGAAATTGATATGGCAGTTCCTCAGAAAGTTGGGAATCAATTTACCTCAAGATCCAGCTTTACCACTCTTGGGCTTATATTCAAAGGATATTCCATTCTACCACAAAGGTACTTGCTCAACTATGTTCACTGCTGTTCTATTCATAATAGTCAGGAATTGGAAACAACTTAGATGTCCCTCAACAGAAGAATGGATAAAGAAAATTCAGTACAATTATACAATGGATTATTACTCAGCTCTTTAAAATAGTGACATTGTGAAATTTGTAGGCAAATGGGTGGAACTAGAAAAAAGTAATCCTGGGAGAGGTAACCCAGACCCAGAAAGATAAATATTAGGTATGAATTCCCTTATATGTGGATATTAGCCATTAAGTTAATGATAACCAAGCTACAATTCATAGACCCTGAGAAGTTAGGTGTGGAGGAAGGGCATGGGGACACATGGATCTCCCTGGAAGGGAGAAATAGAATAGATTTTATGGGTGGAGTGGGGGCAAGTTGGGATGGGAAAGGGAGGATGAGGTAGGGATGGGGAGGAGATATAGGGGTGAGGGAAAGAATTCAGGGAAAAACAGCTTGAATTGAGAGCCATTTGAGGGTTGAAACCTCCCATTTTGCAGTGGAAACTTCCTAAAATATATGAAGTTGATCCTAATGAGGCTGCCTAATAGCGGGGTATATGGAGTCTCAACTGGCCATCTCTTGTCACTAATCAAGGCTTCCATTAGCACGACTGGGTTGTACTCAATTGAGTTGTTGGCTGAGGGGCTCCCATGGAAATCCCCAAACAATCCAGATGATTGCTAAGATAATGGGTTGCTTTCTGCATACTGACAGTGAGGCCCTGATGTGAGGACAACACCCACACAACTCACTGAAGATGGAGAAGTCAAGCTGGTGCCTACATAGAGCCTTCACCACTATAGTATAGTCTCTGTGGTGTGGGAAGGTACTTTGAGGCTACAAAAAGAGAAACACAAACACCAAACCAGCAACAAAACCTATGACCTAGGATCTGTCCTACCTGCAAGATATGCTAGGGCAATGGTGGGCACAGAACTTGTGAGAGTAGCCAACCAATTTGTCTTAAGGCCCACTCCATAAGAAGGAACCCATAGGCCTAGGCTAAAACCAAAGCTACTGGTTAAAAAAGAGGTTCAATAAAAGCATTTCTAACAATATTCTGCTATATTCTTAGATCATTGCCTTATTCAGTCATCATCAGAGAAGCTTCATCCAACAGCAGATGGGAACAGATACAGAGACCCACAGCCAGACATCATGAAGAGAGAATCTAAATGGGATGTCTCTAACAAATCCCTCCCCCAGAGCTCAGGGAGCACCACGGAAGAGGAGGTGGAAAGAGTGTAAGAGCCAGAGGGGTGGAGGACACCAGGAGAAGAGGCCTCTGGAATGAGCCAAGCAAGCCTCACGTGAACTCAGGAGACTGACGCAGCAAGCACAGGGTGGACACGGGTCTGCACCGGGTCCTTTGTGTATCAGCTTAGTGTTTTTACTGGGATCCAGAGTGCGTGAATGAGTGGGTCCGGGTCCTGTGTGTGTGTATCAGCTTAGTGTTTTTACCGGGCTCCAGAGTGCCTGAATGAGTGGGTCTCTGATTCTTGTGCTTGCCTTTGGTGCTAGGTTGCCTTGTCTCAATGTGATGGTTTTTGCTTTATCTTATTATATTTTATTTTGTCATGTTTGGTTGTTATCTCTTAGAAACTTGTTTTTTTTTTTCTAATGAGAGACAGAAAGGGAGTAAATCTGGAGAGGAGGTGGTAGGGATCTGGGAAGAGTAGAGGGAGGGGAAACTGTTGTCAGGATATAGTATATGAGAAAAGAATCTATTTTCAATAAAAAGAAAAATAAATCCCATAAATGAAGCAAATTATCATCTATTGGAATGTATGTAGCAATCAAGTCATTAATAGATATGGATTAACTTACCCTTTACGTCCACAGATCAAAACACATGGAATGTGTGCATGGTCACATTACTATGAAGCTAATAATCCAGCAGAAAAAGATACACAATGAAAATGTAACAAAATCAAACATTACATAGTGCTTAAAAGTAATACATGCAATAGAAAAAAACTACCCAAATGTGGATTATGGGGGGACATTATTCATTTTGTTTCAAAGATGACAGCAAGTATACTTAGGGTAAGATATTTATTTCTTGAGTATTTGATAGGAGAGCATTCTAACACATGGGAATCCAGGTCAAACAACTTGTGAAGGCAAAAGCATGCTAGTGAGTCTGGACACAATGAGGGGGCCTAGAAAACCAGAGCACTACACCAGGGAAGACAGAGGGAGCAGGCAGTGAGATAATTGTGTGATGGGATGAAGACAGACCGTGGAGTCTTGTTGAGAACGGGGTGCTGCACTTGAGTGACATGCATGGCATTGCAGGATATTAAGCAGGGAGGAGGGGCATGATACAACTTCCCTTTTTAGAGTATCACTGTAGGTGCTCTGGAGAGCATGAATTCTGGGAGAATAATGGAGAGCTGGGGTGATAAGAGAGAGAGTTAACAGAGTAGCAGATAGAGCATGATGTGGCTGCATGGGAGTATCTAGTCAGCACACTGAAGAGTGAGCATTGTGACACCCTATGAGGTTAAATTTTTATGCAAACAAAATATATATGTGGAACCAAAATAAGACCAAAATGCTCTCACCCCAAAACTAAAGGCCTAAGACTGCTCCTTTTAGCTATAGGCCATAAGTTACTGGAACAGGCCAGAAGTTACTGAGACCAGTCAGTTCAGATTCCAGAAACCAGGAAGTGTAAAAGTACAGAGCCACAAGATAGTCACAAGGTAATGCCTGCCAGACTATGGAATGTCCTCTCCCTGGTTTCCAGGGTAACAGAAATGCCCCCACCTGAGGGCAGCCAATGAGAAATGGTGGCGGGCAACCACTCCCTTAGAAGTAATTTCTAGAAGTCCCTAGAAGCGAGCCAATCAGAATTGTACCTGTACTAGCACCCCTAAATGATGTAACCTTGTGACTTTTCCCTTTAAAAACTGAGCTTGCAGACAGGTGGGCGCTTCCTCCAGCCTCCACTGCGTTGGATGTATTGGACGAAGTCCCTGCCTAGGCTTGTATTGCTTTTGGATATCCAGAATTAAACCTTGCTTTTGCATTCCAGCATGCTCGTCTTTGGTGGTCTCCCTGGGGGTCACGATCTGGGCACAACATATACACATGAGATAATTTTTTAAATACTGTGTAACACAATAAAACATGAAATGAAACTGGCTTTGTGTGTTATGTGTGTGGTAGGTTGGGAGGTAAATGAGTAAACATTTCATGTTCACTGATTTCAGATCTCAGCTCTATCATTAACTGGCTGAATGCTTGGGGTCAATAACATTGCCTCCCTGAACCTCATTTTCTCTCGATATAAAATATTGAGTTTAGCTCAGCTTATCTCTTAAATTCTTGCTGTATTAAATGTTCTACAATGCACAGTCTAAATTAATTCAAATGACAGATATTTATTGATTGTAGCCTATAAGTAACACATGGAGCTTATGGTTTTTATTAAAAATTTGTAGAAATAATGGATATCTCAAGAATAAGAGCATTTGCCAGGGACATTTTCATGCAGAAGGCATACACATCTAAACAAATTTTACTAGCTTTTCAGACCACTATATGGTTATATAAAAATAACATTTTAGAATGTTACAGAGTTTTGGTATTTTTTCCAATGTATGAGATGATATCAATGTAATTCATCTGTGGCATGGTTCCTAAGAATAGCACATCACAGACTTTGAACTTGATTTTATACATCATAAACATTTCATTGAAACTAGAATAAGTATGTTCATCTCAAAACAGCTTCAGAATTCAATTGTTTCATGAAATATGTTTATATCCACTACTCACTAATCCATTGACTGTATATTGAAATTATACAACTTAAAAATTATTTCTAAAATTTTCCTTTGAAGGAAAAATGTCCATTACTTCTAGATTTAACATGTAACATGGTAACAATATAAAGCACTTAGTATTACTTAACCTATAAAACAACTTAACTTAACAATAGAGTAAGTGTTCTACATTTTATGAACAGAAAATAACTCTTAACTTTATAAAGTATCTTATTACATACCAATATTAATATTTACTGGTTCCAAAGGTGACCACATCTCAGTTTTTAACTCTATTCTAATTTCATTAGTATTGACTGTATTTCATAATGAGTTTCTTGGGATGACTTTGCATGTGGATTTAAGAAACTCAGTGTCTCACACCTTTGCAAGATGTTGAGAACATCCTCACTGGCTCAGTGCCACATGTGGATTCCCCATGCATTTTGTCAACTGCTTTTATTTTACAAGAGAGAAAGCTACTGGAGGAAATCAGTAACTTTAATCTGTTCTCTATTTCTCCATATCTAGTTCTTAGAAAACGATAAATGCCTAATTTGTACTTGAAAAGATGTTTCTTATTAATGCTAATATACTTTCTAATGAGCATGTTAGACAATTCGTAATGAGTGAAATTTAAATTTGCGATCTGAGTTTTTAAAATCTCTTAAACTGGCCACCCACTGAGCAGCATGACCAGATAGCTAAGTGCATGCATTGTAGCTATAGTCCCAGAGGTCTAGCATTTCTGGAAAGAGCTTTGAATCTCTGGATAAAGATACACAATTGCTAGATGTGGCGGCTCATGTGATAACACCAAACTGAGGCAGGAGGTTTCTTGTGGGCTGCAAGAATATATTATAGAGACTCAGCTGTGTATTAAAGCTATACCTTGACCAGCCAAGGGTCTGTCAAAAGGCAAACCATTTATTATGAATATTTGGTGTTATCCAGCTTTTAATATTTCAGCTGTCTTCTGCTATGAATTCTTGTGTACCTAAATATTTCCAGACTGTTTGGCAAACAGCTCAGCTCCTCAGACCTGCTGAATGTCTAAGTAGCTCCTCCCACCCCCCATGCTGAGCCTAGGAGACAAGCTGGCTAGAAATGCATAGCTTTGTTTCTTGTGCAAATAAAACTCAGACCATCCCCTTCCTCCATGCCTAGGGGCATGACAGAGAGAATGACTGAGGACAATAGGGCGTTTTACATAACCAGGTGCAGTGACAGACACAGAACTGCATGGCCTGAGAGAAGAGAAGAGGGAAGGGTAAGGCAGAAACAGAGGACACAGAACCACGTGGCCAGAGAAAAGAGAGGAAGACAGCGGTTCAGTAGTGGGTAAAGCAGATCTTTTGTAGAGTTTATCAGGGCCAGGAGTAAGGAGGTAGGAAGGATATAGATGGAGGACGAAAGGATAGAGGTGGAAGATCAGGTCAAAAGCATGGGAGTTTCCTAAACTATGAGGACAGGATAACTGGGCACAGAGAGGAGCTGTATGTAAGGACAGGGCTGAAACTGTGTACATAGAATTGGCTTAGAAGAATAAAGTGAATGGACTAAAGAACTCAGTCTATCTAGATTCATCCTGTGCCTCTGGTAGTATCCCTTCTGGGTGCCCTGGGATAGTATAATATTAAGACTGGTCCTTAATATTATACAAAAGAGGATCATTAGGAGTTCTACGTCAGGACCATCTTTGACTGTAGAATAACACCATGTCTTAGAAAAAAAATAACAACAAAACAAGAAAAATCAGCTATTGAATAGCAAATGTATTTATGCTGCTGTTGCTGTGTGTGTGTGTGTGTGTGTGTGTGTATGTATTTAGGGTAATACATGATGTTGTTTAGGGAAACTGTTCTGATATTTGACAATACAGCAATTTAGTGTTTTATTGTAGTGAAAAAAAATTTTAACATTGCCATCTTATTTTTAACTAGCTCAAAACTCCCAATTATAGTATACAAAATGCAAACACTTGCTTTTGTTTTTATGAACATATTCAAATACACAAGCCTCTTGTAGCAAGCACATACTCCAGTTACTAGGGAGGAATAATCACTCTTGATTCAGACTTGGTATAACACTCATTTATTCACACAGTAAGATTACAAGCAATATTCATCCTGTCTTCCAAATGGAAGCAGGAGTACCTCTCCAGGTGTACAGGTCCGGACTTGCCACGTCTGTTCCTCTGGATCTTGGGTCAGCCTTCCTCAGGTCAGCCACGTCTGCACTGGGGACAGGATCTCATGTCTCTGGCAGAGATGAGTCTTCTCACGCGAGGGCCAGACGAGCTCTGTTGGTCGGGTCTGAGGCTTCATCTTTTATATTCTTTCCTGGCTAGGTTTCTAGTCTTATCCCTACTTCAACACATAGCTTAGAGCTTATCACTACTTCATTTGTGGTTTACTTACCTCATTCTATTGCTTATCATTCCTGACTAGGGTTGTTCACCCTAGGCCTTACATGTGCTCCTTATCCTCCAATTTTAATTTTTTTAGGGTATGGCATTTAAAAATCCTCTGTTTCATTTAGATAAAATATAAGAATACTAGTCATCATATATGTATATGAAGCTACTATATATTTCAACACTTAATCTCCTGGCTTGTTCATCTGGAGATTTTAAAGGCTGGTGATATATCACTAACAAACGCTCATTTTATCTTACTGAAATTCTGATTTTTTTTCATTAAAAATAGGCACTGGAGAGATGGCTCAGAGGTTAAAAGCACTGGTTGCTCTTCCAGATGTGACCGTATTCTTATAATGCTTTGAAAAACCAGAGAGATATTCCAAATCTTTGTTACTAAAGAGTTGTAGTCAGTACTTTTCTCAAAATACCTGTTAAGTCTTTACTGGTACAATTTAAATAAATCTTCTCCTCGTTTCTCTTACATCTTTACTTTCTCTTTTTTTAAAAAAACAAAACAAAACAAAACAAAACAAAACAAAAAACACAACTCAATGACTTTGTCCTTAACAGCCTGTATCACTATAACAATCAAGTTTCTGTGAATCTGAGGAGAATCTGAAGTCCTCACTTCCTTGAGCTAGGATTTTGCTTCCTCAATGTGCCAGAGTTTTATCTTGCTAAACTCCTTGGTATGAATAGATGTCATTTTCTACTCCTTTGTCCTCCTGCACAAACCTCTCCAACCCTTAGTATGATGTCAGATCCCTCAGATACTATTTCTCCAGAAGGACTGGTTATTTGAGTGGCCTATCAACCTCTATCTTTTAGAAAGCGGTTATGGTGAGCACTGACCTAATCTTTTTTATTAAGAGATTTTCTATTCATTTTATATACCAACCACAGATCCCCCTGTCCTCCCTCCTCCTGCTCCCTAGCCTTACCCCCCAACCCACCCCCATTCCCACCTCCACCAAGACAAGGTCTCCCATGGGGAGTCAGCAGAGCCTGGTACCTTCAGTTGAGACAGGTCCAAGACCCTCCCCCCTGCACCAAGGCTGCACAAGGTGTCCCACCATAGTACTGTGCTCCAAAAAGCCCTCTCATGCACCATGGATGGATCCCAATCCCACAGCCAAGGGGCCCCCAAACGGTTCAAGCTAAACAACAACCAACCTAATCTTTATCACGACTTACCTTAATTTACACGTAGAGATGACGTGAATCCATGACTGAGAGTCACTATAATTTAAAAGTGTAATTGTACTTTTTTGAATATAGTGTCATCAGAGCCTCAAATCCCAGATTTTCCATGATTTCCTTTAATAAACACTTCCTAGGAAACTTCCAGTCTTAGTACTCTGGGGGTTCCTGGGGCACTGCAAGGCTTTCTCATCTGAAGCACTGTGAAGACCTAGACTTAACTTTACAGGCTCTATCTTAGGGAAAGGGCCACCATCTCAGACCACCTGCTGTATTCAGTTCCAGGATGGATACAGAGCAGTATCCTCCTGCAGACATCCTGTCTGCTATTTATACTAGAAAGAAAAGCTTAACAAGATCCAGATACTCCTGCAGACATCCTGTCTGTGGTTTATGGCTCTTGAAGATATCTAGATAATTCTGCTGAGCAGTCCAGATAATCCTGTTCAGCAGATTGTGGTTCCCCGCCAAAAGTCTAACCCAATGGTTTCAAATGTAGTTTCATGCCCAAAGTCTAGACCAATAGTTTCAAAAAATCACCTTGCCCCTTCTGCCCAATCCCAAGTTGCCAATTCCTAGCTTGTAGTTTTTCCATATAAAAACTCTCTATATCTAGGCTCGTGACCGCTGCCACATTTCCTTCCATCTGCCTTGCAGTGGCCCATGTTGAACCTGAACCTGAATAAAAAGACCCTTATGTGCTTGAATCAGAAACCGGCTCCTTGGTGGTCTCTGGGGGTTTCATGAAACGGGTACAACAGCACAGGAGTTAGAACAGAGAAGGAAAGGGTCTCCTTTCTTTTCTTAGCTTTCCTCTTGAGTTCACTCTGAATAAACATGCTTCCTTCTCTGAAAGAGCAGTGCTGGGCATACCCTGCCCTTTAGAAAAAATCAAACGCATACTTTCTGGTATGTTTTCTCATGTTTGTTCTGTAATTCTTGTCTTTTCAAGTATTTTAATGCTTCATGTTGAATATTCACAAACTTCTTTCAGTTTCAACCTACACACACCATGCAGGGGTCAAGGGATCAGTCTTCCTGAAAAAAGAATGTTTTCATCAGAACTGGGTATCATGAATAGTTCTGGCAATGTGGTCTGCTCTTCCCCAAACCTAGCTTACTAAGCAACTGGATGGAAGCCCTATCAGAAGCCAAGACAAGTACTGAGCTCTTTTTATGGCATTTTCTCTGAGGGGACTGTGTTAATTAGAAAAGAAATGCCCCCCCCCCCCCAGTAGTCATCTACTCACTGTAGCCGGAATCTTAAAAGTTCTTATTAATAAAAGCAAACTTGGAGCCAGGTATTGGGGTGAATGCTGGAAGATCAGAGAAGCAGAACAAACCACAGCTTCCTCACCTTGTCAATTCCTCAGCTGATCCTGTTTCCTCAGACTGGAAGCCTCTGTGTCCTCATCCAAATGGATCTCAGCTGAACTGTTGCTCAAAAGCCTAAAAGCTTAACCAGCCTCGCTCCTGGTTTTTGTGCCTTATATACCTTTCTGCTTTCTGTCCTCACTTCCTGAGATTAAAGGCGTGTGTCACCATGCCTGGCTGTTTCCAGTGTGGCCTTGAACTCACAGAGATCCAGGCAGATCTCTGCCTCTAGAATGCTAGGATTAAAGGTGTGAGTGCCACCATTTCCTGGCCTCTATGTCTGCCTAGTGGCTCTTCTGTTCTCTGACCCCAGATAATTTTGTTAGGGTGCATGATATATTGGGGAACACAATACCACCACATTTCCCAATTTGTCTAAAATTAAAAAAGCTTATAACTAATACAAGAAAAACTGTATCCAATAAGTATATGCAATATATACAGTCCAGAATTACATTAACAATGTCTAGTCCATTAACATTTGACAGATTCAGATAAAAACTCATATATATATATATATATATATATATATATATATATATATATCCAGTCCAGCAACATTTGATAAACTCAGACAAAAATTTCATTACTTATCCTATTTAAAACAAGTGGTTCCTTTTTAAAAAGTAAATTTAATAATTGACCTTTTTATCTTATATCCATATTCTCTCTTTTTTCTTTTCATAATAGATTCAATAATCTACCTTTTGTCATTTTTATATCTTCCCCTTTTTCTTTTTAGAGTAAATTCAATGATCTACCCATTTATCCTATTATTTCTTTATCTTTTTTCTCAGAGTAGATTCAATGATCTTCCTCATATCTATATTCTCTTTTTTCTTTTTTAAACAAAAACTCTGAATCTAATCTCCTTGATCAGCTTTTTTTTTTGACCATTAACAATTAACAACTTGTAACCAACCATCATAAACAATGACAATATCAATAACTTATAAAACAACCAAAACTTCCCATCCCACATCTTGGGAATGTGGACGTTGTTTTCTTAAAATTACTTCCTGCTTTCTGTGGGTGAAGGCATCTTTAGGGAATCCTGAAAAGAAAATTTTGGGGGTTAATTATAAAGTCCTGAGAGAGTTAGCTGTATCATTTGTCCAGTCTCTACATAATGGGAAAGTTCAGGGCTGTCTCAAGTCCTTGCTCGAGTAGTCATGAATTTGAATCATCTCAGCTAGCCATCTTGAAATTATCCTGAGCAGTTTGTAGTCCAAAGCCAATCTTTCCATGGTGTTATTCAGCTTAATGGCTTTACCATAGTCCATGTGGAATCATCTTTGTGGGGTCCCATCATCCTTTTGAAGATTTCGAAGTTGCTGTTAGGCATGGTCATGGTTCCCTGCTGATTTTATTTATTATTTGTTTGTTTGTTTGTTTGGTTTTGTGCCTCCTCTGTGGTGTGGAGCAATCACAGTCTGATAAATGTCTGTCTCTCAGAACCATGAACCTTCTTCCCTAGAAGTGAATATCTTCACAGCATTTTCTTCCCACCATTTGTCTTGCCAAACTTTTCTAAACTGGCCTTTGCCGATGCTTTCTTGTAACACGATGGTCCTGGAAATTCTTCTCTGAACGAGCAGCAGTAAACCCTTCATCCCAGGTAGCAGATTCACCGTGGCCACCAACACGATGAGAAGCAGCCAGCAACTCGTAGCAGCAGCGCTGCCTCCATGGCTCGGCCACAGCCACAGCTTCTTCTTAGCAAGCCTCCCAGGGCCTCAAACTCAGGATCTTCCTGCCTCTCCCTCCTTCAGCAAATCCTACCAGCATGCTCCACCACAACCAACTGAGAGTAGGTCATGTCTGAGCAGGGGGTGAGGGGGGGCACGGAAAGGCCACAGGCAAGTGGCTTTTTTGTGAACTTGTACCACGAATATTGGGCTCCACATGTAGCAAGAATCTTAAAAGGTCTTATTAATAAAAACAACCCACTGTGCTATTGTTTATACTGTAAGGAGGGCTCTAGTGGTTTCTACCTATACTCTCCATTTTTGTCCTCTGGTTTTTAGGTGTTACTGACTTAAGGCAACTTTCTGGATAAGAGAAGTGTTCCTTGGTTCTAAGATACCATGGCTCATAAACAAACTAGGATAAAAATTTTTGTAAATTCAAGAATTTATGTAAGTTTCAAGGAACTGTTAGTATAATAAATAAATTGGGCAAGAAAATGAAAATGTTGCCCTGGTGCAATAGTTCAGTGAGTAAGAGCAGCAAGCTAAGGGAGAATGTTTCCATAGTCAGACAAGAAAATTCCTCAGTATTTGCAGTAAAGCCTCAACACACACCATTGTGTGCCAATGAATAAAAAAATGGGTGCTGGCTGCATCTACCGTGGTCAGTTGTGCAGAAAACAACGTTACTTTTGTCAAAAATTAAGAGCACTCAGTCTTGTTATTTCCTCTATGTGATGGTTGGTTATAATTTCCAATACAAGGAAGCTAGCAAGATGATTGGCATAGCTAGTTATGACCCATCCTATTCCACTTTTCCTAGACTTCAGATGACTTTTGTCATTTTCTCCTGCACTACACATGTCATCTCTTACTTGGCCATCATTTGAGCTAACCCAAGTGATTTTCTCAGGAGGGTAGCTCAGACTTTTAGATGTGAGGGTACAGAGCTTAATTAAAGCTCTAGGGATCAAGCTATTAATGTTTCAGTTAATTGTCCACAAGGTAAGAAATATGAAAATACTAAGGACAACTGTGAATGTATTTCTTGGGTTCTAGAGACATCGTCTAGATATGCTCTTTTGTGGCTACATCATATCCTCATGCCAGCCAGAGCCGATGCCACTGACAGTCTGCTGACACCTTTCTTCAGTTGCTAGTCTATTGAAACAATGAGATCAAAATAATCCAATAGTAGCTTTACAGTGTTTTTCTGTGAGCATACCCTACCTCGAGCATCCAGACCCAATTTTTGTGAGTCTGCTCCTTGATTCCAGACTATGGATTTTACTTTTCAATGCTTTTATCATATAACGGCTGTATCAAAATACAATGCACACCTTAAAGAACATGCCTGCAGCCTTGCAGGACACCACATTTAACCTGACATCACAGCTACATCTTCAAGCAACTATTTTAGTTGCTTCTTGTTTGGACACTTTCAGATAATGTGGTATGTTAGGCATGGACAATTGTTCACTGTCACACCTCTTCCACAGAATTAGTCCAAGGTAATGTTGCCTAGGGTCTCTGGATGATGAATCTGATTTTTTTTTATAAATTCTTGCAGTGTAGTGCTGACCAGGGCAGTGAAAATAAGAAAGATAGATTAATTCTCAGTTACTGTCAATATCCTGAGTCTTTGCTCCTTCCAGGAAGAACAGTTCAGTGTGACCACTTTTCCACCAATTCATTCCTTGCTTTCTATTAGGTTTTTGTGACCAGTGACAATCCACTTATGAAGGGGCAAGGTTTCTTTTGGTCCACAGTTTTGGAGATTTCAGTGTACCACCCATTGACTATGGTGGTAATCTAATTGTACTGAAATATTATTTTGATTGTATGTTAATAAATAAAGTTGTCTGGGGGTCAGAGCTATTAGAGCCATAGCAAGAGTGTGGCGGTGGTGGCACACGCCTTTAATCCCATAGATATCTGTGTGTTCAGGGTCAGAGCTATTAGAGCCATAGCAAGAGTGTGGCGGTGGTGGCACACGCCTTTAATCCCATAAGATCTCTGTGTGTTCAGGGATACAGTCAGCATTGGAGACATATGCCTTTAAGACCTAGGGGGCTGTACATTCAGACAGTGACGAGACAGTCATGTGTTTGGGTTTACAACCAATGAGAAGGCTGAACAACATACTATAAAAAAACGAACCGACAGGAAGTAGGTCTCTTTTCGCGAAGCTGGGACAGCAGGAGGAAGGGTGAGATTTTAGCTCTGAGCTCTGACTTCTCGGCTCTCTCTTTTACATTGTTTCTGTGTTTCTTATTTAATAAGACGGTTGGTTACATCTACATCTGGCGCCCAACGTGACAAGAATCCATTAAAAACTGCTTGGTTTGGCGGCAGGTCCGCTTTCCCACAAGGGCGGCAGGCGGCCCGCGGCGGCGGCGGCGGCACGCGGCGGCCGGCGGCGATCGGCTTCTTAGTCCGAGCACGGCTTCTTAGCCTGGGTCTAGTTCTGCTTGACCTCAGGCTGGACTATCGGTGAGATGCTTGCTTAAATCCTGCTTGCTTAAAGCCGGTGCTACAAACAACTCAGACCTGCCCTGCCGAACAGGGCCCTGCCTGTAAAGCCAACGCACGTGGTCGGAGCTTAAGGAAGTCAGACCCAAGCCTTGACTCGGCACAAGAGGGAACACGTGGCTGCATTTAAACTTTAGCCAGCTACTTTCTTGTTCTCTCTCTCTCTCTCTCTCTCTCTCTCTCTCTCTCTCTCTCTCTTTCTCTCTTTCTCTTTGGATTTACACCTGGGACACTAGGTGGCTGCTTTGAAAATCCCCTCGGATTTCTACTGTTCTACGCAGATTTGGTAAGTCATAATATATCAGATATTTTAAAGGAAACTATCTAAAAGAGAATTTTTTTCCACATTAAAAAACAAATGAGTTTTATGTGTACATTGGAAGAAAATTGGTTTTTGTTCGAAATTTTAGGCAGTCTGGCAATGGAACAACTATATAATATTAGTATTGGTGGAATTATGCACCTTATCACTATAATAATCCACATTTTAATATTTAAAAAGATAGTCAATTTAAGTGCCAGGATAACAGCTTTAGAAGAACTTGTTAAACCTGTAAAAATTCAGACAGAAGAAATTAACAGTGAAGTTGTTTCAAGTCGGGATCATAAGGTTGCAGAAAGAAAGCCTGTTTTCACACAGTCACCCTTAATTTATCCTGTAACCGTACAGCAGATGCCTGATCAAATGGCTACACAAAATACTTGGGCTCCAATTGAAATGTTGGATTTAAAAAGGTTTAAGGAGGCAATAGTATCTTATGGCATGCATTCCTCATATGTAAAGCAAATGTTAAACACTTGGTCAACATATAATAGGATAGTACCACAGGACTGGCGGGACCTTGCACAAGGTGTTCTGGAACCCAGCCAGAGACTTCAATTTCTGACTTGGTTTAAGGAGGAGGCTAAAAACATAGAAAAACAATGGAGGGATAAAGGAATACAAGTTTGCCAGGATCAGCTTATGGGCGAAGGCCAATATGCTTCAGCACAAACACAATGTTTATATGATGTCCAAACCCTAATTTTATGTCGAACGGCAGCCTTGAATGCATGGGACAGAGTTGAGGAACCAGGAAAAAAATCTGAGTCATTTACAAAGGTGATGCAAGGCCCAAAAGAATCTTTTACAGATTTTTTTACAAAGACTGGCTTCAGCAGTAAAGAGAATGGTCTCGGATTCAGAAGCTAGTAAGGCAATAATTGAATCTTTGGCCTTTGAGAATGCGAATGCAGCATGCAAAAGAATAATCAGGCCATTAAGGGCAAGATCTGCACCTATGGAAGATTGGATTAGAGAAACAATTAATGTTGAAGCTGATGAGCATGATGATACATGGGTAGGAGAAGTAATTTCAAAAGGTTTGAGGAGTGTTAGATGTTTTGGATGTGGAAAGCAAGGACATTTGAAAAGGGACTGTAGACAGGTCATTCCCAGAAACAATGTTTCTTCAAGGAACAATGGCAACAGAATGCCCCTTCCTTCTGGAGTATGCAGAAGGTGTGGTAAGGGAAAACACTGGACCAACGAATGTAGATCAACAAAGGACAGACAGGGTAATCCTTTGCCTCAGTCTTCGGGAAACTCCCAGAGGGGCCTCAGGCAGGCCCCCAGTGCAAATCCAGTTCAAACCTTTCCTGCAGCCATAGAGGAAATGCCTGCTCTGGAGAGCGATTAAATAACCAAATGCCTATTGGAATAAATCATGCTGGTCAGGATGATGAAACAGAGAGAATAGAAAATTCAGGAGAAAACATAAAGAAAATTTTTTGGCAAACTTCTATTAATGAACAAAGACCAAAATTAACAATAAAAATAAATGGTGTTTTGTTGTCTGGTCTGGTAGACACAGGTGCGGACGTTACCATAATTGCACCAGAATTTTGGCATCCAACTTGGCCTCTTCAGGAGGTAAACGTTCAACTGTTAGGAATTGGGACATTATCTCAGGTGAAACAGAGTGCAAGATGGCTCGAATGTATAGGTCCAGAAGGACAGAGAGGAAAATTAAAACCATATGTGGCTAACATAACTATGAACCTGTGGGCTCGAGACTTGTTGCAACAATGGAATACTCAGATTAACATCCCTCCAATCTCAGAAACAAATCATAAACTAGCACATGTTACTGAGAGAAATATTAGAAGATATTGTTCTAATGAGTGGTCACCAGCCATCCATATTATACAAGAACAGGGCACAATAACTGATGATCTTCCAAAGACACCAACAGCTCTACCTTTAAAATGGTTAACAGACAAGCCTGTATGGGTCCAGCAATGGCCTTTAACAACAGAGAAACTCCAGGCTTTAGAAGAGCTGGTAGAAGAACAGTTAAATGCTCAGCATATTGAAGAATCAACCAGCCCTTGGAATTCTCCTGTATTTGTTATTAAAAAGAAATCTGGTAAATGGAGAATGGTAACAGACCTTAGAGCAATTAACAAAGTAATTCAGCCAATGGGCTCTCTACAATCTGGGATGTCTTTGCCTACTCTGTTACCAAAAGGATGGCCTCTCATAGTTATTGATTTAAAAGACTGTTTCTTTTCAATACCCTTACAAGAAAAAGACAGAGAAAGATTTGCTTTTACAGTGCCTACTTATAATAATTCTCAACCGGTTAAAAGATTTCAATGGAGGGTCCTCCCTCAGGGAATGTTGAATAGCCCAACTCTGTGCCAATATTTTGTACAGCAACCATTGGAAGTGATACGTAAAAAATTTCCTAAATCTATAATTTATCATTATATGCATGATATTTTACTAGCTGACTCAAATGCAGATACTTTAGAAATAATATTTGAAGAAGTAAAGAAAATTTTGCCTTGCTGGGGATTACAAATTGCTCCTGAAAAGATACAAAGAGGAGATTCTATTAATTATTTAGGATATAAAATAGAGTTACAAAAAATTAGACCCCAAAAGGTGCAAATTCGGAGAGATAGACTACAGACTCTTAATGACTTTCAAAGATTATTTGGAGATATTTCTCATCTACGAACTATTGTTGGGGTAAAAAATGATGAACTGACTAATTTGTTCAAAACCTTAGAAGGTGACAAGGACTTAAATAGTCCAAGAGAATTATCACCTGAAGCTGAGAAAGAATTAGCCTTGGTAGAAAAGAAAGTGCATGAAGGACACGTGAATCGTATTGATCCAAAGCTGGATTGCATTTTGGTTATTTTACCTTCTAGGCATTCTCCTACTGGAATATTAATGCAGAGGGAAGATATTATATTGGAATGGATATTTTTACCAAATAAACCAAATAAAAAATTAAAAACTTATGTGGAAAAAATCTCTGACTTGATTTACAAAGGAAAACTGAGACTTCGTCAATTAGCAGGCATAGACCCAGCAGAAATTGTCGTACCATTAACTAAGGAGGACATTGAAAAATTATGGACAGAAAGTGAACCTTGGCAAAGAGCTTGCAGTAATTTTTTGGGAGAAATTAACAGCAAATATCCCAAAAGCAATAGAATTGATCTTATAAAGAGAGCTGATTGGATCTTGCCTCGAATTGTACGGCAAAAACCCATATCTGGAGTTCGTACATTTTATACAGATGCCAACAAAGAAGGAAAGGCAGGTTACAAATCAGAAAATTTAAGTAAAGTGGTTCAAAGTCCGTATAATTCAGTTCAAAAATCAGAATTGTATGCTATTCTGTTGGTATTAATGGATTTTTCAGAACCTCTCAACATAGTAACTGACTCTCAGTATGCTGAAAGAGTGGTGTTACATATTGAGACTGCAGAATTTATCCCTGATGCTTCAGAATTAACTTCACTATTTATTCAATTACAAAATACAATCAGGAAAAGGAATCATCCTTTATATAAAACTCACATTCGATCCCATACTGGTCTGCCAGGCCCTCTAGCACAAGGCAATGATGAGATTGATAAATTATTGATAGGAAATGTGCTGGAGGCCTCAGAATTTCATAAAAAACATCACGTCAATAGTAAAGGTTTAAAAAAGGATTTTTCTATAACCTGGCAACAAGCCAAAGAAATAGTAAAGAAATGTCCTACTTGTTCCTTCTACAATCAAACGCCATTACCAGCAGGATGTAACCCAAAGGGTACTCAGAGAAATGAAATCTGGCAGATGGACGTGTTTCACTTTGCAGAATTTGGAAAATTGAAATATGTACACCACACTATCGATACTTATTCAGGATTTCAATGGGCAACTGCTTTGAGTTCTGAAAAAGCTGATTCTGTAATCACTCATTTGCTAGAAGTTATGGCCATCATGGGTATACCTGCACAAATCAAAACTGACAATGCTCCATCATATGTCTCTGTTAAAATGAAACAGTTTTTTGCTTATTACAATATAAAGCATATTACAGGCATACCACATAATCCTACAGGTCAAGCAGTTATAGAAAGATCAAACAGAACTCTAAAGGATATGCTAAATAAACAGAAATGGGTAACAAAAACCCCCAGAAATAGACTGCATAATGCTCTTCTAACTTTGAATTTTCTGAATGCCAATGAGAAAGGAACAACAGCTGCAGAGAGACATTGGATAATAGAAAAAACTACAGAATTAAATCAGCCTATATACTTTAAGGATGTGCTGACCTCAGAATGGAAACCAGGATATGTATTACATTGGGGATGAGGTTTTGCTTTTGTTTCTACAGGAGAAGATAAGCTGTGGGTACCATCAAAATTGATAAAGGTTTGATTTGCACAAGAGAGACCTCTTAATTAGAGGAGGTGATAGTTCATCAACCAGCATGAACATCCAATTTAAACTAACTGGTATCAATAACACATGCCTTTTCATTTAATCAGATAATAACTTGTCAAAAGGAAACATCCCCAAAATTAGTCTTGGGGAAAGGTTTTTGTTTTTGTCTTTTAGGAGAATGAAGGTTAAGGAATGTGAAGAACACTGGACAAATGAGACAACTGAAGAAAAGGGACAAATCATCTATCCCAAGAAACAGAGTGAAACGGTGTATGGGTATATATCATCTAAAAAATTTTTATGTCTTCCTAAATGTTTGTTTCTGCTTTTCTCTAAAGATTTAACACTATTGGTTTTCTAATAGTCCCAGTTCAATTAAAATTTAAAGCTGACTTTGGAGTTGGAGAATGGCTCTCTCCTTCTTTAAAATCAAGCATGTTGTTAAAAGGAAAATGCAAACTCCCTGTATCATGTCAGAATAAGAGCCATCTTCTGCTATGGTACAGGACAAAAGCAAAATTAATTAAGGGACTATTCTATTACTAATCTCAACTCTTTTGATTCTATTCTGATTCTTTAAACTTTTCTTAAAGTATAAATTTTATATCAAAATTTACAAGATTAATATATATATACATTTTAAACTTTGTTAAGATATGAATGGTCACATAGAGTACTAACTAATTCTAGAAAAAAGGCTAGCTGCATATATATGTTTTTGTGTTCGAGTCTCTTATCAGTTTTCTGCAGGAAATCACGGCCAGGCCTAACATCAACTGAAGTCTCCAGAAGGAAGATGGGGCCCCACAACAACAACAATTCCACGTGGACAATAATAATATCATTAAGCTGACAAACATCATCCACAGATCAGCTTTGAACTACAAGGTGCTCAGAGCAATTTTGAGATGACTAGCTGAGATGATCCAGTCTCAAAGACTACTTGAATAAGGACTTGAGATAAACCTTGAACTTTGGCATTATACACAGACTGGATAATGAAGGATATAGTTACCTCTCTTAGAATTTGACAATTAACCTAAAATTTTTCTTTCAGGATAAAGAAAATTTCGCCCATACCCAGCAGGAAGCAATTTTAAGAATATGACGCCCACATTCCCAAAGAGGTGGTGTGGGGTGGGTGGTTTTTTGGTCTTTTTAATGGGTTTTGGGTCTGGGATAATTTTCAGTATTTAGGGGGGTTGGTTACAAGTTATTGTCAAGGGTTAGGAAAAAGGCTAAGCAAAGGAGATTAGATTTAAGGTCCTTGTTTAAAAAAAAAAGAAAAGAAAGAAAGAAAAGAAAAAGACAATTACTAATTTTAAATACTTTACATTGGATTGGATTGTTTTATATTGTATACAAATTTGAAATTGATATTGTTAGAAAATGCTATATGTATATTTCTAATTGTATTTATACCATTCATTTAACAATGTAATGCAAATTTTTGATCCTTGAATGTTATTATTATCAACTATTAGGATATAAAGAAATGAAAGCTAGTAGTTAGACATTATCGTAGAACTTGTAGTCATATTAGATATGTTTTAAAAATTGAGCAGAGATGTTTTAGACAGGTCATCTTCAAACCCTTCAGAGATCTACAGAATATAGCATTTACAATGTTTTAATAACTTAGAAAATTTTTCTTTTTTGAGACATGTCGGCTCCTGGCAGTACCAATCTACTTTAGAGAAAATATGGGCATTGAAGAAACTGCATATGGAGTCAACTTTCATTCTGGCAAAAGTTAGCCACTGGACAACAAAGTATCCTCGAATCAACAGGACAAAATGGACAGACAGATCACGAAACAAGGGACTACTGATTCTTGCCAAAACAAGTGTGGTTATGGCTTTATCAAAAGGCATCTTCTGAGGCCAGGACAATATGGCCCCATCCCTGAATTGGCCTTCGCATCCGGAAAAGGTACGGTGCCCTTTTCTTCGAAGGCAGCTTAACAGGCAGAGGGCTGATGGATTCTGTTGTATAATGGAACATCAGCTGAAAGCTCATGCCTCTCAAAAGTAGACTGGCATTTAATAGAGGGATGTGGAGAAGAAGGGGATGCTGAGATGAAGCCATATATACACAGCCAAGAAGAATGGACAGCTGAATTAAAAAACTGTCAACAATTTCCAGAATTTAAAATCCTGAATCATGACAGGACACTAGTGGAATTCAGGTGTTTCTGGTACGTGGACTGCTCTCACCCAATGTGAGGTTGAACTGTTGACCTTGTGTACATCCTCCTTCACAAATGAGTCTGTCAGATACACTAAGCCTATAGGCTGAAGATGATGCCCCAACACTGCGGAGAAACCTCAGGTGACTGCCCAGGCAGCTGGCTGTTTCTGTCAACTCACAAAAATTTTTTGGAAGTTGCTTGCATGCACTTCCTGTTTTTATTTTTGTTAGCTAATATTATTCCCTTCTTGGGTCTCTGAGGGAGTTGAAGTTTAGTTAGTTATGGTTGAAGATTAGTTAGTTATAGTTGAAAATTAATTAGGATAGAAAGTGCATTGGATACATCTTGGATTTACCAAAATAGGATAGATAATGGAATTATTTTCTCTGATTTGTCAAATACCTGTTTAGGTATTTATTACTTGTATATATTGTATATAGTTATTGTACTTTTGTATATAGTTTTTCTTTTGTTAGTTATAACCTTTTGCTTTTTTCCTTTTTATTAAAATAGAAAAGGGGAAATATGGTGGTAATCTAATTGTACTGAAATATTATTTTGATTGTATGTTAATAAATAAAGTTGTCTGGGGGTCAGAGCTATTAGAGCCATAGCAAGAGTGTGGCGGTGGTGGCACACGCCTTTAATCCCATAGATATCTGTGTGTTCAGGGTCAGAGCTATTAGAGTCATAGCAAGAGTGTGGCGGTGGTGGCACACGCCTTTAATCCCATAAGATCTCTGTGTGTTCAGGGATACAGTCAGCATTGGAGACATATGCCTTTAAGACCTAGGGGGCTGTACATTCAGACAGTGACGAGGCAGTCATGTGTTTGGGTTTACAACCAATGAGAAGGCTGAACAACATACTATAAAAAAACGAACCGACAGGAAGTAGGTCTCTTTTCGCGAAGCTGGGACAGCAGGAGGAAGGGTGAGATTTTAGCTCTGAGCTCTGACTTCTCGGCTCTCTCTTTTACATTGTTTCTGTGTTTCTTATTTAATAAGACGGTGGGTTACATCTACAATTGACCCTGTTGCTTTGGGGCTTGTGGCAAGGTAGCATGTCACAGTAAGAAGCATAGGGTTGAGCAAAACTGCTTGTCTCAAGGGACATAAAGAAAGAGGAAGTGATCACAGTCCTAAAGTTCTCCTTAAGGGTATCTCCCAGTGAATTAAAACTTCCCACCTGGCACCCTTCTTACAGAATCCAACAATAGCATGGTGAGCTGAGGACCAAACCTTTAACACATGGACCTTTGGGGACATTCCTCTTCTAACTATCCTCTCAGGGAAAATACTATAATGAAAGCTCAGTACTTGTAGCTTCTGATAGGGCTTCTATTCAGCTGCTTTGTAACCAGGTTTGGGAAAGAGCAGACTAGGTTGCCAGAACTATTCATGATGCCCTGTTCTGATAGAGCTGTTATTTTCATAGACCTGTTATATAAATGTTGAAATGACCAGTTTTCTGGCATCCAAAAGAAATATCATCCTGCCTACCTGCTACCCTGAGACTTCTCTTTACAGATTCTGTTCAGAAGTCATAGTTGGGAAATTCAGAGATCAGAGATCGTTAGATTAACCACAGGTCCAGCCACAGACATCTTTAGATATCTGTGTCTCTGGATTTCCATCATTCTTCACAAAACTCCTTTGGGCAACCAGACAACCGAACCATTCAATACTGTATGGGTCCATCCTAATCTCACAATGTTGATGAAAGGTGTATAAAGCTTTCCCACTGGAATATTGTCTTTAGCTGTTGTTAATCTAAGCAGCCCTTAGGTGGGCTTTACTGCTCTGGTGCATTTACTGCCAGTTTTGTTTCTTATAAACATATGGGTCTAACTCATTTGTAAAACAATACTAGTTTTGTTCCTACCTTCTGGTCATAGGTAATCTTCAGCAAGCCACATTTGTTACTAAAAGGCACCTGTTCACATGACTTACATTTGTCTTATAATCAGATTAAAAACCATCTCAAATGTGCCATTTCTATTGTCTGACAAGTTGCTGCTATGTCCATCAATATTATGGTCTGATAGGTCAGATGACAACTGATTCATTATAGAGAACTTCAGTTAGATAACCACTCTACTGAGGCATCTTGGGCATGTGAAGATTACTTCTCAAACATAACAAAAAAAAAAATTACCTTACTCCCAAAATCTAGAAAAATTTACAATTTTAATTAGATGGTTTGCTAGCAAATGACAACTTTCTGCACCACGAGTCCTCTTCTGAATAATATGGAGTCTTCCGTGCCTTTTGGCCAGATAGCAGAGTTGATGGTGTTGCAGTCTGTGTCTGCTTCAGGACCCCTTTCCCCCAGTTCTAAGTGCCTTGATAAATGGGTTGGTGAAAATTGTGGAACATATGTGCTGTCTCCAGAATCTAAAGTGTAAATTATGTAAAGGTGGTCGCATGGCATAAGGCAATTATTCTTAGCCCTCAGATAGAGTCAAGAATGGATCCTGTGGCACACGCCAGGTGACTAAAGATCACTTCAGAACCCTTTCCATCACAGAGCTAAAAATTATACTTGCCTGCTCAATAGTCACATGTTTCCAAAAGCCATGTTGGTGATTCCAACATTTCTCAGCAGCTATATTTGGCTTCAAGACTACTGTTGACAGACATTTTTAGTGGTTGACTATCATCTATCACCATTCATCTATGTTTAATGTGAAAATTGGTGAACATGATCAAATTATGACCAGAAGCACTTCTTACCCTGCTTCATTTATAATATTTGAAGTGGGCACTGATCTCGGGCATACTACCATAAATTTGTTCTTGTTTGTTAATGACTCTGGTTGGGTCTAAGAGCTTTATTTTTCCTGTAGTTGGGCTTTCTCTCTCTTTTTTTCCTGTGTATCGCTATGCTTGTCAGTGTGCAGGTTAGATAACTGATCCCTGCAATCTCTAAGCTGTTGATGGTCTCCACACTAGTTCATCTCTGAGCAGGTTTGTGAAATTCATTTGTCAGTAATCTTCCAGTACCCCGCAGTGCACTATGGGGACATTTGAGTCATCTAGGTTAGGGATTTTAAACTTTTCTCCACTCCAGCTCTCTTCCTACCTCTTAAACAATCCTGAGCATATGGATATACAACATAAGTATATAAATCAAATGTTTACTGATAAAAATTCATAAGGTTTTTTTGAAACAATTTTTGATGTATATAAAAATTCACCCCGTTTTAAAGGCTAAAACAATGAGGTAGATGTGCTTATTTTTACAGAAAGAGTTAAATCTTGACTAAATGGTTGATACTGCAAAATAAGGAAGATATAACATTTTTACAGTTGCTTAGTGCTTTGATTTTTATAATCATTAATGCTAAGAATGCCTCTTCATATGAATACATAGTAAAAAATGGCTCAAGTATATTTAGGACGATTTCAGAAAACTTTGGAGATACTTTTGTAACCATAAACCAAAATTCACTGAATGATTATTAAATTAAAGTCAAGTTATCAACCCAAATAAAAATTTTTAAAATGAAACATTCTAACCCAATCCAAATCTATACCAACTTAACATATTTTGAGGAATGATGTAAAGAAATATTAAAAGTCTTTGTTTTTCATAATTAAACCATTAAGCTTCTGTAAGAACAGAAAACTTTGTGTCTTCATTAGAACACTATAATTTGCAACGTATAACACTATCAAGTCTGAACTGAGGCCTCTCAAGCAGAATTTGTTGACTGGAGGTGTGACAGCATGCAGGGCACAAAACTGTATACCGAAATAGAGGCTGCAGTGAAGTCATGTAATGCAACACGGGAAAGAACTCCCAGACACACCTCAGATATATTATGTGTTTTGAATTAATTTTTGTTCATTGGATATTCAGAAAATTTTACTTTTGTTAAATATTTCACAAACCACCACGTTCAGTTCCATGATCCTATATGGGATCGCCACCCACAGTTAAAGTCACTGTGCTCTGGATACAAGCCTTGGCTACAACTATGTCTACAACAATCTTTACGACAGAGCTTCTCTGGTAAATGTCTTCATGTCCCTTTGTAAGAGGAAGAGAGTGTATGTGCTTATTATGATACACACTGCCTTTCCTTAAGTCAGTGATCTTTGTGTTCAGATTACTAAGGTTTAAAGGCAGAAGCAGATGGATGTCCCAGACCAGAAAACGAATTTACCATTTCTCCCCTTTACTCCCCTTCAGAATTGATCATGTTTCATGCTGTTGTTATTATTCAACTTCTTCTTACTGTACAATATTATGGGAGGTCAGAAATCATGTCTTTATTATCTACTCTTAAATTTTCAGCAACTAGGTCCAGTTTCTGGGACATATAGGAACTGAATAAATACCTGTTTGTAATAGGTTTTTTTTTAGCTCATTAAAATGATAGTTGTATGACATTATATTTTATAGAAACTTTTCTTGATTACTCCTGTTTCACCATCACCTAGTGTTGTGTTTTATATGGAGAAGACACTTGATTAGTGTTAATTGACTTAAGAGGTGAAGACCTTCCATTGGCAATTGTAAGAAACACTACATATTACCAACTCTAATGGAAGGTACCTAATGAGGATCACTACTATAGACGTGTTTGTGCTCAGGGTTTAAAAGTCATTTTCAAGTCACCAATGTTATCTTTCTTCATAATTGCATGTTCAATGTAATGACATACAGGGAAAATGTTATATATTGTTATATATCATTAACTCCAAAATACAGAAATACCTGTTTAATAATATCTGTAGATATTGCTCTACTTAGTTGGGGCAAATAAATAATTTACATACTCAAAACTTGAAAAAAAGTGATAGATTCCTATAAAAGCAATGAAATCATTACCATCCCAAGATTCAGTGTATTTTAAAATAAGGGTTGAAGAGGCATCCTCAGGGAATTTTCTTTGCAGAAAAGGCAAAGAATCCCCCCTATAAACTTTTCACTCCATAGAAGTAAATGTTAAACAGCTTCATGGCTGGAAAAAATATTCTCCTTCCACTAGCTAAATATTTCCCTGTGACTTGGATCATCTTTCCCAAAATCTGTTATGACATCCTCTTGGGATGCAGCTCAGTGGTGCCTCTGCCCCTGCTTCTCCCTTCCCTCTGAGTTGCTTGTGTCCTTTAGTCTCCCACACCAGGAGACATATGGCCTGTTTCATCTGAAGACAATTCTTATCATGCAATTGAGAGACCAGGACCTTGACTACAGGTCATCTAGTGGGAAATGACACTTTTGAAAATACGAGTAAGTATCATGTTACAGGGTTATTTTTGAAATTTGAGGAGAGGAAACAAGTATGGTTGCTGGGATAAGTTTTCAGGTTTTTGCTGTGCTGTATTCATTTCATCAGAAAGCAAATAATTCTGAGAAAGTTCTAGAACAGTAACATGGGCAACATCAGAAACAAAAGCCATTTCAACATGATTGACAAAGTTCTAACACTTTCATATTTGGTGACTATAATGAATGAGGGAGTTGGTGTTCCTGAACTTAATGAAGTGTGTGTCCACTGGAAAGATGTCGGTTCTTTCTTTCTTTTCGTTTTACTATATTTTGCATAAGGCAAAGATCCCAGCAGCCTAACTGAGCAGCGTGCCTGCGGTCACAGACAGCAGAGTCCTTTTGCTAATGTCACACTGATTCTGGAGTCAGTCTGAGTTTAATGGAGATCTGCACGAAAACCTGATTCACATTTGCTGAATTTTCTATGAATTTCTGAAAAGCTGCCAGGTCTGGTATCAGTGGAAGAACTGTATGTTAAAAATAAAACACTATCTTTTATGAACACTGAACCAACCAAACACTTGTGTATTTTTTCCTAATTTTGGATTAAATGCTCAGAGGGGGGAAAACAAATGGCATGCTTTTTCTGTGTTTAAGTACTGTTAATTTTCTTCATGAAAATTCGTAGAAGCATGTAGAATCTCTCCAGTACTTACACAAGGCTTTTTATTTATTTTTTTTTTTTATTTTTTTTTTTTGGTTTTTCGAGACAGGGTTTCTTTGTGTAGCTTTGCGCCTTTCCTGGAACTCACTTGGTAGACCAGGCTGGCCTCGAACTCACAGAGATTCGCCTGCCTCTGCCTCCCGAGTGCTGGGATTAAAGGCGTGCGCCACCACCGCCCGGCTACAAGGCTTTTTAAAATAAGATTCACCTTATCTAAAGATATTTAGAGTAAACATTCACACACATAAATTAGAATAATATAAATCTACAGAAAATATTACATTTCAGTTTGATGTTTATATTTATATTTTATTTTAAGTAATTAAAACCTTCCTGAGTTCCATATTATAATGATTAGTCTGTACTTGATTGAAAATTGGTTCTTCTCCCATACAATGCGTCCTGGCCACAGTTTCCCCTCTCCATACCTCTCA
Organism: Peromyscus maniculatus bairdii; assembly: GCF_049852395.1. NCBI lineage: Eukaryota > Metazoa > Chordata > Mammalia > Rodentia > Cricetidae > Peromyscus > Peromyscus maniculatus. Next base: position 31,049,905 of record NC_134856.1, on the reverse strand, counting down.
GCTCTTCCCACCAACCTCTCCTCTACTCCAGATCCACTTCTTCCCAGTTTCCCTTAAGAAAGGAGCAGGCTTCAAGAGACAACACCCAAACATGACAAAACAAGACACAATAAGACAAGGGAAAACCCTCATATCGAGGCTGGACCAGGTAACCCAATTTGAGGAAGAATTCCAAGAGCAAGCATGTTCTTTCTTATATTTCGAGTCCTACTGCCCTCTAAAAGCATTTAGGCAAATACCCAATAGCCTATGGTTTGCCTTGAATTTGGTAAATTAATAATTTCAGAAAGTAATCCACTTGTCTGCAGAGAGTAGGACAGTAGAAATTGCTAGTGAGAAATAATTACTTTTAAAACATTGCTTCTATATTTGCCTTTTGTTCTCTTTCTTACACACGCACACACACACACACACACACGTCTTTGAAGACACTAATTAGTACACTAGTCTATTTTCCTTTTCACCTGAAGTCATTATGTGTCCACTTACATATATGAATGCTCATCATGATTAATTTATGTAGATATGAACAATACAATCACAAGTTGATTTCCCATGACTCCTCCTCCTCGAATGCACACATTCAAACAGACTTGTATGTCCTTGTGTTTTATGCTGATGTGCTGTGGTGTGAGATGGCCTGTACAATTTTTTTCCTGCTCTAATTTTAACATCAACACCTGCTTGCATGTTTGCAGATCTCTGGCACTACATTTAACATGTATATTGGCAATATAGAATAGAGGAGGAGGAAGGTAATAGTGACTGGAAAGATGGCTTCTAATTTATTAAGAAATCAATTAACTCATTTATCTTCCAATGTAAAACCATCATGAAATCACATATGTTTCCTTCTTAGATATATTCATTTTCTTTGAACAATGCTTATGTTGTTTTGTATGCTGTTGGCTAATTGCACAAGTAGAAGCAGTCTAGCTAATTTAAAATCTTATTTAGAATTCTATTTCTAAATACATAATATTCTTGCCATATAAAAAGCTTTTATCAACACATTGAATAAGTAGAGCTGAAACAGATTTAATTTAAAATTTTTGCATGTCCAAAAAATTATATGTTACACTTAAGAGATTCACATGGCATGTTTACATTATATTTAAAAGTTCATTGAAAATTAAAAATACTAAGCTTAAAGTATTTCTTTTTAATCTAAAATTATGCCTCAGAAATTCTACTAAAGGAAAATGTTTTACATTTATGTTATTACAGATGAAAACTCACAAACTATTTTCTAGGAAGATTGAGGAGCCAAGGATGGATCCTCTAGCATAAACTACCAGAGAAAAATATTTGAATCCAAATGATTTTTTTTTGCATTAAGAAGGAGCAAAGATGTGATTGTCATGTACTTCTATACCATATATATGGTATATATACTATATACTATATATTATACATAACATAATAATACTTGTGCACACCAATGGAAGCATAAAACAATCTCCAAAGACCTTTCTGCAAGATAAAATTCTCCTCATGATTATACATTTCAGAAAGATATTCAGGCTCTCAAAGATATAACATCACTGCTTAATTGAAACCCACACCATACTTGCAATGCAAATCAGTGACACACTTATTTGAAGTTCATGTTGGTTTGCCTTCTGAGTACCTTTCCCCAAATAATAGTTTGGAATCTTATAGTCTACAAGTGTGATCCATTTCAATATACATACCCAAATATGCTTGATCTCTGATCCTGAAATTGATAAGTTAAATAAAATACTCTGTGTTTCGGGAACAGAACCAAATATATATATATATATATATATATATATATATATATATATATATATATATATATATATGAAAGAGGGAAAAAAGATTGCTATTTGGTACAAGATACTAGGTATAGGAAAAGCTTATTTTGGTATTCTTACAGTTATTGTTTGATTTTGGGCTATAGACTATTCTTAATCTCTCATTCTCTCTCTGTCTTCGTGTGTGTGTGTGTGTGTGTGTGTGTGTGTGTGTATGTGTGTGTGTGTATGCTTGTCTCTGTCAGATCTATATCTCTGATCCCATCTCTCTCTGTTGGAGACCAAAACCTGATCTTATACATACTTAACTAAACTCTACTTTGGACTGTATCCAATGCTCTATCATAGACTTTCAGTACACGGAGTGCTATAGAATTATCTCATGTAACTTAGTTCCTATTAAGTTATATCCCATTTTGTGTTCTTCAAGGAAATAATAAATGAATACCTGAAAAGTATTTTACCACCTGTCACTACATATGTGGTATTTCTTCAACTGTCGAATACACATTAGTTACCAATAATACAATGAAACTCTGATACTAATTAGGGGGAGTTTATTTAGAAGATACGGTTCAAAGGACGAGATCCATAAGACTTTCCCTTAACTTTAGAGATCAGTTGTAAGTCTTAGGTTGCCCACTGAATCAGATTCATTAATTGTAAATAGAGGTTCCCATTATCTCCTCTTCAGGCTTGGTAATTTACTTGGTATCAGCAAACAGAACTCAAGGAGAATTTTACAACAGGCATCCAGTTAGATCAATAGGCACTTAAGTTCAGGACCAAAAGTGTCTGAGGGCAATATCTATCCTTGTTATATTGGGATATAGCAGCTTCCAGCCATAGATATGGTCACCAACCCACTGTTGATAAACTCAATCTCTAATCTTCCTCTTATCCTAAGAAGTTAAGGACAGGGCTGAAAATGGCAAGTATCTATCTGAGCTTGATTTTTTTTTCTGATTACCAGAAGAGGTTCATAAACTGCCCTGTTTAAGGCAGGAGCATCTATTATGCCCTCCTCTGTACTCCTCAGTATACCTCCAAGTTTTCTTTAAATCCCTCTTGTATTCTCTAAATGTAGAATAAATCCAAAGTGATTCTTGTAAAAAATAAAAATAATAAAATTTAGATGAACCCGGTGTATGCATCTGTAAGACTAGCATTCAAGAGACCACGGCAGGAGGATCATGAGTTCAAAGTCAATTTGAGGAATAAATATAGCTAGGCACAATCTAAATAAATAAATACCACTAAGTAAGGGCAAATTAAACAAATGCATTTTCTTATAATAATTTTATCTTTTTTTTCCAGAGCTGAGGACCGAACCCAGGGCCTTGAGCTTGCTAGGCAACTGTTCTACCACTGAGGCAAATCCCCAACCCCTGTAATAATTTTAAAGCATTATGTAAATGTGTGTGTATATATGTATGTATGTAATTTTCTTAACCTCATTTGTAACACCATATCAGAATAAAAATACAAAGACTAGAATTAGTTCAAAGCATAAATGATGCTTTTGAAGGACTATACTTTTCTCAATTTATAATTAACTAATTAATGTTCCATATAAATCTATAGAGGCATTTTCAGCAGAAGTTATCCAGATCTCATTTTTTTTTAAAAGCTACCCTTATATTATATTACAGCAACAAAATTCTGTTGTATTTATCAGAAGTTCAGTTTTCTGGAATAATGTAACACCAGGAGTTATTATTGCTTTGTTAAGGGTGTGGCATTTGTCTCCAGTCAAAGACTAAGTAAAGTTACCCTGGTCTCTAGTAAAGGCTTTGCTGTGTTGCAAACCTGCCTTTACTCCTTCTAACTTCATCTCCACCAAGGTTTTTAATTTGCATAAATGTAAGTTAATAAAAATTCAATTTCAAATTATGTATCAGTAGCTGATGTTAATTACATTAATTATTACCAGTTAAATCAAGTTTCTGCATCTGTACTGTTTTGAGTAACACCAAGTTCACCAACAAAGTGGCACAATGTCAGCATTTGGGGCAACTTTGTATCAGCCCTTAAACTCCCTTCTTATTTTACCTTACACTGCTCTCTCTAATAGTAATGGACAAACTTTCAAAGAAATTACAACATATGTAGCAAAGTTAAATGATAAACAGTTATTAGGGGATATTTCTTTAAATGTTTTAAGTATAGAAAACACATGATCGTTTGATCATGATCTTTAATAATATGCGCCTTATGTTTATATCAACAGGACTTATAAAAATAAACATTTGGTGTCTAGAGAGGAAAAGTATGTTATACAATTGAAATTTGGTACAAATGGGGAAAGAAAAGGACTTCTACCTTGCAATGTTCTGCAACACAGGAAAGGGAACTTCCAATCCCTTTGTCTGAGGCCAATAATTCTGATCCAAAAAAGTAACTGAAGACTAATCTCACTTAGAAATATAGATGAACATTCCTAAATAAAGCATTAGAACATAGAAGTCAGCAGTACACTGGAAGAATAATTCACTATGGCCAAGTGGGATTCCATCCAGGATACAAAAACTGATTCAATATTTTAAAATGCATTAATAATATCTAGCATATTAATAAGTCAAAGGAGGAAAAAACAAATGATGTCTTCAACATATGTTGATATGACATTTGAAAATTTAATTACCCATTGCTGATTCAAAAAGAAAACATCTTTAAAAATAAGAAGAGATAGAAGTTTCATTTACATGAAAAATTCTGTATTTCAATTAAAAGATTTATGGTGAAGAGGGAGACACTGAATCCAAGAAATGCAACACGGGTTCCCAACTGCTATTGCAAATGTTCAAGACTAATGAAATGTGGGGGGCATTGGTACAACATGGGAGATGTCAGTACCTTATTTGTCCCATGGCATATACTAAGCACCTTCTAAGGGCCAGCCATGCTTCTTATGACACAGTGGCAAGAGGGTGACTTGGCTAGACTCTTGAGGTTTACACGCAAGTGGGTCAAATGCAGACGGCATTATGGCCACCTATCTGGAAGGGGAAAACACAACAGAGCAGAGTTGTCTTTTTCAAACGTAGCTGGGTATCAGTGTTCACTGATATCTGAGTTAACAATCAATTACTAAAGATTATTGAATTAAAATCATTTTAGTGAAAAAAGTTAAAAACACCACATAAGTTTTGATTAATAAACATAAAACGCCTCTTTCAAGGAAATGATTATAATGTTTAATCTCCATTGTTGATTGGATTGGGTCAGTGAGGGAACCTTTGGTATGCTGTCAGAGTTTCTGGAGAGAATTAACTAAGAGGAAGCCCTGTCTGTCTCAACACGGGTAGCACAGATCCAGAGAACGTGAGTAGAGATGGAATTAAAAGAGGAAAGAAGAAAGCAAGCCAAGTGGCAGTCAGCATTGCTTTTTGATTGTTTTAACAATATTTTTCAAGTTTTTAGATATGTGTACTGTATTTGCATAATTTCCCCTCCTTCTTATCCTCATTTCTCCTTCCACATCCCATGTCCTCCCTCATCCTCATATTCATTCCTCTTTTTAAAATTATTATTGTTTTACAGTCACACACATACACACACACACTTAAATACATAAATACAATCTGCTGAGTCTATTTATTGCTGTTAATATATATTATATTATATTATGTTATGTTATCTTTGTTATGTTATATTAATTATATTAATTATATTATATATTATATTATATTATATTATATTATATTATATTATATTATATTATATTATATTATACTATATCAATTATATTTATTATATTATATTATATCTAATTAGGGCTGTCCACTGGGTATTGGATAGCCAATTAGGGAGCTCATCTCTGGGAAAGACTGATTCTCCCACTTTTATTAGACATTAGTTGCCAGTAGCTCTTCTATATCTAGCAGTATTACCTTATATCTGCTTACAATATATGGACATGTAAACAAGCAACCTGGTGTTCTTGATGCCACAGCCAGTGAACAGCCCCTACCCCCATGGCAAACTATATCCTAAAACTCTGAGCCTAAATAAGTCCTTCACCTCTTAAGATGCTTCTATGTGTTTGGGTAAAGCAAGGAGAAAAGTATTTAACAGAACAATGTGAGACATGAGAACAAATGTTTGAGTGGGGAAAACAGCCAGAGTTATATCCGAAGTCCTAATATTGTCATTGTATACATTCTTAAATATTCCTACAATACGTGAAACCACAATAGGAATCAAAACATATTTCTTAAAAGAGTTTCTAAATGTTATTTAGGTCTGTAAATATCTGTGGCTAGGTTGAGAAAAATACTTAAAAGAAAGAATAATCAGAAGAAAATATCCACTTCAGATTTTAAATCTTTTCTATGGATCTACAATAATTAAAACAATGACCCAGAAGAGGAATAGATAGGGGCTGGAGAGATGGCTCAGTGGTTAAGAGTACGGGCTCCTCTTTCAGAGGACCCAGCTCATAGACCAAGCATGAACATGGAAGCTCACAATAGTAATTCAAGTTCTAGGGATCCATTACTCTCTAATGGATCCATGTGCACTGCAATCATGTGGTACACATATACATGCAGGCAAACACTCATACATATATAACTGCTAAAATACAGCCAACAGAGTTAATTAACCAGGGCTCACAGGGGCTCACAGAGACTAAACTGGCAATCACAGAGCCTGCATGGGGCTGAGCTAGGTCCTCTGCAAATATGTTATGGTTGTTTAGCTTTGTATTCTTGTTGAGACACCAACAAGTGGGAGTCGCGGTGTCTCTGACTCTTTTGCCTGCTGTTGGGACCCCTTTGCTCCTACTGGGTTGTCTTGTCTTGTCCAGCCTTGACATGAGGGTTTGTGCCTGGTCTTATTGTATCTTGTTATGCCATGTCTGGTTGATAGCCCTTGGAGATCTGCTCTTTACTGAAAAGAAACAAAGAAGGAGAAGACCAAGGGGAGAGGGAGACAGGAGAGGAGTGGAGGGAGAGGAAACTGTGGTTGGGATGTATTGTGTGAAAGAAGAATAGATTAAAAATAAAAAAATTTAAGAAGTAAAAGGAGAAATAATCCAATGATGGAAAATAATTAATAAAGATGTCAAAATATTTGTTGTCATTTACTATAAGATAAAGACAGCATGTCAAACCACTGTGGAAATGATGATTATTCAACCACTGATAGTCATTTAACATAAAATTAGGATACTTATAACTATAATGGATTCCAGGTAAAGGTTTAAATGTTTTTTTTTAATGCAGGCCTTTAATCCCAGCACTTGGGAGGCAGAGACAGGTGGATCTCTGTGAGTTTGAGGCCAGCCAGGTCTACAGAGTGAGATCCAGGACAGGCACCAAAAGTACATAGAGAAACCCTGTCTCGAAAAAACAAAAAACAAAAAACAAAAAAAAAATGCAACCACAAATGCCTTTGGGTGAAACTCACTGATATAATGAAAATTTTGACCTAGGAAACATCTTTCCCTAAACACCCAAGTCATAAAAAAAGGATAAACCACTTTCTAAACTTGGATAGGAATGTATTCTTTCATGATATTAAAATCTTTCTTAGCAATTATCAAATTCACAATGCATTGTTACCAACTGGACTCACCAAGTCGTACAGTGGACCCTTTGAACTTATTTCTCCTTTAGTATCTCCCCACTTCTGTTGCCTACTCTGAGACCAACTAATATACACTTTTCTTCTATGAGTTCAACAGTTTCGTACTTCACATATAGGTGAGATTACATGTATTTGTCCTTCTGTGCTTTGCTACCTTAATGTCCTCCATGCTGTGGTAAATGACAGAGTTTCTGTCCTTTTATGGTAATGATAGCCTTCAGTAAAAGGATATCTTATACATTAAAATGAACAAAGACACACAACTTACAAACACCTACTCCAAATAAAACATGTTTAGTTTCACTAAACAAAAATTAAATAACCAAGAGTTGTAATTTTTTTACCTCCCTTTGGAAAGAGTAAAAATGACATTAACTACTATGAGTAGTGCTGGGATTCTCACTTTCGCTGTTTAGGTTATACATTAATTTAACATAAACATCTGGATAAAAACTGCAACATACATGAATGTGCAAATATCAATGTATCATTCTTATGAATATGTGCTACAATTCAGTGTATATATGCTTGAATATAAAAATGTGCAAATTTTCTTTCAAAGACAGAAATTTGAAAAATATTAAATTTTCATCATTAGGGATTGTGAATAAATTTTGCTACAATCAATATTGCAAAGTAGTATGTGGTGGCTAAAAATAATGAGGTCTTTACAGCCTGTTTTCGAAAATGTACACAACAAACTGCTGAATGAAAGGTGACAATTTACTCTCTCCTGTCTGATTACGCTGCTGTTCAGAGGAAGGGACATGTAGGGAGGAGAGAGTATACGTCTTCATTTATAGCCATCTCTAATGGGTCATGTTTCCTAATTTCTTTTACTTCTTTATTATTAAGGATGGTTAATTGTTAAATAAAATTATTCATATCAATCAATGGTGCACTGTAAGGCTTTGGTTCATGTATTAATTAAGTAATGTTTAAATCATAATCTAAAATCTCTAAGAAGGAATAAAATGTAGTAAATCCCTTATTATTATTATTATTATTATTATTGTTGTTGTTATAATACAAATACCTCAGAGATTTAATGGTTCTTTTTTGAGAATGAATCCAACTATTGAACTCTGTTTTCCAACTATCTTTGAGAAAAGGGTTTTTTATTTTTCCATATATAGTGGAGTACTGAATTTCTAACAAAAGTTAACTTTATGAACAAGTTAATAATGCACATTTTGAATTATTTATATGCACCTGAAGCTTTAAGACAGAGAGGGCAGCTCCATGTTTCTCTCCCTTTCAGAACATAATCCTCCCTCTGACTGTGGTCTTCTCCATATTAATGAGGTCTACAGAGCAGAAAAGATGTTAGTTAGATTTCAGGTCTTGAGTATTGCTGGGTGCTCTTATCTGTCACCTTCCACAGGCAGATCAGAGAAGAAAAGTGGATTCAGCTGACCAAAGTTTACTCATTCTTGGATTTGACCGTGACCTAGCAGAGGAAAGGACATACTTAGGGGCATTTGCAAGAAGAATTTTTAATTAAAAATGTCTTAAGTGGAAAGACACTTCTCACTGTAACCCCAAATCCTCCTCCAACTCTTTAGAGACAGTTTTGGTGTTTGGGAAAGATCCGAGATTTAATTCTGAAGTCCATTTCTGGTCTTGGTTCCTGTTCTGTTTACAAGTTGTCACCTGAATAGTTCTTTGTTGAAGCTTGGGCTGGAAATGAGATGGGCTGCAGGGAAGAGTGGTGGGCTGTGGTAGCTCAGAGTTTATTTTGCTGAGTTTCCACAGCGGACGTGAACCCCAGTGATGACAGCAACAGAAGTGGGCACAGCTGTCTCTGCTTCTTTATAGTTTTCCTGCCCTGCCCTGAGCCTCACTGGGGCTCTCAATGGACCAGAAGGGCACCCAGGTCAACCACAGGTTCCTGTAAACAATTTGCCTTCCCTCTAACTACCACTATGAGTATGTGTGATAAGCCACAAGATGTCTTTTGTCTAAACTGTGGCTCAAATCCATCAGGTTGTGCTTTGTCTGTGTGCTGGACAGCTATCAGAAAAAAGGATTTTAAAAAATGTTTTCTAAATATTCAAATAGATCATTCATCACCATTCTGTCAACTATTTGGCACATCAGTTGACTCCTGTGTGACAGGTGTACATGGCTTTGAGTTATTTCCCTTCTAAACTTGTTGCCAGCACTTTGATAGACTAAGAACCATTATACCATGTCTCATCCATTCCCTGTATTTAAAAAACTCATTCTTCTTAGGGGAATGACCCTGTGTTCTACAGGCTGGAAGGAAAAGTGTACACTGTGCTTCAAAAATGGTCAAAATTTAGTAAAGACTGGCAGACAAAAAGGAAGCTAAACAGACTTAAGCATCGTGCATGGCTTAGCATTTTGCTATGTAACTTCTTTTTGTTTTTAGACTGGGAAGCTAACCCCTTGGTGGAATAGTGTCCTTTTAAGGTGAAAAAGGAGAACCCAGGCCAGATGGCAGAAATGCTATTTTTGTAGCAATGTTGTGGCCACACAGGACCCATGGCACTCTGACTCAACGCCTCCACCTTCGGATAAATATTCAAATATTGCAATGACTCCTTAAAGTGTATCTTGGGTGGCCTGAGAGCCTTAAGTGACAATATTGTGATGTACAGTAACACTTGCTTGATCAAATTTCCTCTTTTCTTACCATTTCCTTACCTGGAAAAGTGACTTGTTTTAGTGCAGAGATCACTATGTGGATAAATCTCGAAGAAAAGAATGATATGGCTGAGGCTCATATGTGCTTCATTTCTGATTACTGAAGATTCCCCTAGAATATTGAAACTTTTATATTGAAACAGAACCTACCAGGAAATGAGAATAGGCTCACTGGAAGAGTAACAAGCACACCTCCAGAATGGAGGTACACGTAACTTTCTAGGGCCATAGTTGACTTTTACAAACAGCCACTGAAACAACAAAGTGTGACATCTAGAAGTCAGAATCCCAAAATCAAGGTGCTAGCAGGTATGCTTTCTCCAGATCATTGTCTCCTTGGCTCATCTCTTGTGTGTGTGTTTGTGTGTGTGTGTGTGTGTGTGTGTGTGTGTGTGTGTGTGTGTGTGTGTGTGTGTGCTTCTGGTGTCTCTATCAGAATATTAATCTTCTGCTTATGTCTCCCTCCATTTTAACACCTTCATTTTAATGCACTCATCTCTTTAAAACACCTAATTTCCAAACACAGTTACATATTGTGGGTTGTGACTTCAGCATATGAATCTGGGGACTGGAGCACTTCAATAAAGAACAGGCATAGGGCACTTTAATAAAGAACAGTGGAAAGTATGTACCAATAAAATTAATTTAAATAGAACACAGGGAGGACATAGTAACATCCAGGGACACTAAAGAGATGGAAGCTGATGACTGAGAAGGAAGTTCCTTGATTGGCAGTAATAATGGTTCCTCCACTAGTTGTGAACCTGGGGAAATTCTCCCCTTCTTGGAATCATGGTAGTTCTTTTATTAAGATAAAAATGGACACAGAAACAAGCTACTATCATATGAAATCTAAAATCTACAGAAGTAGATATTGTTAAAAATGTAATATAAAATTAAAGCATTTTTGTAGCCTAAACTTCTCAAGAAAATTCCCTGAAGTAGGTAAAAGTTGAAGAAATATTTTGTAGAAAGAAGAAAGTCAGTAGAAAAAAAAATGCATTGTCCATGGAGAATAGTCTGTATTTCTAGAAACTATAGTTTGTTGAGTGAAGGAAGATTAAACTCTCATTATCTGGATTTGTTTTTTAGTGCTAGGGATTGAACCCAGGGCATCATGTATGCTAGATAAACAATTTTGCCTATAAATCCCCATCCCATGATTTCATTATTTGAAATCAGCAGCTTAAAAAAAGAGCAACAAAGAAAATCACAAAATTGTAAGGAACATTTACTGTATCTTTTATTTGTTTTAAAATAAATATCACAGTACAACATTTATACGAATGTATGAAAGCATGCAGAGCAAGCAGACTGTATCTGTTTATTTAATGTTTAGAAACTTCTACATTTCAACAGAAATGATATCCCATTTTTTTCTGAAGGCATTTAAGACTCATTTTCCCCCAGTGGTGGGTTTTGTTGTTTATTTGTTGGTTTGGCTTTTTAAAAATTAAATATATTTAAATCCCAGCACTCGGGAGGCAGAGCCAGGCAGATCTCTGTGAGTTCAAGGCCAGCCTGATCTACAGAGCAAGATCCAGGACAGGAACCAAAAATACACAGAGAAACCCTGTCTTGCAAAAAAATTATTTAGAGTGTGTGTGTGTGTGTGTGTTTGTGTGTGTGTGATGCTGTGCACATGGGAGTGAGAGGACAACCTGTCCTTATCTCCTTCCACCATGTGGTACCTGGGGATTAAACTCAAGTGGCAGGCAGCCTTGGCAGGAGGTGGCTTTAACAACCAAGATGTCTTTCTAGACCTGGTTGGTTTTATTTTAATATAAGTCTCATGATGTAGCCAGGCTGGCCTTAAACTCACAATTTTATTGGCCCCACATTCCAAATGCTGGTATTATAGGTGTTTACCACCACATCGGGCTGAGAAGTATTTCTTAGGAACAAACTTCCTCTCTTTGGTCATGGTGGGCTTAGATAATCTTTTACTAGTTTGTGTATCTACTAAAGTATGGATTCTAGATGAAAGAGAACAAGCATCCTGGATTGACAAAAAACCCTTGTTTCCTGTCTTTTGGAACTTGCTTGCCAGAGGCCTCTACTGGCCCATGCCTGATGATGTTTCTCAACTTTTTCTTTCTTTTTAATCTTAGGCTTTTAGACGGTTGACTAGCTTTGTTACATGGCTCTGACACTCCCATGTGTGCCTTTAAAAAGGGAGAAAACATCTGCTTAGTCAGCTACAGAGTCCTAAAAATTACTAGATAAAGTTTCATGTTTTTAAACAGTTAAAGAGAATATATGCAGTTAGAAGGATGATATTTTAAATAACATAAGTAATTTACATGCAGCCCCTGGCATATGACAGGAACTCAATAAATGGTCATTGACTTATAATGATAGTCTAACTAAAACAGTAAAATTTTAAGGCCATGTAATTCCAAGTTGGTACTTTCACTATTTTCTTCTTAGAATTGTGTAGGGGAGAGAAACAACAACCAAACTATGCCCATTGGGATGCTATTGTAATACACCAGGCATGATCCAATTATGATCAGGCCAATGACTGAAAAATACAGAAAGAAGGATATAAGACATTGAAAATTAGAAATATCAGTAGACAAATATCAAAAGAAAGATCCAGCCTTACAGTATTTTACAATACCATTCAGTTCTACATATCAGCCACGGGTTCCCCTATTCTCCCCCCTCCCACCCCTTCCCCTTACCCCCAGCCTATCCCCTATTCCCACCTCTTCCAGGACAAGTCCTCCCCCGAGGACTGCGATCAACCTGGTAGACTCAGTCCAGACAGGTCCAGTCCCTTCCTCCCAGACTGAGCCAAGTGTCCCTGCATAAGCTCCAGGTTTCAAACAGCCAACTCATGCAATGAGCACAGGACTTGGTCCCACTGCCTAGTTGCCTCCCAAACAGATCAAGCCAATCAACTGTCTCACCTATTCAGAGGGCCTGATCCAGCTGGGGGCCCCTCAACTTTTGGTTGATAGTTCATGTGTTTCCATTCATTAGGCTATTTTTTTTCAATAATTGAGTAAAACCAAAATTTATTATAAGCCACAGTCGTCCTAGGGACCTCCATGCTATATATATAGCCTCTATGGTTCTATGGGTTGTGATCTGATTGTTCTTTATTTTATATCTAGAATCCACTTATGAGTGAGTACATACCATGACTGTCTTTCTGGGTTTGGGTTACCTCACTCAGGATGATTTTTTCTAGTTCCATCCATTTGCCTGCAAATTTCATTCTTTCATTGTTTTTCTCTGCTGAGTAGTACTCCATTGTGTATATGTACCACATTTTTTTCATCCATTCTTCCGTTGATGGGCATCTAGGTTGTTTCCAGGTTCTGGCTATTACAAATAGTGCTGCTATGAACATAGCTGAGCATGTATCAGCATTCCTTGGGTATATGCCCAAGAGTGGGATGGCTGGGTCTTGAGGTAGTTCGATTCCTAATTTTCTGAGAAACCTCCATACTGATTTCCACAGTGGGTGTACAAGTTTACATTCCCACCAACAGTGGAGCAGTGTTCCCTTTGCTCCACATCCTCTCCAACATTGTTTGTCATTGGTGTTTTTGATCGTAGCCGTTCTAACAAGTGTAAGGTGGTATCTCAGAGTCGTTTTGATTTGCATTTCTCTGATGATTAAGGATGTTGAGCATTTCTTTAAATGTCTTTCAGCCATTTGTAGTTCTTGTTTTGTGAATTCTCTGTTTAGCTCTTTAGCCCATTTTTTAATTGGACTGTTCAGTATTTTGATGCCTAGTTACTTGAGTTCTTTATATATTGTGGAGATCAATCCTTTGTCAGATGTGGGGTTGGTGAAGATGTTTTTCCATTTTGTTGGCTGTCTTTTTGTCTTATTGACTGTGTCTTTTGCCCTGCAAAAGCTTCTCAGTTTTGAGAGGTCCCATTTATTAATTGTTGTGCTCAGGGTCTGTGCTGTTGGTGTTTTATTTAGGAAATGGTCTCCAGTGCCAATGTGTTCAAGAGTGCTTCCTACTTTCTTTTCTATTAAGTTTAGTGTAACTGGATTTATGTTTAGGTCTTTGATCCACTTGGACTTGAGTTTTGTGCATGGTGACAGATATGGATCTATTTGTAATCTTTTACATATTGAGATCCAGTTATGCCAGCACCATTTGTTGAAGATACTTTCTTTTTTCCATTGTATAGTTTTGGCTCCTTTGTCAGAAAACCAAGTGTTCATATGTGCATGGATTAATGTCAGGGTCTTCAATTCAATTCCATTGGTCCGTATGTCGGTTTTTATACCAGTACCAAGCTGTTTTTATTACTATAGCTCTATAGTAGAGTTTGAGGTCAGGGATTGTGATGCCTCTAAAGGTTGCTTTATCGTATAGGATTATTTTAGCTATCCTGGGTCTTTTGTTTTGCCATATAAAGTTGAGTACTTTTCTTTCCAAGTCTGTGAAGAATTGTGTTGGGATTTTGATGGGGATTGCATTGAATCTGTAGATTGCTTTTGGTAAGATTGCCATTTTTACTATGTTAATCCTACCTATCCATGAGCATGGGAGATCCTTCCATTTTCTGATATATCTTCAATTTCTTTCTTTAGAGATTTAAAGTTCTTGTCAAAAAGGTCCTTCACTTGTTTAGTTAGTGTTATCCCAAGGTATTTTATATTATTTGTGGCTATTGTAAAGGGTGATGTTTCTCTGACTTCTTTCTCAGCCCTTTTATCATTTGTGTATAGGAGGGCTACTGATTTTTTTGAGTTGATCTTGTATCCTGCCACTTTACTGAAGGAGTTTATCAGCTGTAGGAGTTGCCTGGTAGAGTTTTTGGGGTGACATATGTATACTATCATATCATCTGCAAATAGTGAAAGTTTGACTTCTTCCTTTCCAATTTGTATCCCTTTGATCTCCTTCTTTTGTCTTATTGCTTTAGCTAGAACTTCTAGTACTATATTGAATAAATATAGGGAGAGTGGACAGCCTTGTCTTGTTCCTGAATTTAGTGGTATCGCTTTGAGTTTCTCTCCATTTAATTTGATGTTTGCTGTTGGCTTGCTATAAATTGCTTTTATTATGTTTAGAAATGTTCCTTGTATTCCTGATCTTTCTAAGACCTTTATCATGAAGGGGTGTTGGATTTTGTCAAAGGCTTTTTCAGCATCTAAGGAGATGATCATGTGGTTTTTTTCTTTCAGTTTGTTTATATGGTGTATTACATTGACTGATTTTCGTATGTTGAACCATCCTTGCATCACTGGGATGAATCCTACTTGGTCGTGATGGATGATTGTTTTGATGTATTCTTGGATGGATTCGGTTTGCCAATATTTTATTGAGTATTTTTGCATCAATGTTCATGAGGGAGATTGGTCTGTAGTTCTCTTTCTTTGTTGCGTCTTTATGTGGTTTGGGTATCAGGGTAATTGTAGCCTCATAAAAAGAGTTTGGTAGTGTTCCTTCTGTTTCTATTGTGTGGAACACTTTGAAGAGGATTGGTATTAGTTCTTCTTTGAAAGTCTGGTAGAATTCTGCACTGAAACCATCTGGTCCTGGGCTTTTTTTGGTTGGGAGACTTTTGATGACTGTTTCTATTTCTTTAGGGGTTATTGGTCTATTTAAATGGTTTATCTGGTCTTGATTTAATTTTGGTATGTGGTATTTATCCAGAAAATTGTTCATTTCTTCTTGGTTTTCCATTTTTGTGGAGTACAGGTTTTTGAAGTATGATCTGAGGATTCTCTGGATTTCCTCGTTGTCTGTTGTTATGTCTCCCTTTTCATTTCTGATTTTGTGAATTTGGGTGCTCTCTCTTTGCCTTTTGGTTAATTTGGCTAGGGGTTTGTCTATCTTGTTGATTTTTTCAAAGAACCAACTCTTTGTTTCATTGATTTTTTGTATTGTTCTCTTGTTTTCTATTTCATTGATTTCAGCCCTCAATTTGATTATTTCCTGGTGTTTATTTCTCCTGGGTGAGTTTGTTTCTTTTTGTTCTAGAGCTTTCAGTTTTGCTGTTAATTCTTTGGTATGGGATTGCTCCATCTTCTTTATGTGTGCATTTACAGCTATGAATTTTCCTCTTAGCATTGCTTTCATAGTATCCCATAAGTTTGGGTATGTTGTACTTTCATTTTCATTGAATTCTAGGAAATCTGTAATTTCTTTCTTTATTTCTTCCTTGACCCATTGATGTTTCAGGTGGGCATTATTCAGTTTCCATGAGTTTGTGGGTTTTCTATAATTTTTGTTGTTGTTGAGGTCTAACTTTAAGGCATGGTGGTCTAATAAGATACAGGAGGTTATTCCAATTTTTTTGTATCTGTTGAGATTTGTTTTGTGGCCAAGCATGTGGTCATTTTTTGAGAAGGTTCCATGGGGTGCTGAGAAGAAGGTATATTCTTTTGTGTTAGGATGAAATATTCTGTAGATATCTATTAGGTCCATTTGAGTCATAACCTCTGTTAGGTCCTTTATTTCTTTGTTAAGTTTCAGTCTGGTAGATCTATCTTTTGGTGAGAGTGGTGTGTTAAAATCTCCCACTACTAATGTGTGGGATTTGATGTGCGTTTTAAACTTTAGTAGTGTTTCTTTTATGAATGTGGGTGCTTTCATATTTGGAGCATAAATGTTTAGAATCAAGACTTCATCTTGGTGGATTTTTCCCGTGATAAATATGTAATGTCCATCCTGATCTCTTTTGATTGATTTTAGTTTGAAGTCTATTTTATTAGATATTAGGATAGCTACACCAGCTTGTTTCTTAGGTCCATTTGCTTGGAAAGCCTTTTCCTAGCCCTTTACTCGGAGGTAGTGTCTGTCTTTGAAGTTAAGGTGTGTTTCTTGTATGCAGCAGATGGATGGGTCCTGTTTTCTTATCCATTCTGTTTGCCTGTGTCTTTTTATAGGTGAGTTAAGACCATTGATATTGATGGATATTAATGACCAGTGATTGTTAATTCCTGATATTTTTTGTGGTTATGTTGTGTTGTCCTTCTGTGGTGTATGTTGGTGTGGGATTATCTATTGCTTGATTTTTCATGGATGTGTTTAGCTTCTTTGGGTTGAATTTTCCCTTCTAGTGCTTTCTGTAGGGCTGGGTTTGTGGACAGGTATTGATTAAATCTGGTTTTATCCTGGAATATTTTGTTTACTCTGCCTATGGTGATTGAGAGTTTTGCTGGGTATAATAGTCTGGGTTGGCATCCGTGGTCTCTTAGTGTCTGCATGAGATTTGTCCATGATCTTCTAGCTTTCATAGTCTCTATTGAGTAGTCTGGTGTTATTCTGATGGGTTTGCCTTTATATGTTACTTGGTCTTTTTCCTTTGCGGCTCTTAATATTTTGTTTTTTGTTTTTTGTTTTGTTTTTTTTTTTGTTTTGTTTTGTTTTGTTTTTCGAGACAGGGTTTCTCTGTGTAGCTTTGCGCCTTTCCTGAGACTCACTTGGTAGTCCAGGCTGGCCTTGAACTCACAGAGATCCGCCTGCCTCTGCCTCCCGAGTGCTGGGATTAAAGGCGTGCGCCACCACTGCCCGGCTTACAGCTCTTAATATTTTTTCTTTGTTCTGTGTGTTTAGTGTTTTGATTATTATGTGGCGAGGGGACTTTCTTTTTGGATCCAGCCTATTCGGTGTTCTGTAAGCTTCTTGTATCTTCATAGGTATTTCTTTCTTTAGGTTAGGAAAGTTTTCTTCTATGATTTTGTTGAATATATTTTCTGTGCCTTTGAGTTGGTATTCTTCTCCTTCTTTTATCCCTATTATTCTTAGGTTTGGTCTTTTCATGGTGTCCCAAATTTCCTGGACAGTTTGTGTTACGACTTTTTTGTCTTTAGTGTTTTCTTTGACTGACGAATCTATTTTCAAAAATATGGAATGTTTCACGAATTTGCATGTCATCCTTGCGCAGGGGCCATACTAATCTTCTCTGTATCGTTCCAATTTTAGTATATGTGCTGCCGAAGCGAGCACTAGAGTAATAATTTTTACTCTTAGAACTTTTTGTGGAATTCTGCCCAAATTTTCTTTCTCTCAATTTGACTCTCCATTACCCCTAGTTAAATCCCAGCAAGCCACACAATAGAGGTCACAGTACTTTGTTCTCCACACTCAGCTTTTTCCATCTCTCCCTGTCGCCTCCAATAGAGGTGTCTTTCTGAATACTTTGATACTTTCACTCATATAATACTCCCTTATTTCTACTTCTGCATCTCTATGAACACTTTGGAAATGGACTCAGAGTAGCTCCCTAGATCTTACTATAAAATAGGTGTGGTATAGTATTAGAAAAGCCTGACTTCTAGTCTCCTTGTTGAAATATCCTCACCACATTACAGAATATCTCTCACCAGAGATAGACTCCACACCCCTATCCTCTGGATTTGGGCTGGTCTTAGACTTGCTCTGGTCTGTAAATGTGAAAGAAATGATAGTGTGAAAATTCCCCTTTTCAGTGTCAATAGCAAGTTGCCAATTGTGATTCAGAATTCTGACTAGTCAACACATGGGCAGTTCACACATGAACAGTGTCAGCTCACTGCAGACCTGGACCCAGATGAACCAGCTATTAAACAGAGAACATGTGACTGACTCACAGACTCACAAGCTGAATGAAACCATATTGAGGTGATGGTTCAGTGTGTATCAAAAGCTCAACAGAAAAATGGGATATTTGTGAAGTTAACTTCCATTTATTTCCATGGGAGTATCTACAATACTTTGAATCAAGTCTCATATCAGTGCATTTCTGCTTAAAGGATGGATGATACAGTAGTAACCTACAAGTATTTCAAAGTCCTTATGATGTAAATAACTTAAGAAACTAGACATCAAAATAATGAAAAATTCAGTTAAAAATGGGCTATAGAGCTAAACAGAGAATTCTCAAAGGGAGAATTTCAAATGGCCGAAAGACATTTAAGGAATTGCTCACTGTCCTTAGTCATCAGGGAGAAGCAAATCAAAACAACTCTGAGATACCATCTTACACCTGTCAGAATGGCTGAGATCAAAAGCACTGCCGATAGCTTATGTTGGAGATGATGTGGAGCAAGAGGAACACTCCTCCACTGTTGGTGAGAGTGCAAATTTGTACAGCCACTTTGGAAAGTGTGGTGGTTTCTTAGAAAATTGGGAATCAATCTTCCTCAAGACCCAGCTATACCACTCTTGGGCATATACCCAAGAAATGCTCAGTCATACCACAGAGACACATGCTCCACTATGTTCATAGCAGCATTATTCATAACAGCCAGAACCTGGAAACAACCTAGATGCCCCTCAACTGAAGAGTGGATTAAGAAAATGTGGTACATATACACAATGGAGTACTACTCAGCATAGAAAAATGACGTTATGAAATTTACAGGCAAATTAATGGAACTAAAAAATATCATTCTGAGTAAAGTAACTCAGATGCAGAAGGACAAACATGGTATGTATTCACTCATAAGTGGATACTAGAAGTAAAGCAAAGGATAATCAGACAACAACCCATAACTCCAGAGAAGCTAGCTAACAAGGAAGATCCAAAGAGGGATGCATGGATCACCCTGGGGAGGGGAAATAGATGAGATTTCCATGAGTGAACTGGAGGTGAGGGGTGGGCAACGCAAGGTTGGAGATGAGGGATGAGAACATAAGGGAATGGGATGGTTGAGTTCGAACAGGGATGAAGTGGGAAAGCAATAAGAGATACCATGATGGAGGGAGAAATCATGGGGATAGAGAGAAACCCAGTGCTAGGGAAGTTGCCAGGAATCCCCAAGGATGACCCCAACTTGGACTACTAGAAATAGTGGAGAGGGTGCCTGAACTGAACTGGCTTGCCCCAGTGATCAGATTTGTGAATACCCTGTCATCACAGAGCTTTTCTCCAGCAACTGATGGAAGCAGATGCAGAGATCCATGGCCAAACACCAGGCAGAGCTCCAGGAGTCCAGTAAGAGAGAGAGAGAGAGGAGGAGGGATTCTATGAGCAAGTGCATAAAGATCATGATGGGAAAACCTGCAGAGACGACCAAACCAAACTAGTGGGAACTCATGAAAGTTGGATCAACAGCTGTAGAGCCTGCATGGGACTGGACTAGGCCCTCTGCATGGTGAGACAATTGTGCAGCTTGATCTGCTTGGGGGGTCCTCTGGCAGTAGAATCAGAATCCATGTCTAGTACATGAGGGGGCTTTTTGGAGCCCACTATCCATAATGGGACACCTCCTGCAGCCTTGAGGCAGGGGGAAGGGCTTGGACTTGCCTCTACTGGATGTGCCTCCCCATGGGAGGCCTTGCTTTCCTGTGGGGTGATGTGGGGGGTAAGGGTGGGGGCGGGAGGAGGGAAGAGGGGGATCTTCGACTGGTATGTAAAATGAATGAAATTTTTTTTCTTAATAAAAAAAGAAAATATACTCACATCTAGATTCTTTATTAATGGCCTTTGCACAAGTCCAAAACAGAAAGTTCAGAAGGTGTGTTATTTTCATTTAACATCACCCTTTCTTTTATCTCCTGTGGGTTAAGATATGAAAAGGATCTGGCAGGGAACAAGATCCAGAAAAATGTTCATTTTCTTGATGCTGTCAAGGAGAGCACACTGGCTTGGTGCCATTGCTGCTTTAGGGTCACAGCCAACCTGGGAATGAACAGCTGTTGTTATTCAGAAAAATTCAGACAATATTTTGGAAGACTTTATTCAGGAAAAAATTAAGAAGAAAATGGAGAAAAACAAACTAAATGAAAACATTTTCCAAAAGGAATGCTGTATGTTTTGGGAAATGTTCAATATACCTTGTATGTAATATAATCTAGAAGAGTGAAGATCATAATGTGCCTAGTAAGACATTTATAAAGCACAAGGATGTAATGAGAGTGTGGGATTTGGAGTCAAGGGAAGCAGGTGTGGTGGCCAAAGCAATAGTCCTTCCTCTGTGCCTTAATGCATACAGAAGGGAACGGCTTCCAGCTGTTTATGGATGTTTAGCACATACTATTTCCAAACACGTTTGTGCTTAGTATATACATATTTGCTCATGGATGCAATGTCATGCATCTTAGTTTTTCATTGTGCCCTCATATCCTTGAAGCAGTAGTTCTCAAGGGACTGTGTTCTGGTTTCAGGCAGCTCAGAGAACAGAACAAGTGGGCAGCTGTCAACAATTAATCTTGACATTCAAGAGACTTGAACATGTTTAAGATAATTCTACATTTCTCACTATTTAATTTAGAGTATTATTTGTATTTCAAATGATATTCTGCTAATATAAAATATCTTCTTGTTGTCAAAATGCCTGATGTATGTATGATAACTCAATGTTAATTTCTACTATTTTAAGTACTGAAAAGGATAGCATATAAGCAAAAATTTTATGAACTTCTTAATAGTTTTTAAGATGAAAATGAAAACAGATGAAAAATATTCAAGGCCTCTGCTATAAAGAGAGTTGAGTTGCATATTATATTCACTTTGTAGACTGAGAATTAAAGTAATTAAAAATGAATTTGTTTGATGGATGACTTCTTGTATGCTGGTTTAGAATAACAAAATTTCAACTCAAAGTTCCTTTTACATTTTAATTTAATTTTTCCCCAATGAGCTATATGTTTGAAAAATCATTGCTCAAGTTTAAAATACAATAAAACACTTTTTTTGTTTTTTATTAGCATGTATTAATAGTACAAATTAATGGGTTTGTTATGAAAAGTATTCTTCCCAGTGTAGTTCTCTGAATTTTAACAAGGTATTGAGTCATGTAACTATTACCCAAATCAGAATAAAAATAGTTTCTTTACTTCAAAAAAAATGCCCCTATGCTAATGCCCAGTGGTTCTTTAGTCTGTTTTGTGTTGCAGTAACTAAATAACTGACACTGGATAATCTGCAAAGCAAGGAGGTTTGTTTGGGCTTTCAACTGGAAGCTGGAACACCCAAGCTGAAGAAACCATATCTGATAAAGGCCTCAGTGTCACATGGTAAGTGTGATTTTAGGCTGATGTGGATCTGAAAACTCTTTCAGGGGAGATGATGTGCATGCTTATAATAGTACTTACAAGTACTAATCTCATCCCAGGATATATAAATACTCCCAAGAAAGTACTGTTTCTTTCTGAAGAGTGGTACCCTCAATGAATTAATCACTTCTGAAAGATCCTACTCCATACCCTGAAGTGAAATAATCCTTTTGTACACTGTGAAAGTTTTGCTTTCATTGGTTTAGTAAAGAGCCAACTGGTCAATAGCTAGGCAGAAAGAGGTTAGGCAGAAGAGCCATGCTGAGAGAACACTGGGAAGAAGGAGGGCAGAGTTGCAAGTCAGACATAAAGGAAGCAAGACATGAACATGCTGTGCTGGAAAAGGGTACTACCAAGCGATAGAGAATAGATAAGAAATATGGGGTAATTTAAGTTGAAAGAGCTAGTTAATTACAAGCCTAAGCTATCAGCTGAGCACTAATAAATAATAACTCTCTGTGTGGTTATTTGGGACCCAGCAGTTTCAACAAAAATCCTCACCTACAAATGGTGCCCAACAAAGTGCACTTACAAGCACATAAGGCCTAAGAAAGCTGTTTAAAAAAAGTTTGAAAAACAAAGCCAAATGTGGCTTTGGCTTCCTAGTTTCATGTCTCTCATGCCACCTGCAGTACCAAGACATGTCTTCTAGCCACTTCCTGAAGGCTTGAGTTGCCAGTGTGAGCCCCACCAGTACACCATGAGCTAAGCTGTGTGGCGGCTTAAGACTTTGCTCATGCAGACAGAAAAGGATACAGATATACAGTAAAGACAGATTCAGATGGGGGGGGAAGCAAACCTCTAAACTGGTTACAGTGTGTTTAAAAATGTACATAGGCTTGTGAGAGAAAAGAGAAAGAGTAGGGACAGTCATAGAGAAATAGTTTTAAAACAATAAAGTCTTTAAAGGAAGAATAAAATAGCTCTAGCACCTAGGCCAGGGGCACAACCCATGCCCCTCACCCCCACACATTGCTTTCCCAGTTGCAGGTCAGAAGGGAAGATTCCTGTGGGCAGAGCTCCCCACCAACACCCTCCATTGAATGCTGCAATCTACAAGACCCACTACCTCTCCCAACCATATCCATCCCCCTGTGACCTCAGCAGCTCTGTGAGACACAGAATTCACCAGCTCCAATCGGACCAAGAATGCTGATTGGACCAAGAATAGCCCCCTGAGACACAGACACAGTAAGCACAAATTGGTAAGAATACTTTTCTCAGACACAGAAACCTCTTGCACTGACTGGAGGAAGAGATGGGTAGACACCAATGCAAAAATACATACAACACAAAGAGCAATATGGCACCACTAAAACCTAGTAGTTCTTCAACAGCAAGACCTGAACATCACAACATAGAAGATGCAAAAGAAAGCAACCTTAAAAATAACTTTATGAAGATGATAGAAGCCTTTAAAGAGGAAATGAAAAAAATACCCTTAAAGAAATTGAGGAAAAGACAAACAAAAAATTGGAAGAAATCAATAAATCCATTAAAGAAAATAAGGACCAAGAAAAAGAAATCAAAGAGGTAAAGGAAACAGTTCAAGACCTGAAAATTGAAACAGAAGCAATGAAGAAGACACAAATCAAGGGAATGTAGAAAATGGAAAATCTGAGTAAATGAACAGGAACTATAGATGCAAGCATAACCAACAGAATGCAAGAGATAGAAGAAAGAATTTCTGGCATGGAGGATATGATAGAGGAAATAGATTCTTCAGTAAAAGAAACACTAAAGTGAAATAAATCATAACACAAAACATCTAGGAAATCTGGGGGACCCTTAAAAGGCCAAACCTAAGAATAATAGGAACAGAAGAAGGAGAAGAATACCAAATGAAAGGCCCAAAAAATATTCAACAAAATCATAGAAGAAAACTTTCCCAACCTAAAAAAGGAAATGACTATAAAAATCGAAGCTAACAGAACACTAAAATAGAATAGACCCCACAAAAAGTCCCCTTGCCACATAATAACCAAAGTCCCCTTGCCACATAATAACCAAACCACTAAACATACAGAATAAAGAAAGAATATTAAGAGCAGCAAAGGAAAATGGCCAAGTGACTTATAAAGGCAGACCCACCAGAATAACATATGATTTCTCAATGGACACTCTGAAAGCAAGAAGGTCATATCTATATCTAATCTACATCTACATCTACATCTACATCTACATCTACATCTACATCTACATCTATCTATCTATCTTTCTATCTATCTATCTATCTATCTATCTATCTATCTATCTACACAGAGAGAGGGAGAGAGAGAGATATCATGGATGCCAGCCCAGACTACTATATCCAGCAAAACTTTCAATCACCATAGATGGAGTACATAAGATATTCCAAGACAAAAACAGATTTAAACAATACCTATCTGTGGTGGTATTGTGTTCCCCAAAATATTGTGTACCTTAATAAACTTATCTGGGGTCAGAGAACAGAAAAGACACTAGATACTTAGGATAGGCAGTGATAGCACACGCCTTTAATCCTAGCATTTCAGAGACAGAAATCTCTCTGGATCTTTGTGAGTTCAAGGCCACATTGGAAACAGCCAGGCATGGTGACTCACGCCTTTAATCCCAGAAAGCGAGGCTTTAATCCTAGGGAATGACGGTAGAAAGCAGAAAGGTATATAAGGCGTGAGGATCAGAAACTAGAAGCATTTGGCTGGTTAAGCATTTAGTTGGTTAAGCTTCAGGCTTTCGAGCAGCAGTTCAGCTGAGAGCCATTGGGATGAGGAGACAGAAGCTTCCAGTCTGAAGAAACAGGACCAGCTGAGGAATTGGCAAGGTGAGATAACTGTGGCTTATTCTGTCTCTCTGATCTACCAGCATTGACCCCAATAACTGGCCTCGGGTTTGACTTTATTAATAAGAACTTTTAAGATTCCTGCTACACCTATCCACAAATCCAGCCCTACAGAAAGCACCAGAAGAAAAACGCCAACCTAAGGAAGTTAGAGGAACCTGGGAAAACAAAGGCAATAGATAACTCCACAGCAGCAAATACCATAGAAGGGAAATACACACCCACTACCAAGATAACAGGAATTAACAATCACTCGTCATTAATATCCCTTAATAAAATGGACTCAATTTGCCTATAAAAAGACACAGACTAACAGAATGGATACTAAAACAGGATCCATCTTTCTTCTGCATATAAAAAACATATGTCAACCTCAAAGACAGACACACTTCAGAGTAAAAGGCTGGGAAAAGACTTTCCAATCAAATGGACTTAAGAAGCAAGCTCATGTATCTATCCTAATATCTAACAAAATAGACTTCAAACAGAAGTCAATCAAAAGAGATCGGGCAAGACATTGCATATTCATCATAGGAAAAAATCCATCAAATGAAGTCTCATTTCTCAACATTTATGCCCCAAATACAAGGGCACCCACATATGTAAAAGAAACATTAATAAAGCTTAAATTACACATCAAATCCCACACACTAATAGTCGGAGATTTCAACACCACCACTCTCACCAACAGACACGTCTACCAGAAAGAAACTTAACAAAAAAAAAATAGGTGATCTAACAGATTTTATGTGTAGACAAATTTCTAAACAGTCTTATTAAATAAGAAACACAGAGCCAAATACAGAGATAATAGCCAAAGAGATCAAAGAACTAGCGAAGAAGAGCCATGACTACCTTATCTTATCACCTCACCACCATTGCTTCCCCGGAGAGAGCTTCTTCTGTGTGACTTGTGTGTTTATTGCTTTCCTGTTCTACTTTCTCATTGGCTCTAAGCCCAGGCACATGACTTCCTTGTCACTGCCTGTCTATAGAGACCTCCAGGTTTCTATGGTTGGTACTGGGATTAAAGGCTTGTGTCACCACACTTGGTTGTGTCCTTGACCACACAGAGACTTTGCCTGCCATGTGATCAGATTAAGGGCATGGGCTACCACCACCTGACTTCTGTTCCTGGCTTGCTATCACCTCTGATCTCCGGCAAACTTTATTATCATACAAATAAAATCACATTTCAGCACAATTAAAATATCACCACAGTTATGATTCAAATGTATTTAATAGATATGTACAGAACATTCTACCCTAACATGAAAGAATATACCTTCTTCTCAGCACCCATGGAACCTTCTCTAAAATCGACCACATTCTCAGTCATAAAGCAAATCTCAACAAATACAAAGAAAAAAAAAGCCCAGCACCAGATAATTTCAGTGAAGAATTCTATCAGAATTTCAAAGAAGAGCTAGTACCAATATTCTTCAAATTGTTCCACACAATAGAAACAGAAGAAACATTGCCAAACTCTTTTTATGAGGCTACAGTTACCTTGATACCAAAACCACACAAATATTCAACTAAGAAAGAGAATTACAGATCAATCTCTTACATGAACATTGATGAAAAATACTCAATAAAATACTGGCAAATCCAAGGACACATAAAAAATTATCCACCATGATCAAGTAGGTGTCATTCCAGAGATGCAAGGATGGTTCGATTTACAAAACTCTGTCAGTGTAATACATCATACAAACAAACTGAAAGAAAAAAACTACATGATCATCTCATTAGATGCTAAAAAAGCCTTCCACAAAATCCAACACACCTTCATTATAAAGATCTTAGAGAGATCAGGAATACCAAGAACATACCTGCTGTGGATAATGCTTTTGTACATTGGTTTAATAAAACGCTGGTTGGCCAGTAGCCAGGCAAGATGTATAGGTGGCATAAGCAGACAAGGAGAATTCTGGGAAGAGGAAGCCTGAGTCAGGAGATACCAGCCCACTGTCTAGGGAGCAGCATGTAATGGCACACAGGTAAAGCCATGGAACACATGGCAACATATAGATGAACAGAAATGGGCTGAGTTTAAGTGTAAGAGCTAGTCAATAGTAAGCCTGAGCTAATAGCTGAGCAGTTTTAATTAATATAAGCCTCTGTGTGTTACTTGGGTCTGAGCGTCTGCAGACTGGACTGGACACAGGAAAACTTCAACTACAAATGATGCCCAATTTCCACCTAAAACCTGAGAACGCTTTAAAAAAGGATTCTAAAATGGAGCCAAGAACACCTTCCAAGTTGTGTCTCTCATGTGAGTCATGATACAGAGACACCTTGGCATGGGGGCTTGAGCTACTCTATGGCAGGTTTGTGGTGTGTGGGTTTGACCTGTAGCATGGCAGTTTCCCACCACAGAATACTGAGGCATTTCCAAGCTGCACATTATGCTGCATGGTAGATTTAGCCTTTCCTAATACAGACAAAAAAAAGAGGTTTCTGGGGTACACGCTGCTTTGATAGAAGCATAGAGCCAGTGCCTCCCAGAGCCTGTGGAGAGCATGGCTCCCAGAGCTTGCAGTGAATTATCTCTGTCATGTTGAAAAACTGATATGGGTGGAGGCAGAAGCAGTACTGACAGTTTAAAGCAATAGATCCACAATAAGGCAGATTCAGATGGAATAAGACTTTAAATGGTTTACAATGTGTGTAAAAATGTATATATGCTTGGAAGAGAAAAGAAAATAAATATAGACCATTATATAAAGGAATAGTTTTAAAAAATAAAGTCTTTAAAGAGGCAGTAAAGGTAATATAAAGAATAAGCCACATAAAGATTGATATTACACAAAGAGTCTGGATTATATTGTCTTTGGGATTTTTAACTGCAGAGAGTCATTTGATTGTAATTGCTGCTGAGTTAAATCAATACGTGTATTTTAAAGGTATCTTGATTTCAGAAGTTATGTCTAAGGATATGTTGCTTTGGAAAAGAAATTTTCTGCTTTTGTTTCCACAGAAGATGAGAACCTGTGGATTGCTTCCAGGCTAATAAAGTTTGACCAGCCAAGACCCCCTAAAAGGTCTCCAATGATATCATGGCCCAGATCATCCAACATCCAAATAATGCAACTGGTGCAGACAATGCAGCCTTACATACGACTCCAGTCAGGACTTGACCATAATTCTTAATTTTCTAAGGATCCCTATAAGACTACCAGCACCCCCTATCACCAGGAAGTAGCCTAGAACACTATGCCCACATTCCTGGCCCCCAAAAATGGATCAGGGAAGTTTGTCTTTATTTAGGTTGTTGTTTACAAATTGTTAATGGTCATAGTCAATCTCTTCCTAAAAGAAGAAAGGGGATATGATATGGAAATATAAGATATAGATATGATGGAATAAAGGGTGGATTGTTGAACCTACTTTTAAAGAGCAACTTGCTTAAAATGTTTTACCTTGGTATGGATTTTAGTTTATTGATACAAATTTAAAGTTAATTTTGTTATACTGTATATATGTGTATATATGTGTGTGTGTGTGTGTGTGTGTGTATGTGTGTGTGTGTGTATTTCTATTTCTGTTTAAGGTATTATATTTATGTAACTCATTTAAATTGTAATGGATAATTAAGAAATACAGATTAATAGTCATCTATGATAATCAAACTTATAGTCATGTTAGTTAAGTTTTCTAGGTATACATAGATATATTTCAATTAGGTAGGTAATCTTCAAATACTTCAAAGACCTACAGAAAATGGCATTTAAAAACTTAGACTTTCTGGACAGTGAGACACATCTACTCCTGGCAGCACCAATTTATTTCAAAGAGAAAGATGAGCATCTAAGACACTCAGAGTTTACATTCTTCTTGGCAAACATAGTCATTTGGGCAAGAAACTGTTCTTGCCTGGACTGCTTGACAAAATGTCATATAAACTGGGCATGCAGGACCCAAAGAAAGATGACCACTGAACTGTGCAAGGTGAGATGGTCCTTTAGGTTCCTGCTTCACAGAAGAAACTGCCAGACATTCTACAGGACACAGAGAAAAAAGCGACTGAGAGACTAGGCCTAAGGGCTGAGGATGGATGTTCCAATGTTACAGAGGAACTTACAGGCAGCTGTCTCTGTCATTCTAGATGTTTGGGGGTTGCTTATAATGCATTTTCTATTTACTTAGGTAATATTATATCCTTCTGAGGTCTTTGATATAGTTGAAGACTAGATAGTTATAATTATAATTTTCCTTAGTTATGATAAAAGATAAGTTAAATATGAAACCTTAGACTCAAAAATATAAGATAAATAGAATATTTTGTTTGAATTTGACAAATATAAATAGACTAGATATTCTAACTGTAATTCTTGCTAGATAACTGTTTTGTTATATAGAATTTTACTATGTTAAAGTTAAAACTTTGCTTTTTAATTAAACAGAAAAGGGGAAATGCTGTGGAATAATGCTTTTGTATACTGGCTTAATAAAATGCTGATTGACCAGTAGTCAGGCAGGAAGTATAGGCAGGATAAGCAGACAAGGAGAATTCTGGGAAGAGGAAGGCTGAGTTAGGAGATGCCAGCCTGCTGTCCAGGGAGCAGCATGTAATGGCACACAGGTAAAGCCACAGATGACGTGGTGACATATAGATTAATACAAGTGGGCTGAGTTTAAGTGTAAGAGGTAGTCAGTAGTTTCCTGAGCTAATGGCCTAGCAGTTTTAATTAACATAAACCTCTGTGTGTTTACCTGAGTCTGAGTGGCTGCAGACGAGGTGGGACACAGGGAAACTGCAACTGCACGTACTTAAACATAACAGGCAATTTACAGCAAGCCAGCAGCCAACATCAAATTAAATGGAGAGAATCTCAAAGCGATTCCATCAAAATCAGGAACAACACAGAGCCACTCACTCTCCCCATATCTATTCAATATAGTACTTGAAGTTCTAGCCAGAGCAATGAAACAACATAAAGAGATCAAGGGGATACACATTGGAAAGGAAGAAGTCAAACTTTCACTATTTGCAGATGATATGATAGTATACGTAAGTATCCCAAAAATTCTACCAGGGAACTCCTACAGCTGATAAAAACCTTCAGTAATATGGCAGGATGCAAGATTCACTCAAAAAAAAAAAAAAAGCTTACTTATATACTAATGATAAATGGGCTGAAAAAGAAATCAGAAAAACATAACCCTTTACAATAGCCACAAACAATATATAATACCTTGGGGTAACTCTAACTAAGCAAGTGAAAGATCTGAATGACAAGAACTTTAAGTATTTGAAGAAAGAAATTGAAGGAGATATCAGAAAATGGAAAGATCTCCCATGTTCATGGATAGGTAGAACCAACATAATAAAAATGGCAATCTTACCAAAAGCAATCTACAGATTCAATTCAATCTTCATCAAAATCCCAACACAATTCTTCAAAGACCTGGAAAGAACAATGCTCAAATTCATATGGAAAAACGAAAAATCCAGGAAAGCTACAACAATCATGTACAATAAAGCAACTTCTGGAGGCATCACCATCCCTGATCTCAAGATCTACTATAGAGCTATAGTAATGAAAACAGCTTGGTATTGGCATAAAAACCAATGTGTGGGTCAATGAAATTGAATTGAAGACCCTGACATTAATCCTCACACCTATGAACACCTAATTTTTGACAAAAAAAAAAAAAGCCAAAAATGTACAATGGAAAAAAGAAAGCATCTTCAACAAACGGTGCTGGCCTAACTGGATGTCAACATGGAGAAGAATGCAAATAGATCCATATCTATGGCCATGCACAAAATTCAAGTTCAAGTGGATCAAAGACCTCAACATAAATCCAGTTACACTGAACCTGATAGAAGAGGAAGTAGGAAGTAACATTGAACACATTCACATAGGAGACCACTTCCTAAATACAACACCAGTAGCACAGATGCTGAGAGCAACAATTAATAACTGGGACCTTCTGAAACTGAGAAGCTTCTGTAAGGCAAAGTGCACAGTAAATAAGACAAAATGGCAGCCTACAGAATGGTAAAATATCTTCACCAACCCCACATCTGAAAGAGGGATGTTCTCCAAAATATATAAAGAACTCAAGAAATTAGACATCAAAACACCAAACAATCCAATTAAAAAAATGGGCCACAGAGCTAAACAGAGAATTCTCCACAGAAGAATCTCAAATGGCTGAAAGACATTTAAGGAATTGCTCAACATCCTTAGTCATCAGGGAAATGTAATTCAAAATGACTCCGAGATATCATCTTACACTTACCAGAATGGCTGAGATCAAAAATACTGATGACAGCTTATGTTGGAGAGGATGTATAGCAAGGAGAATACTCCTTCACTGTTGATGGGAATGAAAACTTATACAGTCACTTTGGAAACCAGTATGGAGATTTCTCAGAAAATTGGGAATCAATCTACCTTAAGACCCAATGATAACATTCTTGGGCATATGCCTAAGAAATGCTCAATCACACCACAAGGACACTTGCTCAACTATGTTCATAGCAGTATTATTCATAATAGCCAAAACCTGGAAACAACCTACATGCTCCTCAATTGAAGAATGGATAAAGAAAATGTAGTACATATACACAACGGAGTACTATTTAGCAGTAAAAAACAATGACATCATGACATTTGCAGGCAAATAGATGGAACTAGAAAATGTCATCCTGAGTATTGTAACCCAGACTCAGAAGGACAAACATGGTATCTATTCAGTCATAAGTGGATACTAGGTGTAACTCAAAGGAAACCAGACTACAACCCACAGCTCCAGAGAAGCTAGCTAACAGGGAAGACACTAAGAGGGACACATGAATCTCCCTGGGAAGGGGAAGTAGATGAGATCTCCTGAGTAAACTGGGGACAATTTGGGGCAATAGAGGGTAGGAGATGGGGGATGAGGACATACGGGAATGGAATGATTGAGCTGAAACAGGAACAGAGTGAGAGACCAATGAAAGATGTCTCTTGATAGAGGGAGTATCATGGGGATAGGGAGAAACCTGGTACTATGGAAGTTCCTAGGAATCCCCAAGGATGACTCCAGCTTAGACTACTAGCAATAGTGGAGAGGGTATCTGAGCTGGCCTTACCAAGTAATCAGATTTGTGAATATCCTAACTGTCATCATAGAGCTTTCATCCAGTAACTGATGGAAGCAGATGTAAGATCCACAGCCAAATAACAGGGTGAGCTCCAGGTGTCCAGTGGAAGAGAGGAAAGGATTCTATGAACAAGGGGCATCAAGACCATGATGGAGAAATCTACAGGGACAACTGAACCAAACTAGTGGGAATTCATTACTTTAGACCACAAGCTGTGTAGCTGCATGGGACTGGACTAGACCGTCTGTGTAAGTGATACTATTGTGTAGCTTGGTCTCTTTAAGGGGCCCCTGGAAGTGGATCAGGATCTGTCTCTGGTACATGGGCTGACTTTTTGGAGCCAATTACCTATGGTGGGACACCTTGCACCCCCTTCATACAGGGAGAGAGGCTTGGACCTGCCTCAACTGAATGTACCAGGCTCTGCTGACTCCCCATGGGAGGCCATACCTTTTCAGAGGGGATAGGGGATGGTTTGAAGGGGGTAAATCTGGGGGGGGAAGCAGGAGGAGGGATGAGAAGGGAATCTGTGATTCATATGTAAAATGAATAAAACAATTATTAATAAAGAAAAGTAGAACAACTAAAAAATTTTTAAAAAGAAAGAATAAAATAATATAAAAGGGAAAAACCACATAGCTATGAAAAATTCATGAAAAGTTTGGATCCTGTATGTTATTGTGTTGTCCTTTAATTTTTTTGAATTCTAATGAGCAAACAACAGCTGCTAAGAGACATTGGATTGTGAAGGCTACTGGATTAAACCAACCTATATATTTTGAAAATATATTGACTTCAAAATGGAATTCAAAATGTGTGTTGCTTTGGAGAAGAGGTTATGCTTTTGTTCTCACAAAAAACAAAAGGCTATGGATTTATCCAGGTTTGAAGAACATCATGTTTGTTTGAGGAAGACCCCTTGAAAATCCTGGCTACAGACATAAAGAAACAAACCTAGAAAAACTACCAGACATGTGACGTATATTTGACCTACTCAAACATAAAAGAAGAAATTATTTTTTTGCTAACTTGTATACAACACATAGTCTATCCTCATATTAATGCAGATACGTATGTTACCTCTTAAAGTTTATGTATTTTCAGAGCAAGAAGACCAGACACCTGTAGCATGAATCTTAACAGTTCTTAGTAATAAGATGAAACCCGGGGCCAGTTATTGGGGTGAATACTGGAAGATCAGAGAGACAGAAGGAGCCACAGCTAGCCTCACCTGGCCAACTTCTCAGCTGGTCCTATTTTCTCAGACTGGAAGCCTCTGTGTCCTCATATCCGAATGGCTCTCAGCTGAATTGCTGCTCAAAAGCCTGAATGCTTAACCAGCCAAATGCTTAACCAGGCCAAATGCTTCTAGTTTCTGGTCCTCAGGCCTTATATACCTTTCTGCTTTCTACCATCACTCCCTGGGATTAAAGGCTTGTTTTCTAGGATTAAAGGCGTGATGAGTCACCATGCCTGTCTGTATCCTTGAACACATGGCTTTCCACCTCTGGAATGCTAGGATTAAAGGCATGTGCTATCCTCTATGGATATCTGCCTCTATGGATACTGCCTATCCTCTATGTTTAATATTGTAGCTGCTCTGTCTCTGACCCCAGATAAGTTTATTAGCATGAACAATATTTGGGGGAATACAATACCACAGACACCAATACAAATGGATGGCCCAAGTGATCCATTATCTTCGAGCTCCTCTGCTGCCTTTTCCTCAGAGCTCTGCATCCAGAACAGCTTCAAGACTACTGGCCAAGATGGTCCAGCCTCACAGACTAATCCAGCCATGACTTGACCATAATTTTAAGTTTTCTCAGGGTCCCCCAGTGATGCCAGTGCCCTAGACAATGGGAAGCAGTCTAGAGAAATGGGTTATGGATGTTTGTCATCATTTAAGGGCAGTTGATTACAAGTTATTATAAGTTATTATATTATTACAAGTTATTGCCATGGTCAGGAGAAAATCTAAGCAAAGTAGTTAAATTCAAAAATCTCTTTCTAAAGGAAAAAAGAAAGATACAATAAAGAAATGATGAGATAAAAGGATAATTTATTTAATCTACTTTAATCCAAAAAGCAACTATTAATCCCAAAATATTTTACATTGGTATGGATTTTAGTTTACTGACACAAATTTAGAGTTATTTTTGTCATACCGTATGTATATTTCTACTCTTGTTTTGTATATTGTGCTTATGCAGCTCATTTAAAAATGTAATGTATAAGCCGGGCGGTGGTGGCGCATGCCTTTAATCCCAGCACTTGGGAGGCAGAGGCAGGCGAATCTCTGTGAGTTCGAGGCCAGCCTGGGCTACCAAGTGAGTTCCAGGAAAGGCACAAAGCTACACAGAGAAACCCTGTCTCGAAAAACCAAAAAAATTTTTAAAAAAAATTAAAAAAAAAATGTAATGTATAATTAAGAAATACAGGTTAGTAGTTAGTCACCTATAATAATCAAATTTGTAGTCAAATTAGGTATGTTTTCAAGGTTAAGCAAATATATTTAGATAGATAGGTGATCTTCAAAGACCTGCAGAATATGGCATTTAAAATGTTTTAATAGCATAAGGCTTTTCTTGACGGTGAGACATGTCTACTTCTGGCAGCATCAATTTACTTCAGAGAAGATGATGGGCATTAAAGAAGCTCCATATGGAGTTTGCTTTCACTGTGGCAAAAACTTTGCCATTGGGCAAAGAAACTGCTCTTGCCTCAGTTGCTGAGAGTTACTGTCCAAACTGGACCAGCAGAATGCAAAAGAAAACAACTGCCAAATTTGCCAAGACAAAGTAGGACAGTCTTTCAAAGTTCCCTGCTTCTCAGAAATGCTGTCAGCTATACTAGGCCTATAGGCAAAAGATAGATGCCCTAGTGATACAGAGTAGCTTTGGGTAACTGTCCAGGCAGCCAGATGTCCCTGGTCATCAGGTAATATTACATCCTTCTGGAGTCTTTGATGGAGTTAAAGACTAAATAGTTAAACTTACAGTTTTACTTAGTTATGAAAAAAATAAACTCACAAAGATAAGATAGATAATAGAATATTTTCTCTAAATGTGCCAAATATTAATGAACTGGATATTGTAACTGTAATTCTTACTTGATAACTGTTTTGTTCTAAATAATTTTACTATGTTAAAAATAAGACCTTCCTTTTTTTTCCTTTTATTTTATTTTACAATATCATTCAGTTCTACATATCAGTCACTGTATTCCCCTGTTCTCCCCCCTCCTACCCTCCTCCCCTTCCCCCCAGACCAGCCCCCATTCCCACCTCCTCCAGGGCAAAGCCTCCCCCGAGGACTGTGATCAACCTGGTAGACTCAGTCCAGGCAGGTCCAGTCCCCTCCTCCCACACTGAGCCAAGTGTCCCTGCATAAGCCCCAGGTTTCAAACAGCCAACTCATGCAATGAGCACAGGACCCGGTACCATTGCCTAGATGCCTCCCAAACAGATCAAGCAAATCAACTAAGACCTTCCTTTTTAATTAGACAAAAGGGAGGAAATACTATGGGACGATCTTTTTTGTACACTGTGAGTATTTGTTGCTCTCATTGGTTTAATAAAGAGCCAGCTGGCCAATAGTGAGGCAGAAAGAGGTTAGGCAGGAGAGCCAGACTGAGAGAATACTGGGAAGAAGGAGGGCAGAGTTGCCAGCCAGACATAGAGGCAGCAAGAGATGAACATGCTGTGCTGAAAAAACGGATCACCACGTGGTAGAGTGCAGAGGATCACAGCAGTTCAAGGAGTGGCAAAGGCGGAGCCCAAGCGGCGCTAGGCGGGGCTGTCGGCCAAGCCCGCCCCAGCCAAGGTGGACGCGAAGCCAAAGAAGGCCGTGGGAAAGGATAAATCATCAGACAAAAAAGTGCAAACAAAAGGGAAGAGGGGAGCAGGGGCCAAACAGGCAGAGGTGGCTGACCATCAAACCACAGATGTGCCTGCAGAACACGGAGAGGCTGAGAACCAGAGTCCAGCCTCTGAAGTAGAAGAGAAAGAAGCCAAGTCCAACTAACCATCCACCGTGTCTGTCAGTGTACCCGCCTCCCTTCTTGTACAACCCAGAGGAATATTTTATCAACTATTTTGTAAATGCGAGTTTTTTAGTAGCTCTAGAAACATTTTTAAAAGGTGGGAGGAGGTCCCACCTCATCCCATTTTTTAAGTGTAAATGATTTTTTAAAGAGGTTAAATCACTTGCTGGTTGTTTATTTTTTGGTACAACCAGAAAATAGCAGTATACTGAATCAGGAGAGGCTGTGACTGTCTCGGGGGTCACCATAACATTCCGTAGAGGGGACCTAGTTTTATATCCTACAACACAAAGCATACTAAATGGTAATTTGGAGTCTTGGTTGTGCATTTGTGTCTGGAATATTTTCAGTTATTTCTGGTCTCGTGTTTCTAGTAGAACTGTATCCTAAAAAAACCACTCCTCGGTCCTTTCCCTGTCAGAACTGTCTCTGGTCACAGCAGTCCATTTTCCTAACAATTGTGATAATGTGCTATGAAAGACTGAAATTTTTTTTTTTTTTTGGTTTTTTTTTTCTAGACAGGGTTTCTCTGTGTAGCTTTGCGCCTTTCCTGGAGCTCACTTGGTAGCCCAGGCTGGCCTCAAACTCACAGAGATCCGCCTGGCTCTGCCTCCCGAGTGCTGGGATTAAAGGCGTGCGCCACCAATGCCCGGCTGAAATTTTGAATATGTACTGTATGTGGCATAAAATTGTAAGTCAGTGGAATTAAGGATTGTGAGCATTTGATTGTTATGTGAGATCTTAGAGAAAACTTGCCAAGCTTAGGATGGAACATCACTGGAATAAGTTCAAAGAGAAGCAACACATGGCTCTTTGGGGGTACGTGAACACAATGTATGACTCTTATAGAGTTTGAGTCCATGTTTTAGGATTGAAATGTCTGTGTACTCAACCAATAAAGTCTCAGTTATGAAAGAGTAAAAAAAAAAAAAAGAAGAAATGTGGGTTAATTTAAGTTGAAAGAGCTAGTTAGTAACAAGCCTAAGACATCAGCTGAGCTTATATAATTAACAATAAGTCTCTGTGTGGTTATTTGGGGGAAGTGGCAGTCCCCTTCCCCCCCAAAAAAACTCCATCTACAATATCCCTCAGTATTGTCACATTGGAAACCAATCCACTAGTCCTATGACTCTTTGGGCCCAAATTATATCAAAACTATAGAGGTGGATCACATAGGATGTATCTTCTTAAACTGTTTACCCAGCATAGTGCAGCTGAGAGTCTGCTCCTCTTTATCGTGAGTATGATTCTATTCCGGAATGCCTTGTTACATGTTTTCACATTCACTCGTTGAAGGATATTTTGCCTGTTTCCAATTTGAGGTCTTTACTCACAGCAAGCATATAAACATCTCTGTACAGATTCAGAAATGTCTATAAGTTTTCAGTTCTTTGGAATAAATATCTCAAAATGAAATTTCTGCATTCTCTAGAACCTTAAGAGAGTGGCTGACTGTTTTCAGAGTGGCTGTAACATTTTTAATCCTCAAAAGCATTTTATAAAGATCTAACTTCTCCTGTTTTCTCTAGCTTTTGGTGATAGTAGTGCTTTGTTCTAGTAGCAAACCAGATGTGTGGTCACATTTCAGCATGCCTTTGCTTTAGGATCTCCAGGATGCAGAACATACTCTAATGTATCTGTTTCATGTGTGCATCTTCGGTGAAGTCTTGAGTCACTTCTACCCGTTTTGAAAACTGAGTGGGTTTTTTTTTGTTGTTGTTGAGATCTTAGTTGTTTGCATACTCAGAATGCAAATAATATCCCACACATGAGACTGACATATTTTTCCCAGTCTATAGCTTACCTTTTCTTTTCTTTTTTCTTTTCTTTTTTTTTTTTTTTTTTTTTTTTTTTTTTTTTTTTTTTTTTGAGACAGGGTTTCTCTGTGTAATTTTGGTGCCTATCCTGGATCTTGCTCTGTAGACCAGGCTGGCCTTGAACTCACAGAGATCCACCTGCCTCTGTCTCCCGAGTGCTGGGATTAAAGGTGTGTACCACCACTGCCTGGCTTGTAGCTTACCTTTTCATTCTCTCAAAAATATGGCTAGGTTTTGCAACTTGATAAAGTCTGTTCATTCGGTTTTTTTTTTTTCTTGGACTACTTATATTTCTGCTATCAGGCTTGAGAAAGCTTGTTTAACCTACACAAATAATTTTCTTCTAAAAATATCTTCATTTGGCTGGGGAGATAGCTCAGCCAAAGGCTTACAACCAAAATATCAAGAGTTTGGTTCCCAGAACCAATGCCAAAGCCTACCCTACCCCAGCTTCCAAGTCAAAAATAATAAGAATGAAAATATTGTCATGTTTGACATTTACATCTTTGATCTACTATATATTCATTTCATATATGGTTGAGGTTGAAATCCTCTTATTTTTCCTTTGACATACAACTCTCTTGAGTCACTCTTATTGAAAAAGACTATTGTATCAACAAACTTCCTTTGTAATTAACTCATCATCTGTGTGCACATCCCTTCTGTTCTACTTATCTGAGTATCATCCACTTATGTTAATAACTACTTAGTTTTTATTATAACTCTGAAAATTGAGTAGTGTGGTTTTTCTCATTTTCTACAGTGTATTTCTATCTGTACAATCATATTGTATGGAGAGAAGTTTTATGTCTTTAAAACACCTTTTGATTTTTCCTTTTTTATTGCACTGTATGGGACTTCTGGTTTAATAGTGATGTGACTTGTAGCAACAGAAATTCTTTCCTTTTGGGGTAAAGCAGCAGAAATTGTGACAATGTGCTCTATGCCCACTATCAAGTTGTAAAAGTTCCCTTGAATCCTGATTTTCTGAAAGTTTATCACGAAAAACTTGGAATGTTGCCAAGTGTGTTTTCTTAATCTGTGCTCATGTTCTTTTTTCTTCCAGATAATGCTTTTTTGAAATAGTTTTGCTATCCTAAGATTTTTTTTATCCTTTTTATTTCTGGATTTTGTTTACATTTTTAAGAAGAGTTTTATTTCTATGTTAGTGAGAGATATTGGTCTACAATGTTCCTTCCTTGCGTTATCTTTATCTAATTTTCCCAGGGCAATGCAGACCCTCGCAAAAGGAACTGTGAGCTGTTTTGTTTGCTTCTGTTTCCTGTTACCATGAACCCATGATGAATCTTCTTTTGCTTTTTCTTCAAATGTTTGCTAGACTTCTCTAGAGAAATCAGCAGGACTCTGTTTTGGAGGATTTTAAATTTTTAATTCAACTTCTCGATAGGCATAAGGCTATTTGGTTTATTTAAGTATAAGGCTGTGTGTCATTTAACAAGTATGAGTAGAGTTCACATTTCATTTTATTTTCAAGTGTTTTTCAGAAACAATCCATTTTCCTGTTGTTCTGTATCTATTGACACAAATCTTAAACTTTTTGAATTATATGTCAAGTCCTTGAGACTATATATTAAATGTCTCTTTTCATTCAGATGACTTTAAGGAATCTATTTGAAGTTCCAAGTTCAATAACTTCTTACCTTTCATTTCCACTTTCCTGTTGAGAACACACAACAAATTTGAAATTTGAAGTGCAAATACCTTTAAGTTCTAAGTACCTCTGCTGCTCATTTCTGCCTTTTATTTCTTTGATGAGACTTCTCTTATTCATTTTAATAATATTTGGCTTTTCAGATAATTCTTATAAAAGTTGCTTTAAAGTTTTGGTTAAATATCTGAACCTCTGTGCTACCTCAGCATTGGCATTTGTTTATTGTCTACACGAATGGTTGTGCACTGCTGCTCCATAAGCTATGCAGCTTTTGACAAGAGCTTGGTGTTATGCATGTTATATGATGATTCTCTGGATGTTGCTTATGTTATGTCTCTGAGAGATGTTCATATTTCCTTTCCAGCAGTCAGTTGACCTCATTGCTTTCAGGTTGTAATCCTGACAAAGCTCACAGGAGTATGGGGTCTCAGGTGACTTTCTCTCTATCTTGTTGTGTTCTATGTGTTTATATGCAATATCATCATGACTTCTGAGTGGTGGTGATCTTGTCATTTTTCAAAACAGATATTATGCTTCTTCCTTAAAGCCATAAACATGCACTTTGCAGTTCATGATGACTCTAGTTCCTCTCCTGACTGCTTCCTGTCTGTCATTTCCCTGGCTTCTTGCTGGCATGGAGATCCATTCTTCAGTTAACACAGGAAGCTGGAACTCTAGGTTCCTCTCATACACTTTTTGTGCAACCCTCCCCATTTGCTGAGCTATGCTGAAATAAGAAAATAGGAAAGAAAACGTAGAAACAGCAGGTGCTTACCCACAAAGACCCCTCCGAGTGGAAAGGAAGGTTCCCCTTGCACACTAGGTTAGGCTCCTGTGGGTCCCTTTACCACCACTGTCTGCTGCAGCCACTGTCCTTACTACCAGCACTGGGTTGACCTTAGAATGGGGAAGGGTGGAGAAGAAGGAGAGAAAAAGGAAAAGTTAAGAGAATAATTCTGCCATTGTCTGAGTGTGAGAAGACCTCTTCTCATCTCCCTAGACAAAACCCAAGGCTGTGTCTGGACTTCTCCCAAACTTTGAGAATTGCTACTTCTGAATTTTGGGCTGCAGCAACACAGGTCTGTAAATAACACAGGAAAAATGGAGAAATCGACTGGTGATTCAGTGACAATTAAAATTCTACCCTTCTCTCCTCCTTCTGCTGCTGTTTGTTACAAGAATCTTCAGATGCTTGCTCATGTATTCTGCCCATATCTTATAGAGTCAATGGAAGAGACATACTCCATCTTACCTGGAACCAGAACCACAGTGAATCACTAAAAAAAAAAATTTGTAACCTCTAGAGAGATGAGATGATAATGTCTGGGATATACAGAGCAGGTATTGGGAAAATGCATTACTCAGACCTTGTGCCATGGTTCACTACTGTGGCTTCTGTCTCTGTGGCCTTTGCTTCTTACTGATGTCATTGAGTCAGAGAAGCTGCCTTGGCCTCAACCAGAAGTTAATTCTTTCCTTCATTTCCTATAGTAGTAACCACTACCCTTAAGTTCTATTTTGAATATTCAGGTAAAGTCATACAAAAAGTTAATGATAAAAAAGGAAATGGTAAAGAAAACTATTGACTATGCAGCCCTTACAGAAGAACCACTGAGTTATATACATGTCCAACCTGAGGCCTTGCAGGCCACATGTGCCTTACTGCAGCTGAGGATAGCTATGAATATGGTCCAACACAAAATCATAAGATGACTTTAATATTATGAAAAGGTTTTGGTGATTGTTTTGTAACTCAATTGCATGGTTCTTGAGTATGAATGTTTTGGAGGACCATATCACCTGGATTTGCCCAGACATTGACTGTTCTGAGAAGACTGAGTGAGCTCCAAGGTGGTGGTTATCACCAGCCTAGATTTGCATACTAGGCAGCCTTTTACTAAGCTTCTAGCTTGCATTTGTATCTGTGGATGGGAGCATGTCTTCTGGAGAGCTGACCCTCAATTGCAATGGGATTTTCCCCATTCTCGAAAATGCTAATTCACTTAGTTCAAGTATTATGAAAAGGATATCAATGACTTTCCAGGAACCCCACCAGTTACTGCCTTCAGATGCCCTCCAAATGCAATGCTAGTAACCCACGTGGGAGGTTTGACAGTGTAAATATGAACCTAGCACTGAGGATCATGAGTTTAGGTCAGCCTGAACTACAAAGCAAGACCTAGAAAAAAAGACCAAAAATAATAACAAAAATACAAACACAATATCTTTGTCCGTTTGAAGGTTTAAATATTAACTGTTGGGTCTTTATTTTAGTTGAAAGTAAACTCCTCACAAAGCCTACCCTTGATCTAAATCTGTTTTCTTGAGCACCATAAATCAATTCTAACATCTCCTCTACATGACAGCATGTCTGATCAGGAAACATTTTTCAATATTTCTTAGAATCGTCTCTTTTCCAGGTAAGCTTTCTCTTCATTTGTTTTTCTTAAGAAGATGCTAAAATTCACGTCAAGACAGAAATACCATCCTTGCTAGCTCATTTTGCAGCAGATGTTGTCTGGGAAGTACATCTAACTTGTTAGTACATTTTCCAGAACATACCTGTCTGAGTGTGTCTGTCTATCTGTGTATGTCTGTGTGTGTGTGTGTGTGTGTGTGTGTGTGTGTGTGTGTGTGTGCCTATGACTTCTCCTAAACTTAGATCTCTGAGGAAACCTCACAACTTTGATAACCAGTATTCCACAACAGTGTCTACAAAAACAAATGGAATTGTGTGGAGAAATAAAGAAGATTATTTTTACTATGACACGTTCAACATTTTTCTGTAATGGGTTGTAAAGGCAGAATCCCGTTCCTGTCCACACACTGACTCCTTCACTGGCCTTACTTCTTCACCATTTTATACCTCAGAGTATACCATTTCACTGTTATGACCCCTCATCTCTCTGCCCTCTGCCATCTTCTCTCCAACTGCCACCTCATCAGTGTCTCTGATCACATGTGTATATAATTAGAAACAAGGATTAGCCCCTGACATCACTGATGGCAAAGTCAATAAGCTACATTGCTGGGGCTGCCTAGTCATATCTTTTCTTTCAGGAAGGTGTGATCTTGTTTGAGCTCATTGGTCATTGACTTCTGATTATCCTGTTGCAAAAGCATTTACCTTCCCAGTAATTATGCAATTATTGCACCCACCTGACTAAACTATCAGGGTGAATTTCAATGTGAAAGGTGCACTATAAGATCTGATATTACCCATTTTAGGAATACCACTGGTTGTAATTTCACAGAAAGTGAATATCAAGCAATTGAAAGTGGATAAAAGAAATAAATGATTAGGAAGATTTATTAAGTAAAGGAACCCTCTAAATAAGGAAAAATGTGCTTTGACAAAAATGTAATAGGCTATATCAGAACCTCCCAATAAATATCAATTTCCTACTCTCAAACAGCTACAGTATAAGTTCAGGAGGTTTTTTTTTTTTTTTTTTTT
Source organism: Peromyscus maniculatus bairdii (assembly GCF_049852395.1). Classification (NCBI taxonomy): domain Eukaryota; kingdom Metazoa; phylum Chordata; class Mammalia; order Rodentia; family Cricetidae; genus Peromyscus; species Peromyscus maniculatus. Next base: position 31,006,983 of record NC_134856.1, on the reverse strand, counting down.
TTTTTCAGGGAGCTATGACTATGTTATGTGTTTCCCCAACAGTAAAAGGGAGAGAAAAGTCCGTTTTGGTGCATTAGTTAGCATACATCTGCGTTTAGTGATGAAGAATGTTTAGGATGTCTGATGTGATATGTGAGGTGAACCCAGAGGGATTATTTAACTATGGTGCCTGGCCAGAGACAACAGAGCTAATGACCAGTGGGAAATAACTGTTTGATTCATGTCCCAGGGTCTATGGAAAAAGTTATGTTGAAGAAACTTGCATTTATTATAAGGGACCTTTTTAGCCACAACTCAATGATTCTATTTCTTCCCTGTGTTTTCTTATTAACATGGCAGCAACTTATTTCAGCTGCCTCACTCCTGATCGTATACCCAGAGAACTCCACGCTGTACCACAGAGATAAGCATCCTGTTTTTATTGCTACTCTATAACTACAACAAGGAGATAAAACAAACCTAAATGTCCAACAAGAGATGAGTGGAGAGTGAAAATCTGGTCCACAGGCAAAACAAAGTATTATCTAGTTCCAATGAAAAATAAAATCACCAAATGTACAGGAATCATAGATGGATGCATAATCAATGTATAAAATTAATTGAGGTTCCCCAATCTCAGAGAGAAAGAAAAACCTATATATGCCCCCTATATGCAAATCCTACCCTATAATGTATATGTGTATATAAGTAAACAAATGTACTTGTGAGTACAGTGTAACATTTAGAAAGAAGAGAAAAACGTTAATAAAAGAAGACAAAATGCTTACAGAAGTGTTCACATATGAAGTGTAGTTTATATGGATACTTACAGTGTTCTCTCAAGATATAACACATTCTCAATGCAACAGAAGCTGTTGGATGAAGAGTGTCTACCTGTGACTCCATGGGGAGTTGCTACCTTAATGAGAGAACTGAACTTTAAATTATGTTTTTCATTGACTATTTCTGTAGGAAGTAGTTCTTCGTAGGTAATACTAAGCTTATGTATTTTATCCTTTAAACAAGAATTTTAGATATTCAAATTATAGAGTGTGAACTTTGTTAGAAATATGCTTAAAATGTCATAACTGAGAATTCCTGGGAATACAGATTTATTGTTCTTAAATCTCAAAGAGTGATGTGTCAGGAATTTGAAAACATGGAGAAAGTTGTCTGTTACTTTTTCTACCGTATGTTATAATTCTAAACTATGTCATTGTTGATGAATAAATGTACTGTTTTTAATATAAAAATAAAATCATGAAAGTTGCTGGAAAGAGATTCAGTGTCTCAGAAAAAAAGGAAAGACAATCAATCACAAGGGAAGAGAGAAAGTAGAGATGATAAATGGGTGCTCTCTTCTCGGAGAGTTTCCTCATTCACCTCGCGTGCAGGCATGCTTTCTATATCGACAGCAGAGGTGACAGAGCTCAGGCTGGTTCTGAGTGTGGTTTGGAGAACGTTATCTTTAAAAATGCAGCTTACCATTACAAAGCATTGAGCAAGTTCAGTAGAACAGTAACTTCAACTCAAAATTCTAAAATAATAAACTGCCAAATCCCCATGTAATAATTAGCAGTCACATCAGTCTCTGATATGAAAGTATTACCTTCTAATTTCTTGAAGCCAGTCTTCAGTTGTGCTTAGGATACTCTCCAAACTACCTACAACCCCCCTGTCTCTCCTGGAATCCTGAGATCTGATCATCAACTAAAGTCTAATCTGGTCTCAGTTAGTTACTAAGACTTTAAGTCCCACCTGGCAAGCTTTGCCCTTCTGCTTTCAGCCCCCTGTGTGATCAAGGGCAAAACACTGGACCTTTCTCTTTTTAATTGTCTTACTCTTAGCTTTTCCAGTTTTCTTGCCATGTGCTCCTAGTCCTGCACACGGTCCCGCACGCGGTCCTGTGGGTGAGCTCTGCTGTGTGTGTCTTTGCTCTCGGTGTTGATTTACTCTCTTTTCCCCTCTGTGTTCCAGCAGACATAATCTAATCTGTGTTATGTGACAAGACCAATTAGTCTCGCCCACTCGGCAGCCTTCTGTCCCTCCCCCTCAGCTGCTCTCCTCTTGGCACTCCACCTCTTTTAGGAAGTAAAGCTGGGAGCCAAATTTCCAAGCAGAATTCATTAGATGAATATGCAGGTCCAGATTGCAGAAATGTGCTCGGATCCTCCATGGAACTCAGACTCAAGACTTCTGACTTGTCTCAGGTTTTGTATCTGTCAGGAGATTTCCAGCCACAAAACTTCTTCACCAGCTAGAAAGATGTATGGGCAAGATTAGGGGAAACAGAAGGTCCAGAATCAGGCTAAGTAAAATACAAGTAATATGCAAGCAGGTACTACCATTCTTTTCTTGATTATGCAAAATTACTGAATTTGCCTTTTGCAACCAGAAATCTGCTGATGTGACAGATGTAGGTGGCCTGTAGGGTCCAGGTGATGGATGGACAAGGCAAGTCTTTCATAATTCATACTTGCACTGTGGTTAAGTCAGTCACCCCAAATCAGAACAGGACCCCCCAGGACAAAACACAGAAACACAGAACAGCAGGTGGCATGCAGTTTTGATCAGCACTATTATTACATGGCCAGATTGGAGCCACCAAAGCTGGGTACAGAAGGTACCAGGAAAACCTGGCCCATCTGAATATTGTGAGATCAAAGACAGAAAAAGCTTAAGGTTGTTTCATTTAGTTTCTGCTATCAGAAGAAATTTTATATTTATTTATATACATCATTGTTTTCAATATAAATGACTTCTAAAGGAAAAAATGAATGTTCTGTAGTAATTGATATAGTAATTGATTGATGGCTGATAGGCTAAAGGTCAAAGCTAATACTTATACATACAATCTCACATTATCTGACAGAGAGGTCAGAAGTAGTTATCTATGGGACAATAGCCAAAGTAGACCATGGACTATTTTTTATGAACATTAATAAATATAAAAAATATAAAAAAACAACATTTATCTGTATTCATTAGGGACCATGTTGGCCCCTGCCACATTAGAATCACAGGTAGCTCCAAATTTTCCCTAAATTCATAAGTACATAACAAGAAAGAAAGAGGTAGAAGGAGCCAGAAAATAAATACTTATTTAATCAATAAAATATTTTTAAATCTCTTGGATTTGAGCTCCCAAATAAATGATATTTTGTGCATGTCAGTTTGCTCTCACACTGTAAATTTGAACTGTGGAGTTCCTTGTCATCTGTTGTCAAGACACCACTAATAACAAATTCTGTTGTATTTAATGAAGCTTCTCAGACCCCATCCTATGGCATAAAAACCAACCCAATTACAAACCCTTTGACATCCAATGGTGTCTTGCCTACAGGATATGCTAGTGTAATGGTGGTGCAAAGCTTGTACAAGTAACCAACCTACATCTAATGACTTAATGCCCACTCCATGAGATGGAAGCCATACCCAACAATACTTGGGTAACTAAGAACCAGAGACTAGACAGCTCAGGGACCTAGAGTAAAACCAAATAATTCTGGTCTTAAAAAGAATGTAGCAATAAAATGACTCCTAAAGACATCCTGCTATACTCATAGATGAGAGCATTCCTCAGCCATCATCAGAGAAGCACCCTCCTGCAGCAGATGGGAACATACAGAGGGACCCAGAGATAGGCAATGAACAGAGAGCGAGAGACCTTGGAAAATTCAGGGCTAAACAGGACATCATCAAATCCTTCTCCTCAGTGCTCAGGAAACTCTGCAGAATAGGAGGTGGAAAGAATGTAATAGCCAGGGGAGATGGAGGACACCAGGGAAACAAGGTCCTCCAAAATACAGGATCAATGCACATATGAACTCATAGATACTGCAGTAGTCTGTAGAGGGCCTGCATGGGTCTGCGATAGATGGGGTCTCAGAACTGAAAAGTGAAGTGGACACATAACCCAATCCCTAATTCAGAAGCAATCATCAATTAATAACCACTTGTAAATGAAGATTTGGTTTTCTTCAAGGGAGTCTCACTTGTTTCCCCGAGGAAACAAACTACTCTAAAGGGTAGACTGAGTGTCTAGCAACAGATGGCCAACAAAAAATGAATTCATTGGCATCTTTGGAAGATCCTTGTCTCATAATGTTGTGTCAGGCTTTTTTTTTATTTTAATTTTATTTTATTTATATATTGTTTCTTTTCTTTTTGCCTTACAGGTCCTTTGCATATATATTATGGCTTCCAGTCTTGTGTTTTTATGAGACTCCTGAAGGTGCAACTGATTGGGTTTCTGAATCTGTATCTATTTCTTGTGCCTTTTCTTGGGCCCTTTTCCTTTTGTTTGTTTGAGTTGTCCTAGTCCACTGTGTTAGTTTTTGTTTTACCTTATGATATTATATTTTATTTCATTTATTATTATCTCTTAGAAGTCTGTTTCTAATGAAAGACAGAAAGCAGGTGGATCCAGATGGGGGGGGTGGGTGGGAAGTAACTTGGGCAGGGGGAGTAAAGGAAGGGGAAACTGTAATGAAAATACATTATATGAGGAAAAATCCATTTTAAATCAAAGGAAAAAGGAAAACAACTCATGTATACACATGTATGCATGTATGTAGGAAAATATAAACTGTGTCTGGTAGTATGACCAACTTTCCTCACTTGCTTAAAACTTTCTCTGTGTTAGAACTGGAAATTATGTGTCCTGGGTTAGATAGTGCTCTGCCCCAGGCAAAACCAGGCAGAGGGTCACCTGGTTGGAGGAGGCCAAGCACTCAATGAGAATGGGGTTTGTTTTTTGAAGGAAGGAAGTAGCTGGAAATCAGATGCATTTGTAATATGTTTCCTAAGTAGGTAAAAAAATGCAGTGTGTCAGGTTCAGAATGAGGAAACCAAAGAAAATAACTATATCTAAAAAAGAAAAAGAAAATATTCATTTTAATTCATTATAATTAAAATATAATTACATCACTTCCCCCTTCCCTTTCCTCGCTCTAGCCCCTCCCATGTACCCCTCCTCACTCCCAAATTAATAACCTCTTTTTCTTTAATTATTATATTTGTTATTATTTAATAATATTGCCATATTATATATGAACAAATATACAGCCATATATACTTCTTATATATGAACAAATTGGCTTATATAAAAGGAATTTAAATATCCATTTTCATTATTAATTTTTATTGTGTCAAGAATCTTTCCATCCTAACTCTGGCATAAACCATCATTTACATTGATCTGATCAATACTTAATGCATCCTTCTACTACTGAGAAAATCTCTGCTGTCCATTGTATTAGGATCCTTATTCCTTCCTCTGACACATTCTTTAAGTGAATAGACTGAACATTCTGGATATTAAATATGGGATTCTTCAATCTAGGTATCTTAGGGTTTCTATTGCTGTGAAGAGACACCATGACTATGACAATTCTTATAAAGGAAAACATTTAATTGGGAATGGCTTACAGTTTCAGAAGTTTAGTCCATTATCTTCATGGCAGTGTGCAGGCAAACATGATACTGGAAAAGGATCTGAGAGTTCTGTATCTTGGTCTGTAGGCAGCAAAAGGAGTCTGTGTCCCATACTGGATGTAGCTTTAGCATAAGGACCTCAAAGTCTACCCCCACATTGACACACTTCTTCCAACAAGGCCATACCTATTCCAAAATAGTCACACCTCCTAATAGTGCCGTTCCCTATAAACCAAGCATTCCAACACATGAGTCTATGGGAGGTTATTCCTATTCAAACCACATTCCACTCCATGACCCCCACAGGCTTGTGGCCATTTAGTTCAACTTCAAAAGTTCCTATAGTCAGTCTATCACAGTCTCTCAACAATGCTTAAAAGTCCACAGTTCAGCCAGGCTGTGGTGGTGGCTTGCATTTTTAATCACAGTACTTGGGAGCCAGAAGCAAGCAGATCTCTGTGTGTTTGAGGCCAGCCTGGTCTATAGAGCAAGTTCCAGGATAGTCAAAGCTACACAGAAAAAAAACCTGTCCAAAATGAGAAAGAGAGAGAGAGAGAGAGAGAGAGAGAGAGAGAGAGAGAGAGAGAGAGAGAGAAGAAAAAGTCAACAATTCAAAGTCTCTTCTGAGTTTCATGTAATCCCCCATAAAATCAAAATCAAAAAACACATACTGCCAACATATATATTACCAAACCAAAATGGGTGAAAGGGAGAATAGTAAGGAAACACTGGACCAATGCAAGACTAAAAAACCAGCTGGAAAAACTACAAACTCTGTATCTCCATGTCAGATATCAAAACACTTTTCAGATCTCCAACACTTTTCAGGTTTGTTTACTGCAACACACTTTTTCCTCTTGGGCTGGTTCCACTCCCTGTAAATAGCATTCTTTGGCAGATATCCCATGTCTTTGGCATCTCCAACATCTGGGGTCTCCAAGATAGTCCAGGCTTCAGCTTTACAGTGTAGACGAATTTCTAAACAGTCTTATTAAATAAGAAACACAGAGCCAAATACAGGGGTGCAAGCCTTAGAAATCCGAGCAATATCCACCAACTAACCTTAGCTTACCACCTCGCCGTAGTTTCCCAAAAGAGCCTCTTCCTGTCTAGCCTGTGCCTTTATTGCCTTGCTGTTTTGCCTTCTCATTGGCTCTTAACCCAGCCACCTCATTTCCTCGTCAATGTCTATACAGACCTCCAGGTCTCTATGATTGATACTGGGATTAAAGGTGTGTGTCACCACACTTGGCTGTGTTCTTGAACACACAGAGACTCTGCCTGCCATGTGATCGGATTAAGGGTGTATGCTACGACTGCCTGACTTCTGTTTATGGCTGACTATGACCTCAGATCTCCAGGCAAACTTTCTTTATTAACATACAAATAAATTATCACCACATTACAGCTTCATGCAATAGTGTGTCTGGGTCCCCATGAAGAGACACCCTGCCACACACTTGACCTCAGCATCTTTCCTTAGTCATGGAGGGAGATTCCATGACCCCTTCACTCTAAAGTCAAAACCACATGGCCAGAGCTGCCAAATTCTGCTGGTTACTGGGGTTGGAACATGGTCCCCCTTATTCAATGACATCTTCACAGACTTTCTGGTTTTGATGGTTTCCTTCACTGCCTAAGCTTGGCTGTGCTGAAACTTGATCTGTAGACCAGAATGGCCTCAACTCAAAGGTCTACCAGCCTCTGCCTTCTGAGTACTGGGATTAAAGGCATGCACAATACATCAACCTAAACTGTTCTTTAATTCCTTTTCACAAGTTGGAAGCTTAGCCGGGTGGGGTCTTGCCCTGAGGTCACCACTCCCTTTATTCAATATCTTAAACTATTTATCCCCTTGAACACAGGACTTAGCTCCATTCCACTTCCTGGTGCTCCTTTTCTCCATCTGTACAGTTTGTATTTTTCTTTGCTCAGCTTGCTTCTTTTCATTATAAATCTTCTGTAGAGTTAACACTAATAACTACACTACAGAGCCTATACTGGGCTGTTTTGAGATTTCAGCCATATTCTTCACCAAAATATCACAAGAATGATTTCTAGACAGCATACTAAAACCTCTTGAGCCAGGGCCCCACAGATTATTAAATCACACACAGCACCATTGTCTTCCATAGTTCTACTAGCATGGCTCATTAAGCAATGCTTAAAGCATTCTACTGCTTTCCTAACCCAAACTACCAACATCCAAATTCCTCCAGACAAGAGGTCATGCCCATCACAGCAATACCCCTAGTCTCTGGTATCAACTTCTGTCCTAGTTAGGGTTTCTATTGCTGTGAAGAGACACCATGACCATGGCAACTCTTATAAAGGAAAAAATTTAACTGGGGCTGGCTTACAATTTCACAGACTTAGTCTATTATTTTCATGATGGTGTGCAGGCAGACATAGTGCTGGAGAAGGAGCTGATAATTCTACATCTTGATCTGCAGGCAGCAGAAAAATACTGTGTGCTATACTGGGAGTAGTTTGAGCATAAGAGACCTCAAAGCCTGCCTCCACAGTGACACACTTTACCCAACAAGGCCACGCATCCTAATAGTAGCACTCCTTATGCACCAAGTACTCAAACACATGCTGTGGGATATTTTCTCACACTGTGTGAAAGGCACCTTCTGATTGGCTCAACAAAGAGCTGAATGGCCAATATCTAGGCAGGAGAAGACAGGCAGGACTTCCAAAGAGAGAAAGGAACTCTGGGGGGGTATCTGAGGTGTGGGGAATTCACCATCAAGATGCAGAACATAGATTAATATAAACCAGATAATTTAAGTTGTAAGAGCTAGTTGGGAACAAGCTTAAACTAAGACCAAGCTTTCATAATTAATAAGAAGATTATTTGGGAGATGGCAGTCCAAAGAAAGTCTGACTACAGTGTATGGAGGCCATACCTATTCAAATCACCATACTAGGTCCTGACTTGAAACTCGGCCCTCAAAAGCAACACAAAAGCAGGGCCCTGCAGCACAACCACAGCTGATTAGAATCTGTGAGTCCCAGAAGGGCACTGACACACCGTGCCCGTCAGAAGGAAGGCAATGAGGGGGACAGAAGGACCCCCAAATAGTACAGATCTAATATTAGGTCTGTTATTTGAGCCATGACATCCTTAATTTGATACTGTTAAAACTCTTCTGGGGGAGCATTGGTTAGAATTGTGAAAAGTAACAGTATCAAGGTTAATGTGACTTAAATACAGCTTTCATAGATGAGCATTTTATTTACTGCATGACAATGTTACATTCAGAGGTTCCTTCACTGACATTTTTTGGGGGGAGCAGGGAAGCCAGAAAGAAGATGGCAGAAAGAATTAGTGTGAAATCAAAGGAGGAATGAAGGAAGGACAAGAAAGGGAGGGAAAGATGGAAGGGAGCAGTTGAGAGTAAGAGTGGACCACTGGGGAGAAGAATAGGGATGGCAGGGAGAGGAGAGATGATGTGTGGCATGAATGTGGTCACAGTGTGTTGTATACAGTATGCTACAGTCAAAGAATTTAAAAGGTGATAATGATACATAAAAATAACAAAAACAAGTGATACCTTAAAAAATAAAAATGTACACATAACTGAGTTCCTGCTTCCTTTGGAATTTCAATGCTTTGGTGAGTTATGGGAAACACTGTTATCTTGCACTTGAGGACTTAGGATTCTATTTAGACATCACATATATATAAAACCACTGAGCAATTTTTGGACATTGAAGTTGTTTGTAGTATTTTGTTCTTACAAATAACACTGTGGTGAATACATACAGACAGCCTTATAGACAGTCATATTTTATCACTTGATTAACTGTAGTGGAATTTCTTCTTGAGATCTAAGTATCGACCTCTATTGAAGTATTTCCTCCAGGAAGCTGGTTGGCCTCTGAACTTTTGTCTTATGTGTTTTTCTACTCATTTTTATCTCTGTAGTCTGATAAGGAAATTTGATTGTTTTGATTTTCAGTTTTTTTTTTTTTTTTTTTTTTTTTTTTGGTTTTTCGAGACAGGGTTTCTCTGTGTAGCTTTGCGCCTTTCCTGGAGCTCACTTGGTAGCCCAGGCTGGCCTCGAACTCACAGAGATCCGCCTGGCTCTGCCTCCCGAGTGCTGGGATTAAAGGCGTGCGCCACCAACGCCCAGCTTGATTTTCAGTTTTTAACCAGTAATAATAAGTATTTTAATGCCTTTCTTTTCATTATATTTTATATGTATGTTTTCTCTTATGTCTCTTGGTATTTTCCTACCAAAGCCTTTGTCTTTTTCCTGTATATTTGTGCATTTCTTATAAACTTAATCAACCTCTCCTGTTCTTCAGGTATGTTACACTTTTCCTTTTTCCATCCAAATTTATTGGCTGTATTATATAAAAAGAACAATGGTTGACACTTTGTAAGTGTTTTGGTACCACTATTGTTTTTAACTTTTTAAGTAGTTCCTTTAGCAGTAAGAGATATGGTACGATTATTTTCATTTTACTCTGAATGAAACTGGGGTTAAGTGGTAAGAGAATGCCCCTAAATTATTCAGCAACTTGAAGACATGCCAAATTCATTATCTGCAGTTAGATTCTTAAATCAGTCTCTTTAAATTCTTCAGTGTTACTCTGTATTACTTCCTATGACAGAATGCTCAATAGCATTAAAAGCCTAATCTATTGTCCACATTTTTTGCTACTGTTGTTGTTGACTAGAGAAAGTATTTATCAAACCGAGGGAAGTACAATGTAGTGTAAGACTCAAGCTATAACCAATTGTTATGCCAAAGTCTGGGATCTTTGCTTGATAGATGAAACCAGCTTGCAACCGCACTACAGAATATGAGGTAAATACTCTGATGCCGCTTGTCTTCCCCATCATTCCTAGGTGCTCTTATTGGCTGATCCCAATGAAAACCAAGGAACCCATTGATGGGGTTCATTGACTTACGCATTCATGGAGCAGGTGGAAAATGGACTTGAAGGGCCAAGGAGATTTCTAGCAGACTTATTCAGGACACACAGTAGGTCCAGAAAATGATACATACTAGGAGCAGAACAAGAGGCAGACGATAGCTTTGAGAGAAAGAGAATTTCAAGCCTTCGTTATCTTCTAACATTGTCTGTGTACTTCACTGTTCAGGCAGGAAAGTGAATTATCTGTCATCCCCTTCCTTTCTTTACCAATGATACTTAACACATAATCAGCAGTGTTGAGTACCTTCACATACGCTCTGTCAGGTATCTGGGAGGCAGTATTCAACTGACAACTGAGGCTTGGAAGTTGTTTTCCTCAGTGTTCCATAATTATAAATTGTAGTTTCTGCTCTACATTATAATATCTATGCTACTTTGCAATCAATTAAATTGCCAAGCCACATGTTGACTTTATAATTCTATCTTTGCTTCCCTGTGAGCAGTGATTTGTTGATTTGTCTAAAACAAATAAACAAAAAATTTAAACCTGCTGCTCTTTGCTTAACTCCACTGATAACTTTTATAATAAGATAAAACTTACAAGTCTCCTTAAGGCATATGAAACTTGCCTTGGTATGAGAACACTATTTTATTGATTTGACTTTATTCATTTTAAATATCTGTGGGTGGGTGTGCATGCGTGCCTGTCTGTCTGTCTCTGTCTACACACACACACACACACACACACACACACACACACACACACACACACACACACACACACCACATTGTGTAATATTGATTAAGACTGATCATTAGAAGCCAGGCGGTGGTGGCACATGCCTTTCATTCCAACACTCCAAAGGCAGAGGCAGGCAGACCTCTGAGTTTGAGGCCAGTCTGGTCTACAGAGTGAGTTCCAGGACAGCCAGAGCTCCACAGAGAAATCCCATCTCAAAAGACAAAAAGACTGATCATTCAGTTCTCAAACACACTGTTATTAAGATTTTTGGTGGAGCTATTGTACCCATTTCGAGAAACCCCCAGAGACCACCAAGGAGCCGGTTTCTGAAGACGAGTCCTTTTTATTGTCAGGTTCGAACCTTGGCCACCTCATGGCAGATGGAGGGAAATGCCATGCTGGCAGCGGGCCCAGGGGTAGAGAGTTTTTATAGGAAATACTATAAGCCAGAAATTACATGCTTTGGCAACTTGGGATTGGGTAGAAGTGATATGAGGCAAGGTGAGTTTTTTGAAAGAATTAGTCTAGACTTTGGGCACTAAACCACATTTGAAACTATTGAGTTGGACTTTTTGATGGAGAACCACAACTTGCTGAGCAGGATTATCTGGATATCTTCAAGGGTCATAATCCACAGACAGAATGTCCACTGGAGCATACTGTCCTGTGTCTGTTCAAGTTGTCATGGCACATTCCTGGGGTCCTTTCTGGAACTGAGTACAGCAGGTGGTCTAAGATGGTGGCCCTCCCCTAAGATGGAGTCTGTATTGTCTTCACAGAGCTAGAGATTGAACCTGTGTTCCAGCAGTGGGCTACACCCCAAACCACATTGGATTATTCTGGGCCTCTTTTACTCATAATGGCTTTGCCCAAATGTTTAATCTGCCTCAATTTCTGTCTTGAACTGTTAGCTCAAATAGTGTTTCCTTGGTGCTCTTTTCCTCAGTTTCTCCCCAGAACCCAGAAAAGATTTGTTCTTTGTGGTACATGGTTTTGTGTTTGTGTGTGTGTGTGTGTGTGTGTGTGTGTGTGTGTGTGTGTACTATTAGTTTATTTTGTAATTACAAAGGAATGCACATGATCACACATGATACTTCTTTAACTTACAAATCCAACTAAACCTATGGTCATTGAGAATAACTTAAGTGGTGGAGCAAAGGGGCTCAGCTGTGGATATGCTCATGTTTGAGGTCGTCTGTGGATACCTAAGGTCAAAGGCTGTGTTGGTCTTCTAGTCAGGTGGATGGTGATGGCTGTTTGAAAGTAGCTCAGGAATAAATGTTCTACTGAAATACAATCATTATTTCTAACAAAATTGCATTATCTTATATTTTTATATCTATAAACACAATAAATATAATTTCTCTCATTATTTCAAAGTAGCAAAATTAATTGCTGCAGACATCAGCTAGGTAGTAGCAGTAAGAAAATCAGAAACATGAGAAAATGTGGTGATGTCAGGACTTAGAACTATAAGTTTTAACAACAGTAACAAAACAAAGCAAAATAATAACAGCACATACGTACTAAGATGAACCCAAAATTTGGCTTTTAAATATCATCACTTTTTATGGAAAAAGTAAATTTACAAATTGTATTTTAGTTTGAGTCTGACTTTGATTTAAATACTTGGCAAAACCATAAATAACACTTTAACGATACCTTTGCTGCTTTATCATGAACCTACATGCATTGAAACTTTACATAGTTCCAGGTTCCTGGCAGGTGCTGGGCCTTTGAGTATACACATGAACACTGATACCGATAGCAACAATTAGTTTCTAAAGCTTGTAAAATTGGCAGAAAAGTCAATTTCTAGATAGAGTACTGTGTGGTGAGGACAACAACATGATGTGCTTTCCAGAGAGCCTGAGAACAGAGGAGGAGGAGAGAGAGACCCTAAAGATTCAGGACCTAACAAAGACCAGGAACACTTTTTTTAAAATCTGTATTTCTATGCTATTTGGTTTTATTTTGACATTTTCTCTTGATACATTAAAGATGAATTATATAATGTACTTAAAAAGATTCAGTGTCTGTATCATATTGATGTTTACTCTAGGTGGATTAAAGGGTTAAACATTAAAATGTTAGATAGTGGTTTTTTGTTTGTTTGTTTGTTTGTTTATTTGTTTTTTATACCCAGGAAATCACATATTGTATCAGCATTATTATTTGGTTGCACACAGTACTTTAAAAAATAATTTTCATTCAAGGTTATATGTGCAGTCTTTAAAGTCTCACAGTATAATATTAGTTTTTCAGAAACTAATACTGCCATTTTGTGTCCATATATATCACAGTTATCAGACTTTTAAAGAACATATTCAGGGCACATGTTCAGTCAATGACACTGGACTTTCTTTTTGTAAATTTGTTATTTCAGAATGTTGAAGCCAGAGAGAGTTAAATTTAAATCTTAATTTACTGACCATTGACTTTGTCTATTTCCTTGTATAAGTGATCTGCCTTGTAGAGGCAATCTCCCAAGGAGGCATCCATCTTTGGCACCATCTGTTTTCCTGGTGGGAAACTGCATTCCTGCGGTGTGAGAGGACTCACTGCTCACGGATTGCACTTTTGAGAACAGACTTCCTGTCTGGAAGAAAAGGCACCACAAGCATCCTGTTGGGTATAAACACCTATGACCTAGGTCAGACCTTCAGAGTGCCTCTCAGTTGCCATAGGAACTCCCTTCCAACTTCAGTGTTCTTCACCGTCTTATGCTCTGACTCCAGATTAGGTGTTGTTTTAGACAGCTCACATTCCACTTGACTTCTCTTGTCTCATACAGAAATGTGTTGTAATGAGTCCACCAGTGTCTCTCCTTTTTATATCCATTGCCATGATTTCTATCAGAAAAGCTTGGGAACTCCACTATGGTGATATCTTTCCCAAATCTTTTCTCTGCTACAGAGTCTTCATGCTCCCTGGGTTCATAAACTATTGTTCATTTCTGTCTCCATTGGAAGAATATTCACATGTTTGAATCCACAAAGAATTCTACTCCGAACTGTAAATTTTATTTTTCCTGCCTTGTACATTGTTGTAATTAAAAGTCACACTTAGTAATGAGAAATAACAATATCTATGTTTTCTAGGTACTAAGGAAAGCTACTACTAAAAACTGAGCATGATGCTAAGTGTTTTCTGGGCATTATTTCAGTCCTAAACCATCTGTGTCTACCTATACTTGTCATTCACATTTAACAGTTATTGAGGATTTAAGAGATTATATAATTTCCCCCAAAGCAACATAGATATTTATAAACATATAATATTGCCTAATAATTATGACATGATCAATATGAATGACTGGAACAAATGACTAGAAAAAAAAAAAACAGTGCTATTAGAATTCTAGAGTAAATTGGGCCAGCAGAGGAAGTCGTCTTAAAATTGTACCAATAAGGGCTGTGTTTGGAATGCAAAACCAAGAAGTGTTTAGACTTCCCATTTAGAACAAAAACATGAGAAGCCAACTAGTAGTCAAATCCCCAACAGAGAGTGAATGAAAACAGATGTGCCCCCGCCCAAGGAGGGGCTTGGGCAGAAAGGCGATGAGCTGTGTTCTCTAATGGAGTTATGCTTGGCGATCTTGGAGCTGGGGGAGGGGTGGTAAACACAGTACATTTTGGTTTAAGGATATTAAACAGAAAGTATGAATTAGCTACTAACTACAAAAGTTTGGAGAACATTTAGAAAGCCTTAATGTAAAAACGATCTGAACAAAGTCAGTGGCCAGAAGAAACAGAGATGTACTAGTAAGGGACAATGAGAACTGGATGTGGACTGTCAGATCGTAGGGGGTTAGAAAAATGAAGAGTCGAAGATTCACTCCATAGAACACAGGGCTACTAGATAAATTAATTCAGATGCATGCCTTCACTTTACAATGATGGAAGCAGCGGTTGAGAATGAACACCCTGACCAAGAGCCTTCAGAACTGCTGCAGCATGCCTTCCTCAGCATGTCCCAATACTCTCTGCACTGTCTTACACTCTGTATTTATGGACAATTTCCTTTAAGTTTCTAAAATGATGAAATGAAGATACAGAATTGACACTGTTGCTCACTTTCTATATCACCCACTGGTAAGCTTGACCTCTACAGTATTCCTCAGAATGACTGTTCTTCCAACAGTGCCCATTGCAATGCCTCATCACATTCAAGAATTAGAAACATCTAGACTAAAATTTATCTCAGCTGCAACTTGCCAGAGCAATCAAAGTATGTTCTGGAAAAATATATTTTGAAACATGTATTTAGATGTAATGTTTTAAAATTTGGGGAGTTGGCAAGAAGCAGATTAGCTTCTTATGTCTGTAGTGCTTATGAACATGAAGGAAATGGTAGATAGTCATATTATATCAGTTTTTAAGTAAACAGAATAGAATTGTGGTTCCCCAATAACTCATCAATAGAGAAGAAAAAGCTGTGTGAGATTTGGTGTTCTAGAATTTTCTGAGCACCGAATGGTAGAAGTGAAATATTTCCCCACCCCTCCCCAAACATATACTCCTCACAAACCGGGACTATCTATGGGAGAGTTATGACTGGCAAAGCGATTGGTAGAGTGTTGTGGATGACTCCAAGTATATAATTCAGAATGTTTGTCCTAAAGGAATTTGGAGTTTATTTCTTTCCATTTACTAGGAAGGCAATAAAGGAGAAAGTTGTGATTTAAGAATCTGAACAAAGAATGAAGCAGAAGACAAAAATGTGTTTTCCTATGAGCAGGTAACTTTGAAATTTCTCTTCCTTTTGGTGAAAACCATGCTCATTCTTACAAGATTTTTAAAAGTGAACAAGGAGTCCAATAGTTGACATCTTCCTACCATTAAAAAACTACTTCTGTGGAATTTCATCAGCCTCTTACTTGCTAAGAATGGAGGGCTACGAGGCCTCTGCCGCTTTCTTAAGTAAGGCACTAGAGCAGCTGAGGCAGCTATGGGAAAGAGCAACCTACAGCAAGGACTCATTTGAGCTAGGTGCTAACATTAAGTAAGAGATGAATTTATTACTGAACTTCTCTTGTACATCTACTTAAGTTTTCATGGTAAACTCTCACATGTACATACTCACACACAGTTTGTGGGTTATGATCTCTGGGCTTAGTCATGTAAAGCGAAGTGAAAATGGGTGGGCTGGTTGGGAAAGAAAAATGCTGACACCTTAAGATACACAGAAGCAAAATATGTCAGTGTGAAAAAGGAGCGGGCAGGGTGCAAAGATTCTCGGAATGCTTTCTGTGAGGCTTCAGGAAGCTCTCTCTAGATTCACAATGATGTTTCTGTCTTGTCAGCGTTTTTCCTTTGTTGGTGTTGGACTTTATGACATATCTAAGAATAATAAATAATTTATAAGTTGCAATAATGGCCTGAAACATTTCTGGCAGATTTAAAAAATTCTTTTCCAATAACTCATTTGATAAAGTCTTCAGTTCCTTTCTCTAGAATAGTTCACACAGCAATGCTTTGTTTTAAGGATTGTCTATCAATGGATAGCAGAGCATTCATTATGCATCCAAGTCTGCTTTTTTATGGATCATTTTCTTGCTTCCTTTTATTTTTCCCCTTTAAATGGCATATTTTTTTCTGGATGTAATCTGATTCTTTGGGATATAAAAACAAAATCATTCAAGGGAAAAATAAACACTTAAGTTTCTCAAGGGAAATGACAGTTTTTCATAACAACCAGCACACTTGCAACATAATTATTAAATTATATTTTTATAAGTCACCTATACATCCCATATATGAGCACATGTAGTGGGTTGACTGCTATACTCTGAAAAATGGGACAGGGAGGGCACAATAGTATCACCGTACATATTCCTAAGGAATAACATTATCCTTTTTGTTCTTATTGACAACTTCCTGAGTACATATACTTAAACAGCTGTCCTGGCCATTTTCCAAAATTAATGCAGTGTGTAACTTTTCTCCTTTGTTCCCTTTTGCAGGTTTTATGGGTAATCTCAAAGTAGGGGGTCGGGTCTCAGAAATGGTTCTTTATTCCTGCAAACTTAGCCTGCTGTCCTTAATGATTAAGGTCATGCTCGCATTACACCCTCATCACATCCAAGGCTGCAGAATATGTTTCTAAAAGCAGAATGCAAGGTGTTCTACATGATTCATTTTTCTGTTCTTTCCTGGACATCTTAGTAAATAAAGATTGAATTCACAAACTGGGAAGCTGCTGTTTGGCTACAGACCCAGAATTTTGCATACGTAAAGTAACTAGTCATTCTTATGAATGAAACGGGTAGGGAAGACATGAAGAGAGACAAAAGAAATGAATACTAAAGAGTAGGAATTCCAGTGATCACAGAGACGTGAGGGAGTTAAAGGATCACTCTCAAAGATGAAGGAATTTATGAAAAGAATTGAGCAAGTGGACAGCATCTTTCCAGAGACACCCATGGAGTTCTTCTGAGCTCAGAGTGCATTCCAGTCATAGTCAGTTCTTACTAATTTCACTCTGGGGATAAAATAGACACATCAAAAGTCTAACCTTTCAGAGAAGGTAATATAGCATTCTCCTCTTCATTCTCAGCAGGCAGTGTTTCTATTCTGGACATTTTCTAAACCAGCATCTGAATCTTAAGGCACAGCTTTGGACCTACAGTCTAATTCCTCAATTCAAAGAATGGCATTTATTGAAATAGTTGCTTTTCATATATGCAAACAAAGTTAGCATTCTATGTCTATTAATAAACTTTCAAGCTCTTGGGAGCCACTGGCAACCAGGAGATGACAGCAATATCCAAGTGGTTAGCTGAAGTGACCTAGAGGACCTTTCAGTGGTTTAGGATCAGGGGAAATTACTGCAAGTTGCATTATTGGAATCAGGGAGACAAATGCTAAAAGTAAGGACTTACAAACAATACAGATTCTGTGATTTTTGTTTCTTCCTTTGTCTAAAGACATAATCATCAATACAAGAATAAGACCCACCTCACTGAGTACTGCCTTTAAGAAAACAGTAAGCTTGCTAGTCTGTTTTCAATGGATAACTAATGTTTATAGGCCAACTGAATAAAGCTTACTCATGGGTGATACATTTTCTCACTTTGGGATGACATTTCTCGGTTCCTGAACAGATCTTATTAGCTTGCTGATTTTAATCTACGTTTTTGAAAAATGAAAGTCTTTGCTTCAGAGTTCCTTCAGTTGATTTATGTCCCATCATGTTGCTCTCTCATAGTCCCAGCATAGTAGTATCTGGTTTGGGGCTTGATCAGCAGCACAGGCTCCTTTTACTTCTTAGTCAAATCTACAAGGATTTGTGGTGAGTGTTAAATCTCTAGCAAATGGTATGGCTACAAGGTTGTCTTCAAACAAAATAAGACACTCTTTATTAAGTAACTTTGACAGAGAGGTAGGCTACTGGATTTTCTGTCCCTTAAGGTACTAACACTTGTGTTTATCAACTGTGACCATTATCCAACCAAAGTTCACTGAGGTTTGAGAGGAGCCTCTGGAAATGGAGTATAAATTCCTTTCTGTGCCCCACATTCCTAGTTCACAAACAAATATCTATTTACACTGTAAGCTATGGAGAACAAAGCTGGAGATAGGTTAATATAGCATCATCAAGTTTTTACCTACATTCTAATTCCAAATTCCTCATTGCTGCAGTTGAGGACTGAAGAATCAGCAAAGGAAATTTGGGCCGAAAAGTAGTGTTATAATATCTATATGAAAAAAAAGGCACAGCATTTTCAGATTACTTTTCAAGTGAAATATTTTAAATGGTTTTGATGGACCAATATAGATGAATGATTATACAATGCATATTTCCTGTGCTTTCTCAGAGGCTATTTAGGAGAATACAACAGAGATGAATCTCACTTTAGGTACTGGAATGCTTTTAAGACTCATTGCCCAAGTTTTTGAATGTAGGAATTGTACAATAAAAGCCAAAATATGGACTGTCAGCAGAGGGACAGTGTCCATCGGTTTAGGTAGACTGTGAAGTGATTTTAAATTTCAATAGTTTCACACAAGGTGAAATACCATAGGAAAAAAAAAAAGAAACCTTGTAGATTCTGAGCAATGTAGACTTCTGCCCAGAGATCATAATGAAGGTGAAGCCAAGCAGTGACTGGTCTTCAATCTTCCATAGCACTACAACTTGGTGCTGGTTAATGATGTTAAAATGAGATTCTTGAAGCTGTCCATCAGCCTCTGAAACATCACCACAATTAAGTTTCAAGGCTGTACTCCATAGATCACTTGATCAAAGATTATGGTTGAAAAGGTCTCATTGATATGAGTGGCATAAGTCATCCAGATGCCCCTCAAAGATGCCACCTTAAATATCACCCTTTGATTAACTCGGACAGAAATATATCAACTGGAAGGAGGGAGAGTCCCTTCTGAAGGCCTACTGAAAAGTAGGGCATGCTTTTGTTGGAAGGGAGCTTTTTAAGAATAAATCCCAAAACATAATAGTAGAGCAAAACAAAGACAAAGGCACAGTGCTGGATAAGGCAAGCAAGGGACCAGGAGAAAAAAAGAAGGAAGTGCTGAGAGCTGTAGGAATTCACAGCTCTTTCCATCATGCTTTGCTGCAGCCTCCTGCAGATGGCTCAGGCTCAGGGAAGCTTGGGACATAGACTTTGCTCAGGTGTCACCTAATTCAAATCGTCAGGCTAGAGTGAGTAGAAAAGACCTTACCTCCTTCTCACAGAAGGAGGCAATATCATGAAGAAAACCTTGGAAATAGAGCCTGCAATTTGCTTCACTAGCATTTTCTTAAGAAAACAAATAAACAAACAATAAGACTTTGAGAGATTCATTTTCCTTACCTGAGCCCCAGTTTCTACTTGTAAGAATGGCAAAATACCCATGCCACATCTTGTGTGTTAATAAATATAAGTGGACTTTGAAAAATTACAGTATAAGGGAAATTAAAAGCTTTTCTCTATTGTTCTTCTAAAGGAATGTAGCAACAGAATGAGTCCTAAGGATGTTCTGCTGTACTTATAGAACAGTGTCTTGCTCATCCACCATCAGAGAATCTTCCTCCTGCAGTAGATGGGAACAAACACAGAGACCCACAGCTGGACAATGTGCACAGATTAAGAGACCTTGGAGCACTCAGTCCGGAATGGGATGTCTCCATAAAATTTCTCCCCTCAGGGCACAGAGAACTCTGCAGAAGAGGAAAAAGAAAGATTGTAAGAGCCGGAGGAAATGAATGACACCAAGAAAACAAGGCCTTCTAGACACTACAGGACTGATTTAACACATGAACTCACAGATTGTGGCAGCACAGGTCTAAGCCAGGTGGAGTCCCAGTGCTGAGAGGAGAAGTGGACACAAGCTGCCATCCCTAACCCAGCAGCTGTCTCCAGTCGATGACTGCTCACAAAGGAAAGATAGACCCCAACAGAGTCTCACTGGGCATACAAAGTAAACTTAAGGGCAGGCCCATGCCCAGCAATGGGTGCCAACACAAAAAGAACTCAATTGTATTTTTGGAGATTTTGTTTGTTTGTTTGTTTGTTTTGTTGTTTGTATATTTGTTTTACCTCACGATGTGTCTGTATTGTGGTTTCTTATTTGTTTCTACGGGTTTTTCTGTGTGCACAAATGTGTATGTTTCAGGGTCTGTGTGTGCTTCTTGTGCTTTTTCTTTTTTCTTTTTTTTTTTTTTGTTTTTTTTTGAGACAGGGTTTCTTTGTGTAGCTTTGCGCCTTTCCTGGAACTCACTTGGTAGACCAGGCTGGCCTCGAACTCACAGAGATCCGCCTGCCTCTGCCTCCCGAGTGCTGGGATTAAAGGCGTGCGCCGCCGCCGCCACCACCACCCGGCTCTCTTTTTTCTTTTTTTGTTTGTTTGTTTTGTCCTATTCTGGCTTGCTTGTTTTTATTCTACCTTATCTTATTTCATTATTATTTTTTAGATGCCTATTTTTATTCTAATGACAGAGTGAATGAAAGGGTATAGATTTGAGGGCGTGGGGATGTGGCAAGGATCTTGGAAAGGCTAGGGGAAGGGAAACTGTAATCAGAATATATTGAATGAATATTTAAAAGTAAAAGGAAAATAATAAATTACAAATAATACAATTTGAAAAAATCAGTTTTATACTAAGAATCAATTGACTCATAAAGCTCTTGTTGGTATCATATTAACTACATGTTGGAGATACCGGGGAGAATTATTACGACATAAGTTGACTTTCAGCTTTACAGATTCCCTTAAAATTAGTCATTTCTTTTTTGTCTTCAGCTTGGGTTGACACCTTTAGGTATAATACTGTGGGAGTCTCTCTGGAGCACTGGGACTCTGTATCTGAAATTGCCAGCACCTGCCACCAGATGGCAGTGTGTAGCAAGTAAACACCAGGTGCTTTATGCTCAGGTGGGAGAGTCTGGTGCTTTTTAACTGACGATGTTTGTACACGTGTTTTTCTAAGTATTTTAAACAAAATAAGAAAAATAAAATATTACTGAATCTAATGTACAAGCAGTCAGCTCACTGACTTATGTAAGTGCTTCTGTCTACCATTTTGCTATTAGAGAGAGTGAATCTTTCTATGGTAACTCAGTTCACAGTGCTGAGGGAATCTCAAATTTTATTAAAAATAATGATATGCCTTCCAGGGAGCCATGAGTGACCATAAATGGGCTTTGTACTGTATAGATTTTGTGGGATTTTTAAAGAGATTTTAGAGGAAATTTTTTGTCTGTGCCTAAGGGTTGCTGTTGACACTGTGCAGCAGTAAGAGGAATGTAGGTTCTATTGCAGCGGTCTTCAATAATGTTATGAATTTTCTGTGGAGTGGTAGGACTTGTGCGACCAGCCTGAATGGAGAACTATCCAACATGGCAGTAGCCTTCCAAATCTCTTTCCAGTTTCCCGCAACCTTTGACTATCTCATATATCCTTTTTTACGTTCTTCTGAGGGTGCCTTGTTCTCTTAAGTAAATTCTAGTATTCTTCTAGTCCTCCTTTTCAACCTAAACACCAAAAAAAGAAATTGCAAAAAATCTACCAGGTGAATGGTGTAACAAAGGATTCTCAGAATTAGCCCTCTCCCCCAGTCTGTAAGGGGCAAACTAAGTAATTGCAAGTAACAACCTAGAAACACAAAATCCAAGTTGTTGGAGCTTCAAGGTCAGGAAATGGCAGTTAAATCTTAGAGTTATTAGAAATCCACTTTTTCACATTGTCAAAACCCACCAATACTAAATGGGAACCAGCTTTTTAAAAATTATTTGATGGACAGGTTTCTCCTACCTCACTGAGTACTGTCCCCTCTGAGTACTGTCCCCTCTGACTGAGTACCGTCCCCTCTGACTGAGTACTGTCCCCTCTGACTGAGTACCATCCCCTCTGAGTACTGTCCCCTCTGAGTATTGTCCCCTCTGAGCATCGTCCCCTCTGACTGAGTACTGTCCCCTCTGAGCATCGTCCCCTCTGACTGAGTACCGTCCCCTCTGACTGAGTACCGTCCCCTCTGACTGAGTACCGTCCCCTCTGACTGAGTACTGTCCCCTCTGACTGAGTACCATCCCCTCTGACTGAGTAACGTCCCCTCTGACTGCGTAACATCCCCTCTGACTAAGTACTGTCCCCTCTGACTAAGTACTGTCCCCTCTGACTGAGTACCGTCCCCTCTGACTGAGTACCGTCCTCTCTGACTGAGTACTGTCCCCTCTGACTAAGTACTGTTCCCTCTGACTGAGTACCGTCCCCTCTGACTGAGTAACGTCCCCTCTGACTGAGCACCGTCCCCCTATGGCAGCCTACTCTGTATGGCTTATTATCTTTGATATATAATCTTATGATTTAGTATCAGTTAAGTATAATTAATGCATTTCTTGGAGTTAGAAAGATATTTTGGTGGCTCAGAGTACTCCATTGCTCTTGCAGAGGACTCAAGTTTGGTTCCCAGCACCACTACTGCCTGCAACTCCAGCTCCAGAAGATTCCATATCTTCTGGCCTCTGCAGGTACCTACACTCAGGAGCACCCCCTCCCAAATACACATGATTGAAAGTACATTAAATACTTTTTAAACGAGTATATTTCCTGCAAGTCAAGGAAGCTTGTTTAACTCACCAAGACTTCAAATCCAGTTTGCATTTCTTAAATAAGAAAGAACATGGAACAACATGGAACCATTCCTTTGGTTTTTTTGAAAAACTCAGTTTTTATATAGCAAAATGTTTCCCCAGTTCAAGCGTAGTCCATATCCCAACTCTCATCAGGAATGATTATCTATCTATCTATCTATCTATCTATCTATCTATCTATGTATTTATTATTTATCTATCTATCTATCTATCTATCTATCTATCTATCTATCTATCTATCTATCTATCTATCTATCTGCAGAGGCCCAGAATGATCTCCGTTGAAGTTCTGTAGGTCTAAAT
Organism: Peromyscus maniculatus bairdii; assembly: GCF_049852395.1. Taxonomy (NCBI): domain Eukaryota; kingdom Metazoa; phylum Chordata; class Mammalia; order Rodentia; family Cricetidae; genus Peromyscus; species Peromyscus maniculatus. The sequence goes on along the minus strand of NC_134856.1, from coordinate 30,983,536 downwards.
TGGATCATGTGGCTACTCTGAAGATGGGGGTCGGTGGGGGAAATAGTGGAGTGAGTATCAAAGCCTTTATTAAAGTAGACAAGAAGCAAGGGGCTAGGAAAGGGCCAGGGTGGCCAGCGGTCTCTGCAGGATGACCTCTTCCATTTCATAAAACCCTTGGCTTTCAGCAGAGCACATGGATTCCCAGAATGAGAGCATTTCCAACTTCTCTTGTAGCTCCCAGTGGCTTTCTGGCAATTCCTGTAAGAAGGTACACATTTAAATACATGTATACACCATCAGGAAAATATATTATACATTATTATAGACATATTATTTGTATTAATGAAATGCATGCGTTCATAGTCAGGAAACGCTGCACTGTCCGTCTTTTACTTAAATCGGGCTCTTCCTTCTACTATCTCAATTTGATGTGACTAGAAAAACCATCTTGAATTATAACCTGGTATCCAAAAGGGAAGCTGCTTTTAGTGGGCTAACCAGATAAGAGGAGTCTGGGGTGGGGCCACAGTGGAGGCAATCATACCATCCTTTGACCATTTGCCAAAATTTTATATTGCTGAAAAATAAACTTCTATTTTGTTGAGGTGGGTTGATTTGTGTTCCTTCCAGTATCTCAATGCATATAACAAATTACTTTATTTGGAAAGAGTCTTGAGATGTTATTTATATTAAGCATCTTGGGATGAAAACATTCTGAGTTTTTCAGGGACAAGACCTAATCCAATGACAACTATTCATATAGGAGACAGATAGAGAGGAGTTACACAGACAGACGGAGGGGACTCAGAACACAGACAGGGCATGTAGTGATGGGAAAGGAGGCAGAGGCGGGAGAAGGTTCTCAGAAATTGTGGGAAGTTGGGAAAAAATCCCTATGTCTCTAAAGGGATTTCTGTGAAGACAGCTCGTTTTTACCTTATTTGTTGTTTGTTTATATGGTAATAGCTCAGGCAGGCCTCAAGTTCATGATCTGTCCTCTATATCTGTTTGCTGAGTGTAGGATGACAAGCATGGACTAGCATGCCCAGCCTGATAACAGGTTTATGACCCCCAAAACTGAGAGGATAAACACCTGTGTTCACCAAATTTGTGATTACTTCATACGGCAGCATTAGGAGATATACACTTGCTTATGGTGCGGGGCCTTTTTAAAAAATGTTTTGCCATTCATAAAGACACCTAAGTAACAGTTTTCCAACTGTATTACAATCTTGAAAGCAAATCTGCACCTTAAGATTACTTATGCACCCCACATATCTGGACAGTTTTTAGTGGCACTACATTCACATTGCTAGCAACTCATGAGGGAATTGGTATTTAACAGAGACTGTCTCAAATAAAGCTTGGAAGAATTTCAAGAACTATTACTATTAATTATCATTACCACATTGCCAAGTATGGGTGCTGAAGCAAAGGATGGGTAAAAGTAAAAGAAAACCTGCAGAGACGAATACAAATTTTGGATATGCTAATGTGCTGATGTCTATGGCAAGGGTTAGTTTATGTTGTGAATGAAGCAGACGCTTCCCTCCCCACTGCCAGTACTAAGTAAAAACCCAGCAGGCTGTCTGCTTATTTACATTTCACCTGCCTTCTAAGTTAATTGTTTTTCCTCGATCTTCTGTAATGACAGCTTGTGGTTTACTGCACCTGAATATGAATAGGAATTTTGGTTGTTGTTTTCATCAGATCATTTAGGCAGATATAGAAATACCCAAATTAAGTTGCCTGGTTTCCTGAAGAAATGAGAAGTAGAGAGTTCTGCTGACTTGCTGGTCTTTGATGAAAACTTTAAAGTATTTATCTTTGATTGAAAGCTTATTTTGATGGTGCTTCAGACACTCTGCAGCAGCTATAGAAAGTTAAGCAGGGTGAATGGAAGTCCAAGTTACTGAGTCCAAGCATAATTTTTATTTCCACTAACATGGCCACTTGGTTCATGGGCTCATCGGGAAATGAAATGTACGGCTGGAGAAAGAGGTTGACAGTTCATAAAATGGGTCATCTTACTTACTTGATTATTGAATTGCATTGCTGAAGTCACCTTTTGATGAGCAGTTACATGCGAATCAAATATCTTCACATCCTTTGCCCATTTGGGGAGATCTACCCATACTTCTTCTCCAAACGTCCTTCTCAACGACTTTCCTATCACTGTCCTTCCAAGTTCCTTACCATCAAGTCAATCTATTGGCTAAAGCCCATGAGTCATTGAATAGCACATTAGGCCATTTCTCTTTCCAAGAAAAATGCATGATCAATAATGCAGCTGTCCATTTCTGAGTGGCACCTGCAGAGCATGCAGAATCTAGTATAAACTGGGTTCTAGTCTTCTCTTCCTCATAATTTCTAGAGATAGAGAAGAAGCCACATGGCAGAGAAAGTGTTATGTTAAAAATTATGTATATATCTCTCCCTTGAGAACTTCTTTGTGATTGCATTGGATATAACATGTGAGGTTCTGATGAAAGTCTCAATCAACTTTTAAATTGCAAAGAGACTTGAGTTTGGCCATCGGGCTAATGAGTGCCATATACTATCTCTAAGTTTAATTTGAAAAGTCTTGTGTTTAAGTCTAGATAAACTTCTATAAAAGAGGACACTAGAAAATACGCTTTCAAGAAAAGAGAAATTGAAAGGGTTAAACCTATTAAGAAGTGGCATGGAAACTAATAACAAACAAGAGATTGCTTGATGCTAGGCCAGTCCTACATGGCCCAAGATGGCTTATTGGAGGGGTTGAAACTTGTCTCAGTCTTAACAGTCTTTGTCTAGTGCCAAGTTGGTCCTAAGGAGGACTCTTCAGGGAGCACATTCATTCTTGAAGGCATTGGGAACTCATATAACACCCTGAAACAGGCTCATTATTTCCCCAAAGCAATTCTGCCGCCCACCTAAAAGTCTTTCATACAGAATCCCACAGTTTAAACTAATTACCTTCTGCATTATTTAGCTTAATGTACATCATTAAAGTCAGTTTTCTTCTTTAGTGTTGTGGAGAATTCAAATAATAATGCCTTGTATTTGTAAAGAACTTAATTTACAACCCCCCCCCCATTCATTATGATGCTGGATTCTTTTTTTAAAAAGTGTATATATGAAGGTTCCAGTGTGTGCAGTAATTATACAGCAAGTCTTACAAGAGCAAGGGCAGACTCTGTCAGACTCCTGTTACTCCCCATGTCTAGTGCAGAGCTCAGGAAAAGGAATGCAATCATTTGCAAGGGCCAACTCATTTAATCCACAAAACAGAAGCGGGTGCAACCACGCTCCTCACTCCACAGCTGACAGAAGCTAGGCTGTCAGTCATCATACAACAGGCCATTGTGGGACTTGGCTCTTCCCCTTAAATCACACCTCTGTGGTGTGAATGGAGAAATGTGATAAGATAGTGAGTTAGTACAAAACAGGAGCACGGCGGCATAGAGAGAGTAGACACTTCCTGGTCTAGCAGAACCAACCAGGCTGCCCCATGGTTTTCCTCTGTACCATCTTTGCTTCTTTCTGCTTATTCATCTATAACACACTGTTGTGTCTTCAGATGCTCTGCCCACCTGTCACTCTCTTTGCTATTTGATGCCATCATTCCTCCTAAACTCATCACAGCCCGGTTTCCATACACTGGCTTGTTGCTCTAGGGAGCTGGTGCTAGCTGTCAGTGTGCCTCAGAGACCTCTCTGTGAGGAATAACATTCCTAATTCTCTTCCCAGAGACAGAGCAGGGCTTCTTGAACTCTCTCCACTGTGGTCCCTTTTCAAGAGAGGTTTTTGTTTTTTCTTTTGTTTTGTTTTTGTTTTTAGCAGAATCCCAAGGCTAGTGGTTTGAATAAGACTCTCTCATAGCTTCAGGTATTTGGACACTTGATCCACAGATGCAGTTCATGATGATGTTTGAGGAAATTATGGAACATTTAGGAGGTATAGCCTTGCAAAGGAGTTAAGCCACTGGGGTTGGTTTTTGAGTGTTTGTAGCCTTCCGTCCCTTTAATTTGCTTTTTTTCTCTGGAGTGCCAATAGAATGTGACCTGTCAGCTTCCTGCTCCAGCTGCCTGCCACCATGTGTAGTCCCTGCTATTATGGACTCTTATCTCTCTGAAACTGGAAGCCTAGACACACTCTTGTATGAATTGTTTTTGGTTATGGCATCTTATTACAGCAGCAAAATTAACCAATATATGAGTATATAGGTATATAAAATAGGAATGCAAATCAAATTGATAATAAATAATGAAGGAATTTTCCTAAACCATTGTCCTAGATTAGCAGGAATATTCTAGAGACACAGCCCGGGGTTCACAGAACCCAAGCTAGTCTCCAGAAGAGAGACTGAGGTCCCACACAAGCAACACCTTCTTGTTCTCTTCCATCCTGAATCTATGAAACACCTGATGATAAAGACAATTCAAGGCCACGAAAGTCAAGAGACTAAGATAAGAAGGCAGATTATTGACCTCCAGTTGCCAGAAGTGGGAGTCATTTATCCCTCTAGGCCTTGGAGATCAGATCTGAGAGTAATTCAAATGGTATAAGTGTTCAAACCTGTCTCCATGCATTTACTTCTCCTTTTGTTTTTGGTTTTTCAAGACAGGGCTTCTCTGTGTAGCTTTGCACTTTTCCTGGAACTCACTCTGTAGTCCAGGCTGGCCTCGAACTCATAGAGATCCGCCTGCCTCTGCCTCCCTAGTGCTAGGTTTAAAGGCGTGCGCCGCCGCCGCCGCCGCCGCCGCCGCCGCCGCCGCCGCCGCCACCGCCACCACCACCACCCAGCTGCTTTTACTTCTTGCCTCTTGTAAAATGTGAACTGTTCCATGACCCTAAAGGTACCAGGTCCCAGATCCACTGAATTCCACTTCTTATGTTCTCAGTGCTTCTGCTTCTCCAACCTGTGTTCTCTACTCTTTGCTTCACTCCCCTTTTCTCCTTAATCCTTTTCCCCTTCTCTCTTCTTCTTTTAGGTTACGCTTACCAACATATAAACAAACGGCACCATCTCTGATCTAAACTATAAAACAAATAAACCCCACTTGATCCTATATGCACCTCTGTCCTCTATTCATTTATTTCCCCTTTATAGCAAAAATCTTCCACAGGGATGTTTATAGTTACTTTATGTCTGTCCTCCTGTGTCTTGCCTCATATCTGCTTTCCACAATCCAACCCCCAGGACTCCACTGCAATGACTTATATCTGACTGTGGTCAATTTTGCCACCAGAAGCAGAATACAGGATGTAGAGTGAAGGACAGAGAAGGCTTATCTCACCCGGAATGACAGCCTCTCTTCTGGAATCCCTATGGTCTGAGATGTTCTCTCCATGGCAGACTGGCTGGGAAGCAATGGTGAGTATTTTTAACATCTCCCATACTGCCAAGTTCAAAGGCCAGTTCTCAACCCATTGCAACCTTGACACAGTTGCTCACTTTGTCTTCTTGTGGCCTTTGGATGGCAACACTCTCCTAGTTTTTCTTCTCCCCTACAGTCTTCTATGTCTTCCTTTACTAGCTGCCCTCTGGTGAACTGAAGCACTGGCCTGTTTCTTCTCCTTGGTCTAGTCTCCTTTCTTTTCTCTTTCCAGCACCTATGCACAATCTCAGGGTTGGCACTAACGTTTGCAAAGAAGTGGGAGTTCTAAAGAAAGGGGAGTTACAGTATTTCCCCTTAGATAATGCCAATTACTGTTGAAAGTTTCATGGTTTTTCAACACTCATATAGAACCAATTCCATGTTGTGGAAAAATGGAGAAAAAGCCAGATCAATGTTCCCTGTTTCTTACTTACTGACAATAGTGCTGTCAACCTACACATATTTGGTAGGCAGGAATAAGTTTGAAAACTCTAGACTAGCTCTTTAAAATTTATACCTTGGTATATTTCTCTCAGACCTTTTATATGTAAGAATTTTCATTTTTCTGGGAAGTTTTGTTTTTCAAGGGAAGTTGCATCCAGGACTGCAAGAAGGTAAAAGGTATATCACTTTTGCATGAAATTTTCTGGTGAGGAAACATCAATTATGCAATTTCAGATTAATTTTTACAACAAATAATATATATTTATATTTAACTTGGCATTAATTAGTAAACATAAGAAGGGCCTTAAGAAGTCTTCACATTCCAAGGAATATCCAGATATTGGAATAACTTTGATTTTATTCATAATTTTCTAAACGTTTTTCAGGGATGCAGTCTTGTCACAAATTAAACTTTATTATCTATTACCCATATTTTGAGGCATGTGTAAATTATCTCCTAAACTGTCAAAAGATAGAAAGACAGGAAGAGGACAAAGAGATGGTAATCTCAGAGTAGGATAAGCAGACCTGATGAGCTGGGGCCTTTGGTTCAGGTTCAGGGCTAGGGAATGTGTAACTCCCTCTACTGAATGCACTAACTCAGGTGGATGGCCAGATCTCTCTGGAAGGGATGTGCAGCACAGGGGAAGACAACAATCTCTGGGCACTCTGGCCTGGAAGCAAAAATATCAGAGATGAGATGAGGCCGAGCATGTCTTCTCTTGGTGAGACATCAAGGTGACAAAGACGACCTGCATTTGAGTGTGAGAGAAAGGCTGCCTCAGGAGGTGATGGAGCATGGATTATGGAGGAACAGGTTGTTGGTCTTGGATACCGGCCTGGCTACTTATCAAGTGTTGGCAGTGAGTCTGCTAGTTAACCTCTCAGTCTCTCTCTTTGCTTTATCTGTAAAAGTGGGAGTAATAACAGCAGCTACTTAGTAGGGCTGGTAAGAAGATTAATTAATTAATTAATACAGAATTCTTAATATTGGTGATGCTGATGTTTTGGGATAGACAATATCTTGATGGGATGAAGAGAAGTCAGTGTGTAATGTGTATTATATAATATTTATCAACTTTTCTATCTCTGGCCTTATAGTTAGATTAGCAGCATCCCCATCATTTATGGCAAACAGATTCACCCGTGTGTGTGTGTGTGTGTGTGTGTGTGTGTGTGTGTGTGTGTATCTGTCTATCTGTATGTATATCTATCTATCTATCTGTCTCTCTGTCGGTCTATTTATATATATGTATATATAAGGAATAAAGATGGGATAGATGTATATTAATTGTTAATAAGTGGAAAAAATAAGTTATTGGTCTTGCTCAGTCTGGGATGACTCATCCCTAGCCGGCTTGAGGCCCAGCCAAGTAAAAAAGTTACTTTCTGAGAGCCAGCCTGGGTCTGCCTAAGCTGGAAAGGTGACTCAGAGGTTAAGAGCACTGGCTGTTCTTCCAGAGGTCCTGAGTTCAATCCCCAGCAACCACATGGTGGCTCACAACCATCTGTAATGAGATCTGGTGCCCTCTTCTGACATGTAGATAGACTAATAAATAAATCTTAAAAATAAAAGAGAAGAAAAGAAAAGAAAATAAAAGAGAAGAAAAGAAGAGAAAAGAAAAGAAAAGAAAAGAAAAGAAAAAAGAGAAGAAAAGAAAAGAGCCTTAGTAATAACAGCTGAAACATGATCTGGAGATGACCTGGACCAATGAGAGGCAGCCATGTCACACCAGCAGATGCATATTCATCAGACCTCCCCCCAGGGTGGGGTGGAGGGTGTATAAGGCTTGCCTCTTCCTGAATAAAATGAGCTGCTTGTTTCGACATTCTCCCAGAATCTGTGTGGTTTGACTCTGCGCCTGCTTGGCCCTCGCCCCCAAAGGGAACAACAGCAAGGACCCTGCTACATCTGGTGCTGAAACCCGGGAAATTTGGTACTTGAACAGGGTCTGTTTGTCTCCCTTTACTCATGTGCAGCGCTGGTTGAGAAGCCCCCTTGAGCGGTATATTTCGGTGAGTAGGCCCCTCTACGTTGTGTAAATTTGGTCCCTTCAGCAGGTAAATGCTGGGACCCGGACTTTCTTCTTTCTGTTTGTCTTGTTTGTGAGTCTGTCTGTACAGTAAGGTGGCATGTACTTTTGTTCAGACTTGCCTGGTGTTTCCATATAAGGGCTGGTCCCTCAGGAAACAACAGCCACCATCTGAGTATTTTTAGTTGTATATGTGTATATGTATGTATGTATGTATGTATGTATGTATGTATGTATGTATGTGTTTGTGAATGCATGTGTATGCTTGTGGGTTGTGATGCCTGGAAAGATGGATCAGTAGTTAATAGTGATTGCTCCATAGATCTTTTCAGAGAACATGTGGGAACCTGATCTGTGGCTAAGAATTCTGTTCCTGGCCAAAAAAAAAAGGGAAGTGGCCTCAGGAGTAACTCTCCAATGGTTTGTTATGCCAATTTTGTTTACTATAATTGCTGGCCTAAAGTCGTCATCTACTGAGGCCCCCAATAAGCACTACCAGAAACAATGTAACACTAACTTATCTTTTGCCTTCTTTCTATCTATGACTGTTATTTCCTCTGCCTCTGCTGGCAAGGAGAGGCATGAGAATAGACATAAAGTGAAGGAAAGGGATGGACAGAGAGGAAATGCTTGCCACAGCATCTAAGCCTACACTGGTATCCCCTCTCTCTGTTCCCCCCATGCCTCCAGCAGCTACCCCCCCCCCACTGCTGTATCCACAGGGTGATTTGCCTGGATGTCTGCCTGCCGAGATGCTGCTCCACATACCTCCCAGCCTATTCCACCTATGATGCCACACCATGGCATTTCCAGTTAATGTGGGCCCCAAAGTGGCCAACCAGCCATGGATACCTACCCCTCTTGCAGACCTGTCTTTGGTCCGTAAGGCTGCTAATGAATCAGGTCCTGACTCACCATATTTTGAGCAAGTCCTACCGCAATGGGCAATGCATTTACAGACTTGTTATGACTGGCACCATGTGATGAAGGCTCTGCTGGAGCCTGTGGTCTTCCTTAATTGGCGAGCTGCCTCTGATGACCAGGCCGAGGCTCAGGCTTGTTTTAACATACAGTACAACATCACTGTTTTCTAGAGGTACTCACGGGCCAATAACCATATGTCACACAAGCCCAAATTGGACAACACACTTATTTACTTGTCTTGGGAGACACCATTACCCTTGGTACATTGAAGGGATCCCACCACCCTTCTGTGGTAACACTCTGTTCCCCTATTAACCAGGGTGTGAGGATATGCTTGCATTTTCCCCCAGAATACAACCACACCGATATGGGTACCTTCCAGAGATGTGCGTCTGGCAATAGACCAAGAGACTTTAGACAAAAAAAAAAAAAAAAAAAAAAAAAAAAAGCTTCAGAGGGGTAATGTATGATTTTCCCTGTTGCTGTGGCATTAGTGAAGGTCATGTCATCAATGGCATGTGACCCAAGATATTAAGCAATGCCTCACCCCCTACAGGGTCGATTATACACCACCAGAAAGACTTCGATTGGCACAATAAAAATGACTGGGGTCCCATCCATGTCCTTGAGATTGAAATTTTTGACTGATCCTTCTCTTGTTTAAATATCTTCTGCAACAGGTTCATCAACAGAAGGTGGCCACAAAGGCAACCCTATAGGGTTTTGGTTTTTTTTTGTTTTTTTTGTTTTTTTTTTTTTTGCTCTCAGATACCTAGATTATTGGCTCACTGAGATACAGAAGGCTACTGCCTGAAGCCCACCACATGCTAGTAGTCAATGACAGAAAAGAGCTTGTTTGGCAAGCCAATCTAAAACAGGCACAGTCCATTATGCTCAGCCCTCCTGGGGTCAACAAGGTTAGGGCAATGCACCCTAACTCCCACTGAACATGTCCTATAAAATAATTAAAAGGGTGGATATGTGGGATGACTCATCCCTAGCCAGCTTGAGGCCCAGCCAAGTAAAAAAGATACTTTCTGAGAACCAGCCTGAGTCTGCCTAAGAGTTTTAGCAATAACAGCTGAAACATGATCTGGAGATGACCTGGACCAATGAGAGGCCAGCAGATGCATATCCATCAGACCTCCCCCAAGGGTGGGGTGGAGGGTATATGAGGTTTGCCTCTTCCTGAATAAACTGAGCTTGTTGTTTCATCATTCTCCCAGAGTCTGTATAGTTTGACTCTGCGCCTATTTGGCCCCCACCCCCAAAGGTAACAACAGCAAGGACCCTGCTACAACTCAGTCTGTGAATTCCAGAACCAAAAACTATAACTCAAGTGGAAGATACTGTTTCATGGATCAACACTACATGGTTCAGCAGCTTCATGACATCGGTGATGTGAACCCATTTTCACCAAGTTGACTTTTTTTTCAACTTCCCTAGAACCCAGAGAGGTTGTACTGAGTGGTTGTGGTTCTTCAACATCATTTCCCACTTAATTTTCAGAGCACTGTGGACTATTATTATAATACAGGCAAACTTTTGAAAATTAAAACAATAGTGTGAGGCATTTCAAGTAAATATATAAACAGAATTTGTAGCTTGAAGTTTTCCTGTGTCCTGCCTGTTCCTACAGCCACTCAGACCCAAGTAAATACACAGAGGCTTATATTAATTACAAACTGTACGGCTATGGCCTATGGCTCAAACTGCTTGCTAGCTAGCGCTTATAACTAAACTCAGCCCATTTCTATTAATCTGTATGTGACCACATGTTCTGTGGCTTCACCTGTGTGCCATTACATGCCACTCACTGGACGGCAGGATGGCGTCTCCCCTGCCTCTCCTTTCTCCTTTCACTGTCTTCCTTGGGTTTTCCCACCTGGCTCCATCCTGCCCTGCCATAGGCCAAATAGCTTTATTTATCAACCAATCAGAGCATCACATATGCACAGTGATAATTCTAGAACTGTTTGTCATGTATCTAGGCAGTCCTATATGCCTAGAAAAATAGCAATTGGCATTAATTTTAT